>NW_020954648.1:1301979-1328761 GCF_900497805.2 Vombatus ursinus | reverse complement strand
CTATCTATCTATCTATCTATCTATCTATCTATCTATCTATCTATCTACATACATATGTCTCCATACTATTAGTTGTAGACTTGGAAACCTATATTTAAATCTTAGCCCTGCTGCTTACTAGCTTTGCTATCTTGGGTAAATCACTTAACCTCTCAGCCTCAGTTTCCTCATAGGCAAAATAAAGATAATACCTATATTACTGACCACAAAGTATTGTTATATGGGAAGTGCTTTATAAACTTTAAAATACAATATGAATGCAAGCTCAATCAAGTAATTAGATTTCTATACATGTAGTTCTCTGCCCAAAGTGAGAGAGCAACCTGGAGAGGAGGAAGAGTAAGATGACTATGGTTTGTCCCTTCCACCATTTTCCCATTTAAGCATTGACCACTAAACAGAAGTGGTGAGCACCACTTGGACTTGGTGACCTGGACTGAATGCCCCCCAAAGGAGCTGAAGCCAAGGTGGTCCTTGAGGGCAGGAACTGATTAACTTTGGGTTTTGCATTCCCAGCATCTTGCACAGTGGCTGGCAATAGTAACATACTTAATAAATGCTAGTTGATTGATTGACAGGTTGATTGATCAGTTGATTGATAGTAGCAGGGGCCACAGAAGAGATCACAGGATCAGAAGTTCAGAGTTGGAAAAGACCCTCTTATGTTATGATTTAAAAACTGAGGTCTAGAGAAGTGAGATATCCAACATTATACAGTAGTAACTAACAAAGTCAGACTCTGAAATCAGATCTAACTGGAGTTAGAGAGTATAATGTAGTTCAGTGTGTCACACCCAAATGGCAATAGATCCTTCCCCATATTGACATAGAAAACCAGAAAGTATCATTATCTATGTTGTATTGTATTTTTTATTGATTTTGTTAAATATTAATTTATTTAATTAATCCAGTTCTGACTGCACTGAGTTTTGTGGGCAGCTGAACATCTCTGGTGTAGTGAATAATGTGTTGGACTTGGAGTCAGGAAGACTGCAAATTCAAATGCTCCCTGAGACATTAACTAGCTATGTGACCCAGGGTAAGTCGCTTAACTTTTCTTGGCTTCAGTTTCCTCATCTATAAATCTGTAACAGCACCTACTTCCCAGCACTGTTTTGAGATTCAAATAAGATAGGTAGATGGATATATAGACAGACAGACTGACAGATAGCTATAGATATGTGTGTGTATTTATATATATATATGTATGTGTGTATATATATATATATATATATATATATATATATATATACACACTTATGGTACGTGGAAGTGTGTATATGTTCTGGTGAAGTTACAAGTTCTTGGAGCAGCTAGGTGGCTCGGCAGAGAGAGTTCTGGGCCTGAAATCAGAAAGACTTATCTTCCTGAGTTCAAATCTGGCCTTAGACACTTACTAGCTATATGACCGTGGGCCAGTCACTTAACCCTATTTGCCTCAGTTTCCTCAGCTGCAAAATGAGCTGGAGAATAAAATGGCAAACCACTCCAGTATCTTTGCCAAGAAAATCCCAAATGGGGTCACAAAGAGTCGGACAGGACTAAAATATGACTGAACAACATGTATATGTGTATGTAGGTGAGTGTGTGTGTGGGTGTATGTGTGTGTATAAACTGCTTTGCAAGCCCCAATTATAGATAAATGCTAACCATTATCACAATCATCATCATCATCATGACCATCATCATCATCATCATCACCATCATCATCATCATCTCTGGATAGATCCAGTGCTCTTTCTGCTATACCAGGCTGTCTACCGTGGTTAAATTTGGGCGTCTTTACTCCCAGAGTTTCTAGGATGCAGCTTCTCCAGAGCTGCCAAGCTCTGGGGCAGTAAGCCACCAAGGTGACTACAACAGCAACCGTTTTGTAGCACTAAATACTCTGTGTACACAAAGAGCAGGCTTCATTCCGTCTCCAATGGCAACTTCCCGAGGGCTCAGGCAAGAAGGGAATCAAGGCTCCAGGTAGAACAGGCCGTTAACAATGACACTCTGCTTCTCCCTTCCCCTGCCTCAGCCAGGGGACCATCACGCTTTCTGAAAGGTCAAGACAAGGAAATCTCCTGTCCCTCCTCAGACTCTCTTACAACGTGACTTGGTAGTCCCTCTCACAATATGCTCTAAATTAATGTTTTCAGACAGATAATGACTGTGAAGCAGGAGTTTGTATGCAACCAGGGAGAAATGTTTTGCCCCTTATTATATTTTTTTGCAGCCAGATTATGAGCAAACAAGGTCATACATACAAATACATACGAACGTATACTTCTATCCCTTACTCCACCTTGCTCCAACCTTTCCTTGTGTTATTATTCTTGGCTGGGCCCTTCCTCCTGGTTGCCTTTGCTCCTTTCCATTTCTTATCCTCTCCTCTTCATTGTACTCTGCTCCTGGGTGCCTTCTCTTTTCTTCCTCACCTGTTTCCATATCATCTCCATTCTCTGAAATCCATTATCCATCTTTCAGTCTGTGCAGGAAAATGCCTGTACTGTGAGCAACATAGTTTATCTGTGTGTCCTAACAAGTGTTAAATGAATTCCTACTATGTGCATGGACACCATAGGAAAAACAGCAATAATCATTCACATTTCTGTTATACCAAGATAGACACAACACTTTCCTCACAACAATCCTATGAGGCAGGTAGTATATATACTATCACCTCCATTCTATAGCTGGGGAAACTGAGACTCAGAGAGTTTAGGAGATTTGGCCATTGTTACACAACTAATTGGGTCAACTAGGTGGTATGGTAGATAGAGTGTAGCACCCAGGGGCAGGAAGACTCATCTTACTCAGTTCAAATCTGGCCTTACAAACTTACTAGCTGGGTGACCCTAGACAAGTCAATTAACCCCATTTGCCTCAGTTTCCTCAAGTGTAAAATGAGCTGGAGAAGGAAATGGCAAACTATTCCAGCATCTCTGCCAAGAAAACCCCAAATGGGATCATGAAGAGTCAGACATGACTGAAAAATGACAGAACAACAAATATAACTAATGTCAGAGCCAGGATCGAACCCCGATCTCCTGATTCCTAATTCAGTGCTCTTTTCCAAATCAGCAAATATTTATCAAGCCTCTACTCTGTGCTAGGCATTGTGGGGATTCAATGATGAATGATGACACTCCATTTCCTGCCTCTTCACTGCTAGCCCCCCGTGCCTGGAATGGCATCCTTCCTGACTCTGCCTCTCAAAAGTCCTAGTTTCCTTCAAGGTTCAGTTCAATCAGTCCCTTCTACATGAAGCCTTGCCTCTTTTCTCTAGCTGCCAATGCCTCCCCCCCCACACAATTTCTGTGTATATTTTGTTGTTGTTGTTGTCAATTAGTCATATCCAACTCTTCATGACTCCATTTGGAGTTTTTTTGGCAAAGATATTGGAGTGGTTTGCCAATTCCTTCTCCATCTCACTTTACAGATGAGGAAACCAAGGCAAACAGGGTTAAGTGACTTGCCTAGGGTCACACAGCTAATAAGTCTGAGGCCATATTTGGACTCAGGTCCTCCTGACTCCAGGCCCAGCACTCAATCCACTGTGCCACCTATATGTTTAGGAAGACTGCTTTTTGGCATTTCTGGAAGACAATGCAGTATGCTAGGCAAAGGAAATACTAAGATGCATTAGACATAGTTCTTGCCCTCAAGGAGCTTACCATCTAGTAGGGAAACTAAGACGAGAACACAAATAAACATATACATGTTCTCTGTCATCTCCTCTGACTAGACAGTAAACTCCTTGAAGGCCAAAACTGTTTGACTTCTGTCTTTGTATCCCCAGCAGTTGACCCAACACAATGCCAGTCATAAAGTAAATGCTTAATGATAGCTTGACTGAATAAGATAAAAGAACAAGTCTAACACATATTAAAGGCTAAAAAATACTGGGCAGTGTATGCTAAGTGCCAAATGTGGTGTATAGACAGTACATGTTTGGGAGGAAAGAGAAAGGTAAATCACTGAAGACTTGACTGACCTGGGCTGGACTGGTTAGGGAAAGCTTCAGTGAGTAGTGAAGCTTGATGTTGGCCTTGAAAAATGAGTTTGATTTGGATAGACAGAAAGGAAAGGAGCATTCTAAGTCAGAGGAGGAGAGATGCCTCTGAAGATAACAAAGCTTGGAAGTTTGGGAATGCTGTGGAGTAGGGAAACAATGAGGAGAACAATCTGGAACAAAGTTTCTAGAGTAGAAGAGAATGAGATGAGGAAAAAAAAAACAGGGAAGGCAGGGCCAGATTGTCTATGAACAGGCTAAGTTGGACTTTATCTCACCAGCAAAGAGGAGCCATTGAAGGTTTTTGAGAAGGGGAGTGATATCATGAAAGCAGTGTTTGCTGGACTGATCTGATGGCACTAGCCAAGATAAATTAGAGACAAATAAACCAGTTGGAATTCTAAGATTGGCAGAGATTTCCATATCTAGTCCATCCACTAACTGTGTGACCCTGAGCAAGTTACTTAACCTCTATTTTCCTCAGTTTCCTCAATTATAAAGTGGGGATAATAATAATACCTACCTCCTACCTCCCAGAGTTATTGTGAGGATTAAATGAGATAATATTGTAAAGCACTTAGCACAGTGCCTGATACACAGTAAACACTTTATAAATGCTTATTTCTTTCCTTCCTTCCCTCCTTCTTTCCTTCTACCCTCCTACTTTCAGGTAGAATTCTATCTAAACTACCCAAGAAAATAATCTCCTAAAACGTTACCCCACAACTTCACCCATTCTGCCTTTCTCTGAATACTGCCTACCTACAAACCACAGATATTTCATCTGTTCACTTCCCAGTAGAGAAGAGCAGTAATGAGTCACCTTACTTCAACAAACCCACCTCACTCTCAAATGTAGTAGAGCATGAGTGAAAAAATCCCCCCCACCTTGGTTAGGGCAGCACAGAGATTTCTGGGAAATAGTTTTTCTATATCTCATTCTTATCCTTTTATCTGTAATCATCCTTTAATAGCTTTTCCAAAAACACTATTAACACATAGATAAAGCCTGATGGGATGGTTCATAGATCTTTGCACTTTTCCTGGCTTTTATGACATTCTAGTTTATATCATGATTATTCACATTCTTGTCTTAGTTTCTCTACTAGATGGTAAGCTCCTGGAGGGCAAGGACTATGTCTAATACATCTTACTAGTTCCAGCACCTAGCATACTGTACTGTCTCCCACAAATGAAAAAACAAAACAAAACAAAACAAAACAAAAAACCAAACAGTGTTCCTAAAGTTTAATTTGGCCAAGTCATTCATTCCCTGATCAAAAATCTTCAATGACTCTCTATTTCCTCAAAGTTAAAACATAAACTGGCAGTAAGGGAGCTTCACAGTCTAAATCCAACATCCTTTACAAACTCTATTTCATGTTACTTCCCCTTCCATAATCTATATGCTAATGCAAATGGACTAGCAGCCTATTCTCAGTCTCATCCTGCATTCTCCTGCCCCTATGCATTTGCATAGACGTCCCTCTTCTTGGAATGCTCCCTTCTCATCCTCCCCTTTTGTAATCTTTCTTTTCTTTCAAAGCCCAGGTCTCATCCCATCTCATCTCCTTCCACGAAGTCTTCTCTTATCCCCATAGTCAAATGTGACCTTTTTTTTAGACTTTCTATAACACATTTTATCTGGATCTCTCTGCCCTCCTTATCACATTCTACCTTGGCAGGAAGTGGAAGAGAGAAGAGTAATAACAGCAACTGACACATCTATAGTACTTTATTACTTACAAAGCACTTTTGTTACTTTGACCCTGTGAGATAAGTAGATAAAATATTATTATCCCCATTTTACAGATGAGGAAACTGATTATCAAAAAAAATAAATTGACCACATCACTCTTTCCAAATCATGAATATTAACTGATCTAAATATAATACTTCTCATACCTTATTCATTTGAGCCTTACAACAACCCTGTGAAATACTTATTATGATCCCCCTTTTACAGATGAGGAAGCTGAGTATCAGAGAATTTGTGACTCAGCCATGGTCACTGAGCTAGTGAATAATTGAGTCATTTCACTTCAATTTCCTCATGTGTAAGAATGGGGATAATAATATCTACAGTACACATCTAGGAGAGTTGTTGTGAGACTCAGGAGATAACATATGTAAAGTGCTACGTAAATTCAGTTATTGTTTTATTGAGGAGATCTCCTTCCCTCCTGGAGGTATCATAGTATGGTGAAAAGAGCACTAGATCTCGAATCAGAAGACCTTCAAATCTCACCTTTCATGTATACTGTCTGTGTGACCTTGGAAAAGTCACTTAACTCTCAGGGCCTCAATTTCCTCATCTGGAAAATAAGGAGGTTGGACTAGATCACCTCTGAGGTTCCTTCCTGTTCTAGATCTCTGATCTTCTCCTTTTATGTATTCTGGACCAGTCATAGGCACCTGGAGGACCTGAACATCCCACAAGTGAAGTCAATGGATCCCATTCTGAAAACCCCTGTCCAATGGCCTGGCATCGAGAGAAGTGGCCTTGACCTTGGTTTAGCATAAAGGCCCCTTCTTCCCTGAGAAATCATTGCTCCTGAGACAAAAGCCCTTTGTCAATGATGGAAGACAACAGGTGATGAGCAGAAAACAGCTGACAACACAGGAGGGGGCCTATGAACTCTGTTCCATTTTGGCTTGGGGAGATTTGCTTCTCTTCGCTCCCAGAAAATTAAAATGTCCTTTATATTTATAACAGGGGAAATAATCCGCCTTAGGTTTTAAAGCTGAGGCCGAATAGAGTCGATTCTGCTCTCTTGTCAGATCCTAATCTGACATGCTGATAATAAAGAGAGAGAGAGAGAGAAAGGAATCGGGGGGAAAACTGGGCCAGGCTGTGTCATCAGGAGGATTTACAGGGGAAGATGGGGGGAGACTATAAAATAAAATTAAATATTAGGAGGTAGAAAATCCAACGCTGAAAGGCTTGGCTGAAAGCAATACAGGAATGATTTTTAAGAGCAAGCAAGAGAGAGGATGACAGCAGATTGGCTTAGGCAGAAAAGAGGAGAAAGAAACAGAATAATAATGCTGCTTTGTACATCCGAAATCAGATTATAGCTTTCTCTAGTGAATTAACTCTAGGGCAAGGGCATGGGAGAGAAGGAAAGGTTGCTAATGCCGATAGCAGATTTCCCATTAAAGTCTTCACTTGTTGAGTCTGGGGCCTTTTCATTAGGCTGGGAAGGAAAAAAAGGGGTCAAATGGAGGGAAGAGCATGAACCCACTGTGTGTGACTCCAGGAAAGGTTGAGGTTTAGTTCATGTCCTCTCCTCTGGATTTATTCCTGGCATTAAAAAGATTGGAAAATATTGTTCTCCCTATTTTCTGGAAGGGAAAACTGAGGAGCCAACATGGGAGACGTTTCGACCTAGGACTTAAAATGAATTCTTCTATTTAAAAAAAAATAGAAAAATTTAACATTCAACAAATATGAATAAACAATCAAACTAAACCCATAGTCAATTCCCATATAAACCTCCAAATTTCAAGCTATTTGCATTCTGAATTAAAACAAAAATAGTACAATAAAAAATTTATCATCTGCATAGATGTCTTGGAGGAAAGCCTTTAAAGAGGCATTGGCTTAGCTTAATTAAAAGGTTGTTTTGTTATGTTTTGTTTTTATTTTGTGTATGTGTGTGTGTGTATAACCAATATATATATTGGTTAAGTGACTTGCCCAAGTTCACACAGCTAGTAAGTGTTATGTGTCTGAGGCTGGGTTTGAACTAGGGACCAGTGCTCTAACCACTGCGCCACCTAGCTGCCCCAACCAATGTTTTTTAATAATGAATAAAACCAGTAGGATATTGCAGTCTCTATGGTATAGTGAAAAGAAACTGGACTTGAAGTCAGAAGATCTGGGTTCAAATTCTGATTCATCCACACATCACTTGTGTGAACTTGGGCAAGTAACTTCATTTGTAAAATGAGGAGAGACTTGAGACAAACTTGTTTGTATCCCCCAATGTAATATTAGTTCTTTGTGAGCAAAGAGTGTGTTTCTTTTTTGTCTTTGTATACACAGCTTTTTGCACCTGGTAGGCACCTAACAAATAATTGTTGGATTGAGTAGGCTATAACTTCTTACCGATGAAGAATTCTGTAGGAAAAGGAGTATAATGGATGTAATCAGAATGCTGTTCCATCGGGAAAAGAGGTGGGATAGTCATGTAGCAAGAATAAATGATAACTATTGGACAATCCATAAGCTTCACTGGTATATTTAAATGTGAAGATCTAGGAGAAAGCCCAAAAACATAGAGTAAACACCCTAAAGAGGATTTATGGAAGGTATAAAGAGCAAAGGATAAAAAGAAACCAGAAGAAGGGTTGCAATCTGCTCTGTTAGAGGGAATACCCACATCAGTGAGATCATTCACCTATTAAAAGATATACATTTTAACTAAGAAAAATAATGATACATTTGCTTTGGGTCTCCTTGTGAATACAACTTTGTACTTACAAAGTTCCATTAGGATTTTGTTTGTTTTTTTAAGCATGCTTGTATCCATGGGATGTATCGTACTTTTTATCCTACTGACCTTATTCTGTACCATTTCCATATATTTTTATGGTTTTTCTTATTCATCATTTTTATGGCACAATAATATCTCCTTATAGTGATATATGTTTGTATACTTCAAAATCAATACACTTCAATATTGAAAACTGTTTTATATATATGTTAATATTTATTATTATATCTAATGAATTCTTGTAGGTCTGACTCATATTTCTGCCTTAATGAGATGTAGAATGTATCTCAAGCCTCAGTCCATTTACAGACTTAATAGCTTCTAGACCTATGAGCCTATGAGCCCTTTTCATTTCTCTTCTCCCCTCCCTCCAACATCCTTTAAAAATGTTAAAGGGGCACTTTGCCCTGCCCCCCCTCCCAAGACCACTGGGGAATCATGGAATCAGTAGAGTCACCTAATCTTCTAATGAGATTAGGACATAAAGGTCATGTGGGCTAAACTCCCTCTTAGTGGAAGAAAGCCTTCCATGACAGCATCAACAGATGGTCATCCAGCCTTTGAACTCTGGCACTGAAGGGGAACTCTAAGGAGCCTCTTTCCTCCTCAACTCCAGTTTTTAGAAAGTTCTTCCCTGTATTGAGCAAAAGCGTGCCACCCTGTAACAGCCACTCACTGGGTCTAGGTCATACCTCCAGAATGACATAGAAGAAATCTATTCCCTCCTCTCCATGATGACCCTTCCAAAATTTGAAGATATGTTCCATGCCTTCTCTGGGGCTTGTCTTCTCTATACTAAACACTCCCGGTTCCTTCAACCTTTCTCATATCATTGTCTCCAAACCCCACATCATCCTGACTATTATTTCTTTATTTCACAACCAGCCATATTCCTCCAGACTTCAACATGCCCCTGTGCCAAATGCTGGGTCCTTCCCTCCCCACCTTTACCAGCTTCTTTTTGTGTGGTTTCTTTCTGCATTAGATTACAAGCTGGTTGAGGGCAGAGATGGTCTTTTGCCTTTGTTTTTATTCCCAGCACTTAGCACAGCACCTGGCAAATAGTAGGCACTAAATAAATATTTATGGAATGACTCATTGCTCTGAATGCATTCTTTTTTGTCAAAGTCCCTCTTTTTTTTTGTTCAGTCAACAAGCATTTAATAAGCACTTACCATGGACCAGGCACTATACTAAGCTGAAGAAAGGCACAAACACCCTTTGCCCTCAAAGAGCTTACATTCTAATAAGGAAGACAATGTGTAAATTGCTAAGTCCATACAAGATACAAAATATATAGAGTAGATGACGGTAATCTGAAAGGGGAAGGCATTAGCAACTGAGATAATCAGGAACTACCTCCTGAAGGTAGGATGTCCCTCAAAAAATTTGGTTCACAGTACTCTCCATGTGGTGTGATCAGCACAGAGTACTTCAAATACTCTTTTCTATGATCTGGGTATACCATACTTTCAGTAATGCAACCAACAATCACATTAGGATCATATAAAACTCTGCCTCAGTTTCTATATCTGTAGGTAATAAGACTCCCATTAACAACTTCACAGAATCATTGTGAGGAAAGACCCCTGGAAATCTTAGTATGCTATTTAAATATGAACTCTCAGTGTCCCCAGACCACTCTCTAAGACTATTAAATTTCAAAGAAAGTATCAATTTGCATTGGTAGAGGGGGTTTCTTCCCTTGGAAATCACCCAATTCATCCAGCCAAATATGCACAAAGGACTCAGATACGAAGAAAGACCTCCTCACAGATTGGGCACAGCTACCAAATGGCACCCTGACATATGGGCTAATGCAGTCCAACCCCTGCCCTTCATTGCAGATTCATTCTCAACTGCAGCTGATTTCCTGCCCAACCCTTCAAAACCTTTGAGAAATATGGGGTTATAAATCTATGCCCTGTCAACACTTTGTGGGCTCGCTGCTGCTACTGGTGCCTTGCTACCTCACAAGGAAGTTCTCATTAGAGGAGTCACAGATGATGCCAAACTTCAATTAGACCCTGCTGGCAAATTAGTCACACAGGGTGACATTTTCCAATCATGGAACATTAGCATCCTCCCTAATTATGAAATTGTGGAGTTAACATGTTTGGGAGAAAACAAGGCCAGCTTTTTTCCTGTATCTCAAACAGGCACACGCATACACACGGATGTGCAGAGCCATTTGGCTGGTAGGATTTCACTCTGATCTAACAGTATTTAGTAATTTATTGTGTATTTTCCCCAAAACCAGCAATGGAAACCAAACTGAGAGAAAGCATCTAGTTTCAGAAAATATTCCGTATTATTTGACCACAGAAAGGACTAGAAGGAGTCTTTTAAAGTAAAAGTTGTAAAGGGATCCAGAAGAATACTGGGAAGTACCATGTAGATACCTGTGAGTGGATTACAGTAGCCAACAGAACAGAGAAGGGCTACATGAATAAGGCCGACAGGCAACATAGTGCTAAGAGAACAACTAGGTGTCACAGCGGATAGAGTACCAGCCCTCTAGTCAGGAGGGCCTGAGTTCAAATCCAGCCTCAGCCACTTAGTAGCTATGTGACCCTGGGCAAGTCACTTAACCCTGATAGCTTCCAAACCAAAACATAAAAATAAAAATAAAAACCTATAGTGCTAAGAGCACAGACCTGGAAGGTATGAAGTCAAAGACTTACTTTGCCAACCCACTTGTTATGAGGTCTTGGGTATGTCACAAAACCTCTTCCTCAGATCCTTCACCTGTAAACTTCAGCAGTTACAGCCAGACCCCCAAAATATGCTAACGAGGACACAATATATGGCAAGTACAAGAGAAACTTTCTCTGTAGGTCCATATTACTTCATAACTATAAGGATACATGTTTTATACATTCTCTTTGGTATTATCCATGTGTTTTCAGAGTGGAAAATGAATTAGCAGCATAGTATAGTAGTAAGAGAATAGGCCAGATCTGTGGTCAAATTCTGGCTTTGACATCTTCTAGCTGTGTTACCCTGGGGAAATCAATTCACCATTCTGTGCCTCACTTCCCACATCTATAAAATGGAAAGAATATTTCCATTACCTACTTCTCAAAGTTGTTGTGAAGAAAGTGCTGTGAAATGTGAGCTCTCAGAGCTTCCAACATATTTCTGAGACCATTAAACTACAGTGAAGATGTCACTCTGTTTAAGTAGAGAGAGCTTCGTCATTGGGAGGTTCTTATTTGTTCTTGTTGTTACTCAGTCATGTCCAACTCTTGGTGACCCTGTTTGGGGTTTTCTTGGCAAAGATACTGGAGGGGTTTGCCATTTCCTTCTCCAGTTCATTTTACAAATGAGAAAACTGAGGCAAACAGGGTTAAGTGACTTTCCCAGAGTCACACAGCTAGTAAGTATCTGAGACTAGATTTCAACTCAGGAAGATTAATCTTCCTGACTCCAGGCTTGGCACTTTATCCACTGTACCACCTAGCTACCCTGCCTGAGAGTTCCTTATACCAAGGAAATAATAGGTTCAGTCCTCTCTCTTATATATAGTGTATGAATGTTACTATATGGCAAAGAGACATAGTAACCAATAGCCTCCAAAAAATGAAAAATGAACATGATACAGATGGTAATGGAGAGATGCATGGTGTGGATGAGATGAACGCAGCGTATATCCAATGAAAAATTTGGAAGAAGAAAAGGAGCAAAAGATAATATCAGGAAATATATAATAAGAAGAGAAGAAGGATTGGTACTATGGTGAGGGCAAGGGATAACAGATGGATGGCCCAAATATTCCACTGGTAGTCTGTTGATTTTGGAACAAATTGAAGATTTGGGTAAACTCCTTTTAGTGAATTTATGGAAGAACATGGAGAAGGTGGCACAAGATAGGGAAGATCAAAAATGGATTGTTGGAATTTGCATTGCTGGTGGGAACTTCAAAACCCATGAGACCATAGATCTTTTGAGTAGATATATAAATATAGATATAAATCCTTAATGGTGGCAAACATTTGTCCATCAAAACTGGATTTGTTTTTGAAAACAACCAAAAGTTTCATGGAGGCAAATCTGGAGAATAAGGTAAGTGATTATGCTGAGTAATACCAGTTAGAGATAAAATAATCATACTAATTTTCTCATTTGGTTTCTAAACTGGCTGTCGAGGTGATTCCAAAAATGTTTTGAGCAATAGCAGCACCTCAAAAAGAAGAATTTGTCTCCTAATATGCCTACTTTAAAGAGCAATACTCGTTGGGATGTATAAGTTTTAGTATGTTTGTTTGTTTTTTTTAATCAGCCTTATTACTTTGGTAGTCACACCTCACTTGTCATCAGGAAGCAGCCAGCCTAAAATATAATTGATGAAAACTAATCTGTAAGCCTGAGAAATGTAGCATGTTTTAGGCAAATGCCAGAATGAAAAAAAGCATGACAATCACAAACACAAACAGAATGGTGGTAGACCTTACTGGAAAAGGAGAGTTAGAGAATAATCAAAGAAATGTCTTCAAAAAAAAAAAAAGGAACAACTAGAGCTGTGCATCAATGGACCATTGGAAAGAGGTAGCTCAGAAAGAGCTAAATATGGTGCAACATGCCTATCATCCCTGCTCCTGAGGAGGCTGAGGCTAGTGGATTGCTTAAATTGGAGAGTTCAGAGCTGCAGTAGGACTACAGCCAAATGGGTACCCATGCTAAATCCAGCACCTATATGTTGAGCCCTCAGGGAGCAGGGTGCCACAAAACTGCCCAATGAGGGGCAAACCAGCCCAAGTCAGAAACAGAGAAAGCTTCTATACCAATCAGCAGTGGTATTAAGCTTGTGAGTGACCACTGTACTTCCAGCCTGGGTAATATTGGGAAACCCAGTCTCAAAAAAGGGGGAGGGGAAGAGCTAAGGGCATTTAATCAGAAGCTGGATAAAATTATGCCAGGGATATTACAGAGGAGATTACGGCACAGGGTGGGAGATTAGATTTATAAGTTTTCTCTAAGCTTAATGAGGTCTATAAAAGAGGCTGTGTTTTCTTTGGGCCCTCTCTAAATGACTAGTTTCACTACAAAATTCATTTAGTAGCAGAATTGCTACCCACCACTATCACCACTTGGTACTAAAAGCCCACCTGGCCCAGTTCGGAGATCCTACACCCCATCTCTGCTATCTTAATCCCCTTCCAGTCAGATGCATCCCCTTAGCTATAAACAAAGAGCAGTAAAGAAGTGGAAAGTTCAGAAAAGACTCCTAAAACTCAATCTTTCTGGAAAAGAAAGAAAAGGATGATCAAAGCGTAAAGGGACTTATAACTATATCCAGCTGAATAGCCTTTCACACACATAATCTGTGTTCAGTTATTTGATTGTATCTTTGGCAAGAAGCTGCTAATTGCCAATGTACTTGAGCCAGCTAGCCTCATCACTCAAGGAAAGATGGGAAGATGTCTAGAAATAATGTTGATGGACTACTTCATTCAGATTTCTCTCTGTCATTGTCTCTGTCATTCACTGTCTCTCTCTTTCTCCCTGTCTCTGTTTCTGTCTCTTTCTTTTTTGCTGTTTCTCCCTGTGTCTGTCTCTCAGCCTCACTTCATCTGTTTGCCTCTGTGTCTGTGCCTGTCTCTCTGTCCCTGTGTCTCTCTCCAATGAGAAAATCAAGAACATTCGTATGAATATCGCCCTTGCTAGAAAAGAAAAGCAAAAAATATGAGATATTTGCAGATAAATAGAAGGATAGTTCTCAGGTTCACCTGAAAAGTAAACCAAAATAGTTGGAAGAGTTGCTTTTTCATGTGTCCAAAGGAAACAAGAAGCATCATTTCATGGGAAACTTTATTATCTTGAATTGCAGCGTTCATGATAAGCATAAGCAAAAAGAGCACCATGAAAATAATTGTAGCTTATGTGCCGCCACCATTTGCACAGAATGGGAAGGTATGAAAATTCTGTTAAGTACCATTTGAGGCTCTCCAAGTTAAATCAGTTTAAACTTTAACTCTTGGTAGCTTCAATGTAAAGGTAGATATAGAAAAGGATGGTAGAAAAATGTTGGAAAATATGGTTCAGCATCAAGAAACAAAAGAGGAAAAGTTTGCAGGTGATATAGCTGGCTCATATCTATATATCATCAGCATTTTTTCCAAGGAAAGAAAATGGGAGGCACCATATACGGTAAGCACTGAATAACATCGTATGTTAATTGACACTATATCTTAACCAACAGGAAACAACCATTAAGTAATAAGTGGGTATTTCTGGATCTGTTGTCTCTGTAAAATCAGGGTGGAATACAAAATTTAAAAAATAATAACCTCAACCTGACCTATTTAAACCAATTTTCAATGCAGAATAATAGAAACGGATTAAAGAAGAGGCATCAACATGGACGATCACCATTTCCTACAGAAATTAACTGAGTAATCACAACCGCCGCAATTGCTCTTTGAGAGTAAAGGCTGCTTCATTTTCCTGTTTGTATTCTCAGAGCCTGGCATAATCCTTGGTGCACAGTAAGTGCTTAACACATGATTTTTCAATTCATTCATTCAAGGAATACAGAAAACAGGGAACTCTTTCCTCACCAAGGCATTTACCACTGTCATTGAAGATGTCCAGTGCCAATTCTTTCAGATGTTTGCTTGTGGATGACATTGTGCAGATTTCATGAGGGCCCAGGAAATTGTAGTGTCACCTAAGTGATATACAAAATCAATCAAAAGGGAAAAACCAAGTGGATGAAGAATACCAATTGTGCAGACAATGATATCCAGTTGGATAGATAGCCCTTAGGGATGACCCATCAGTATATGCGACTTGGACATGACTACAGATGGACAATCAATTGGGTCCAAAATTCAGTAGGAGGAAGGGAATGTACAAGATTACTTTTTGGTAATAATGATAATAACCCATACTTATAGAGAGAGCATTAAGGCTTCACAGAATGCTTCACATATATTATCACATCTGATTCTTAAAACAAACCTGTGAGGTAAGTGTTATTATCTTCCTTTACAGATGAAAAAACTGAGGCTCAGAGAGGTTACGTGAATCTCCCAAGGTCACATAGCTACTATATATCTGAGGCAGCATTCAAACTCAGGACTTCTCTGATTCCAAGTACAACACTATCCACTCCACCATACTACCTAAATATTAAATGCTGTGGACAAGAGTCACATAAAATGAAAAGGAGTGGGAGTATACATATTCATGAGTTCAGAGATCCATCATGGCATTGTAGTAGTATTAAATGAATGGCTTATGGCAATCTAGAAAATGACCACAAAGTGACCCCAAAGTGATCCCGAAGAGTCAGAACTGCTTCACCAAGAATAGACCATACCAGACTGAAACCATTTCCTAACTAAACTAGAGAACAATAACTAATAGATGACTAATCAGGAGAATAATATAAAAATAGGTTACCTAAACTTCCCCAAAACATTTGATAATGTTTCTCTATTAAAGAAACAAGCTATTGGATTTCATTGAATGCCTAGCCTCAAAGAAGTCACTAATGGTCACATCAACTTGGAGAAAAGTCTTTAATGGAATGTCCCAAGTGTCTCTCCTGGACCCTTTGCTATTTGTTTTTATTAATCACTTGGATAAAGCCATGGATGACAGAACAAGTATGTGTCAGAGAGGGGACTTGAACCCTAGCTCCATTAAACCAGACTTCCTCTCTGTCCTGCATATAGTAGGTACTTTGTAAGCATTTGATGAGACCTTATTTGGAACACTTCATTCATTTTAGGTGCCATATTTTAGGAATCACTTTGACAAACTAGAAAGTTTCCAGAGTTAGGTGAATAGGATGGTGAGGGGACAGGATGAGGAGAGAATTGGTTGAAGGAACTGGGGACAATTGGCCTGAAGGGCAGAAAACTGAGGCAGTGGTGGATTTCCCCTTTACATTGGGCATTCGATTGAAGATTAAATGGCCACTTATTGGTGCAATCAAGAGAGGACTCTGGTTAGGCACTGATTAGTGCGGGTGATACCTGAGGCCCCTCATAGTTTAAAGATTCTGTGATTTTAATCTCACCTGTAGACTCTGAGCTGATAATGCTTCATAATTTGTTCTCTCCCAAGCAGACACTGCATAAGAAACTTTCTGGCGGAGTCAAATTACCTTGAAGATCATGGTTTCTGCTGCTGGCAACTTCATCTACTAACTAAACTACCTGTAGTTTATGATTTGCCATGCCCCTGACCCAAGGTGTTAAACCTGTGACCAGTTAGGCAGCATGATGTTTGAGTTAGATTAAAATGTAATTGGGAAATATTTAACAAAAATTTTAAAAACACTAAAACATAGATAATACCACATTTTAGAATCAAGTCAACAAGCAGCCCATAGAAATCCTTATGTATGGATTAGTGCCTCCACCCCTCCTGTTTCTATTTGAGTTTAACACCACTGTCTTAGACTACTCACTAGTCACTGCTTGCCGGTTGATCTCAGTTCTGATTTCACTGTCTTGACCTATCCTTGTGCATTTCTTGGCTCCAATCACCTATCTAATCTTCCATCAATGCCATCACTCTGTTCTTCAGTGGCCAGTGGCTCCTAATTCCAAATTGCTTGCTTAAAGTCAATCCACTGCCTACTTCTGACCAATAGTACCTTTGTATGACATGATTTTAGAGTCTTACCTGGCTCTGGAACTCTGAATTGACCTTAATCACTGCTTTCTGGCCACTCTCTTGAGCCTAGCCCATTCCCATGCCTTCCCTCCTTTTCTAGTTTGTTTGTTTTTTAGCCTTGGTTTGGTTTTTCCTGATCTCACCCTCAAACCCTGTCTTTTCATTCTAATGCCATTTTATTTATTCCATCCATTGATTTGCTTATTTGAAGTTTAGTTTTACTTTCCCATAGCCCCAAGCTCCTCATTCATATCTCTTTTATATAGCTTTTCTGCTGTCTTCCTCTCAGAAATTTCCTAGTAGTAACTAGAAAAATACTTCTTATGTTCTCTAGGCATCTCTTTTATGAATAAGTTGCAGAGAAGATGACAACCAACATTAGTATAAGGAGTTTCCTCACCTGAGAGTGCCCTATATCAATGAAATCACAGATTCAGTCCCTACCCCTATCCTCATATTACCTTTAGTCCTTCCCTTTCCTCTGGATCTGTTCACCCATCATTCTCATTTATTCATCTTTATCTTCACAGTTCCACTTTAAAAAAAAAGTCTACTTAGCTTTTTAAAATTGTATTCCTTTCATACCCCTAGATTGCCTGGCCTACCCCAGAGGTTCCATCACTCCCAGCAGGGAGTTGGGGTAGCCATATTCCCTCTTTGGCAAATCCTATCTTTCAAGTGAACATCATCATATTACTGATAACCACCATCCTACCTTGGAATTACCATCATTGTCTTCCCTTCCCACACTCAAAATTTCAATTAGCTTTTTATCTCATCTCCCACTATCCCTTCCCTGGAGTTAGTCCCACTCCACAATTATTAGGGTGGGGGTTGCCATAGAGCCTTAGGCCAAATGACTGGCCCACCTATATAGTCAGACAGACTAGAGAGAAAGACAAAGCAATGAAAGAAAAAGTAGATGCCACACAGGATGCTCTCTCTGCACATAGATTCCTTAACCTAAGGGTGTTTGTGCTAATTGAACTGCCTCCTTGTGTCTAATTCATTCCATGCTCACTAGCCCTATTTGTTGGTCAAAGATTTTTAATTCTTATCCTTATGTCAGCATAGGGCACCATGGCAATTCCTCCCTCCTTCCACTGCCTTCAAGTACAATTAAATAAAAATATTCTAAGAATACTGAAGCCCCTCTGGGTGACTTGCTGCCAGTAATGAAGACTTCATTGGGATGTCTCATCTTTTTTTAAAAAAATACTGCTCCTTGTCGCCACAGATTGATCTGCCAGTTAAATATTTAGACACGTTCATCTGCCTTTGTCATAAAACATTACTTGACTTTGAGCGATGAGCAAGGAAGTATAGAGGCTGTCTCTCTTCCCTCTGGAGCGCCTGACTGAAAAACAGAGAGTAGTTGTGACAGTAAAAAACTCTAGAATTATGGCCTTTTGGAGCTAAAATGACCTTAGAGACCATCTAAGAGTCACATCCCCTTATTTTTATAAGAGGGTACTAAGGTCTGACAATCAATCAATCAACACCACCACCACCATGGTGCAAGCTTTCATCATCTCTCAAGTGCACATTGCAATAGGCTTCTTGTTGGTCTCCCCACATCGAGTTTTTCCCCACTTTAGTTGATTCTCCACTTAGCCATAAAATTGATAAAGCACAGGTCTGACTATGCCATCCCCTATTCAACAAACTCCAATGGCTCCCTATTACCTCTAGGATCAAATATAAAATCCTTTTTTAGGTCTTTAAAGCCTTTTTATAAACTGAATCCTTATCTTTCCAGTTTGCTTATACCTCATTGGCCTGCATGTACTCTGTGATCCAAAGATACTGGTCTCCTTACTGTTCCTCACACACTCCATCACCCACACCCATGTATGTTCATTGGTTGTTCCCCCCATGCCTGGAATTCTCTCCCTTCTCATCTCATCCTCCCAGCTTCTCTGGCTTCCTTCAAGTCTCAGTTAAAATCTTATCTTCTACAAGAAGCCTCTCCTGGTCTCCCCATTAATGCTAGCACCTTCCCTCTGAGATGACCTCCAATCTGCCCTGAATATATCTTATTTGTACGCAAAATATATTGTGAGCTCATTGAGAACAGGGACTGGTCTTTGGAGTGTCTGTGTGTGTGCGTGTGTGTGAGTGAGTATCCCCAAAGCTTAGCACAGAGCCTGACAAATAATAAATAAATTAGCACTTAATAAATGCTTGTTAACTTGACAAACAAGAATTCATTAAGAGCCTATTATGTGCCAAGGACTGTGCTAGCCTAGAGAAGGAATTGCTGAAGGTCACACAGTTATCTAGTGGGAAGACCAGAACTAGAACCAAAGTAAGGTTTCTCTACCTCATTTCTTCTGTCTGTACAACCTGATTTCTACACGTTGTGGAAAAACTGAATTTGTCATAACAATAATAATAAATAATAATAATAATAATAATGGGAATGTATACAAAACTTAAGGTTTGCAAAGTGCTTTACACACATTGTATCAATTGAATCTCTCAACATTCCTGTGACATAGTAGTACGTAGTACATAGGTACTATAGGTGATATTATCTTCCAATGCTCAGACAAGTTAAGTGACATAGCTGGTCAGTATTAGAGGAAGGATTTGAACCTAGGTTTACATGACCCCAAGTACCTCCCTCTATCTACTGCACCATGTTGCCTCCTTACTACCCTAATCCACCATACCCATTGTATAGGGTTCAGTGAAGAGCAGAGAATGGGGAATGACCAGGTTCCATCACTTAGACATAATTATGATGAATGGATCAATTGAATGTGTCAGTCAGTCCACTTCTGCTACCATCATATAGACCCCAAACAGAGTATCTCAGGGAATGGTCATCAGCATCCTCTTATTCAAAGATAAAAGAAGATGTTGTAGAAGCCCCTATAATTATCATAGAATCACTGAACTAGAAAAGAATTTAGACATGTAGTCTTAGACATGTAAGAAAAAGTGTGGTATAATAGAAAAAAAGCCATAGGATGGAAGTTAGATGATCTGGGTTTAAATCTCAGCTCTGCCACTTACTACTTATGTAGCCTTGGGCACATCATTCAGCTTCCCTGGGCCTCAGTTGCTTCATGTTTTAAAATGGAGGAGTTAGACTAGATGGTCTCTAAGGTTGCATCTGGGCAGCTAGGAGGTGCCATATTGCACAGAGCACCAGACCTGGAGTCAGGAAGACTCATCTTCCTGAGTTCAAATCTGTCCTCAGATACTTCCTAGTTGTGTGACCCTGAGCAAGTCACTTAATCCCATCTGCCTCAATTTCCTTATCTATAAAATGAGCTGAAGAAGGAAAAGGCAAACCATTCCAATATCTTTGTCAAGAAAACCCCAAGTGGGGTCACAGAGAGTCAGACATGACTGAAAAATAACTAAATAACAATAAAATGTTCCATCAAGCCCTAAATCTATGATCCTACAGATCATTCTACCAATGGGATATAGTTCGAGCAGATGAGCCAGAGTTACAGGTTCTGAGGTTTCCCTCTGTACCTCTGCTAAAGACCAAATACCCCTTTCGGGTGGTATGATCACTACATAAACATAGGAACAGAACCAAAGGTCAAAGGTCAAAAGTCAAACCGAAGGTCCATTCACTCTAGGAGGAAACTAAAGAACTTATTCCAGAGCACATTTTAGTTACCCTACACACTGCACTGGGCTGTTGCTTTAACACTGTCTACCGTAAGGTGGAATTCATCCTGTCTCAGATCAATCTTGGACTCTCTTCAAGGACTGATTTACTGAAGTGCGAAGAGGTCCTTGTCATAAGCATAGAACAAGCAGTATGGAAAGAATACTAAAATTTGATTTAATTCCCAGGTTCAACACTAGTTGTGGAACCATGGGCAAATTCATTTCATCTCCCTGAGTTTCAGTTTTCTCACCTATAAAATAAAAGAACTAATACTTGCACTGCCTTCCTCATAAGCTTATGGTTATAGTAGGAGTGCATACCCTCTCCCCATCTTCTGGGCTAGAATGCTTTCCATGGATCAAGTGTGCACCATGACTCTGCGGACATGGATGTGTCCATTGCCTTCTAACTGAATAGCATGTATGTGTTTTGCTGAGATGACCAAGTAACTCCTTATCAGTCCCAATGACTCAGACTTGTGTCACAGAGGAGTGGCCACTAAGCATTATGGGAGATAGATTCTTGTGGAGGGACCTGCCTTCCTTCTGTAGGCTATAAGAAAAATGATGTTCTCTTTTGAGTACCTCTCCTTTAGGAGAGATTCAGTATGGTTGTCTAGTGAGGTACCGGGTTGGAGGTGGGGGGGGTTCTCTCTCCTCTCCCCCATAAGCAATGGCGGCCCACAGTTCAAGAGCACATGGCTGTGAGAACGTCTATGCGAGCGCAGCCTTGAGAACACTGTAAAACTAAAGTTCCCACAATCCTCTTCTGGTCCCATCAAGGACTTTTAACCCTCCCATATCATTCCCCTTTTATATAGGAAAGGAGAGATCACAGGATTTCAGAGCTGGAAAGGACCTTAGATGTTATGTAGTCCAATCTCTCATTTTATAGATGAGTAAACAAAGCTCTGGAGAGGAAAAAGGAGTAGGACCCATGGTGCAGTGAAAAGTGGCCGCAGTCAGAGGACCTGGGTTCAAATCCTAACTCTATTAGTTGCTACCTGTGTGACCTTGAGCAAGTAAGTTAACCTTTCTAGGCCTCAATTTCCTCATTTTTCAAAAAAAAAATAAGGGGGTTAGACTGGATGACTTCTAAGATCCCTTCCTACTCTGAAGCTCTGACCCTCAGTTACTTTTACAAGGTCATTTAGGTTGTTTCAGAAGCTAAAATATGAATCCAGACCTTTTAACTTCAAATCTATACTAACTGTGCTCCCACCCCAGCTTTAGAACATTTTATTAAAGGAAATAATAAGGGGGATAAAATGGAGGAAATTAGCAGGAGGGAAGAGATGCCAGTTCTTAGAAAGGGAGGAAAAGACAAGGGAAGTAGGAAGGGATGGAGGGGTAATCTTTCCTGTGCTTGCAGCAAGCCCCATGCATTCTCAGATCTACTATATTTGCATCTGCATCTGGAAAAAGACTTTAGCGATAGTCTTACAGGCCTTTAAAGTGCCTCAGACGAAAGATGTTGCTGGAATCACAAAGTCCTAAGGCTTCTGCTAAAATGAAACAAAAGGAAATGGCTGTCATGGGTTTTTCCATCTAAATGGTGTAGCAATAAAGTCGTAACACTTTATTATCTGGTCAAAGGGGCATGGGCAGAAGGAGCCTGTGGTGATTAGAGCCTAGACATTATTACCACCACCACCCCCTTCCCTTAAATTTGACCGAGACAACAGGAAACCTGGTTTCTTCCTTACCACCACCACCATCACCCTCCACTTTTGTTACTGAGGCTGCAAGTAAGAAACAACCCTTCTGAGCCTCAGTTTTTCATCTGGGAATTAGAGGAAAAGGGGGGGAAATGAACAATAATTTTTAAAGGGTGTCCCTAAAAAATATTAGTATAATATTAAATTTTAATACATTAAAAATATAGCAAGACTTTTGAGACACCCTGTATTTGTATAGCACTTTGCAATAGACATGTTTGTTTCATGCTATTCTCACAACAAGCCTGTCATGTAGTTTCTCTAAGTATTATAATCCCCATTTTATAGATAAGGAAACGGAGGCACAAAGAGGCTATGACTTTCTCAAGTGCTCATAGATAATAAATGGAAGAGCCAAGATTAGGACACAGCTCTCAGGGCTCCTAATCCTAGTGTTTTTCAACTGGAATATGATAATTTATCATAAAAAGAGTTATCAAAAATAATACCATAGTAAACAATGATATTATTCCAACATCCATTCAGATTTGCAAAAAATTACTCCCAAAGAGTAAAGGTTCTCTCTTGGGTTTCATAGGGAACCACATCCAATCACACTCCCATTGTAATGAATGGGACCCCAAAATGAGGGAAAAGAGGGAAGCACTATGATTGTAGCCTATCTTTTGCACCCCCTGCCAAAGAAGTTTGGGGAAGGAGGAGTCTGCACTCGGAAGCCTTGTTGGGAGGGATGCCAAACTGCTGGCTAGATGGTTTACTCCAATTTCTGGGGTCTTATCCCTGACCTTGAACTGGAAAGGGTTTAAGGAAAGAAGGATGAAGGAACAGCTTCTGAAGGGCCAAAAGACGGGTCACGTGTCATGATATTGTGTGACAAAATTCTGTCTTTGTCTCTGTCTCTCTGATTCTATATCTGTCAGTCTCTCTCTCTCTCTCTCTCTCTCTCTCTCTCTCTCTTTCTCACACACGTAAAAAACTGCCTCCTTCTCTACACCTTACCTTCCCACGCCCATCCTACCCTGCCATGCTGATGTCCCTTGCTCCTGTTTCTTGCTAAGGCACTGGGTACAATTCAACGACATCAGCAACTTTTTAAATCCCCATCCGTCCTGCCTATGAGTTTTGCTCACCTGAATTTTTCTCTTCCAAGCCCACGATGAATGGATGGGAGCTTCACTGATAGAATAACTCCCAGTCCAGAAATAGCTCTATCATTTAGATGCCGTGGGGATAACATTAATACCAAACACAGAGGCTAAATAAAAACCTTTAGCCAGTGAATGGCCCTTGGATTTCAGAGCTATTGATCTGATAGCGCTTGCAGTGTTATTATGGCTATACTACTGCTTGGAGAAATTCTGGGATCCAGGACAAAGTTACCAGGAGACAGAATTGCGAATCATTCATTGCCTTTAACTATGGAGAGTCCTAAAGTGAAGAAGGGTTACCTGAATGTGTGATATATGGAATTTAATTCACTCCAACCTAGAGTCAGCAGGAAGATGTTTTCTACTTTGCTCTGTGACTTTGTTTCCCCTAAAATAGCTTTATGTGTTTATAGGCTTTTAACTTTGCAAAGCATTGTAAGCTCATTTGAGCAATGAATATAGAACCATCCTCAAACTCAAGAAGACTTAGATTTAAGTTCCATCTGACAAATAATGTCTGTGTGACCCAGGACAAGTCACTTAACATCTAGGCAAATGCTCTAACTCTCCAAGACCATAAGTTGCAAAAGAGGTCCTGATCTATATTAGTACAGGGAGTTTCCTTATTTAGACATCTCTAGACCAGTAAAATCACAGATCCAGTCCCTATCTCTTAACACATTTATCCTCACAACAGCCCTATGTGGCTGGATAATCAACCAATCAATAAGCATTTATTAAGCACCTACTGTAAGCAGGCTCTGGAGATACAAATACTCAATGAAACAATCCCAGCTGGCAAGGAGCTCCCATTTTAGTGGGGAAGACAAGGACAGATATGATCTTCAAGAATTACTATAAACAAAATTCATTGACCTGTGGCCAGTGGAGTGACACACTTCTCCAAACGTACACAGGCTGGTATTTTCCCAATGAGCAGAGAGGCCACTCTCAAAGCCAGCCCAGCTTGGTCTAACCTATTTGCATTTTCCATTAGAATAGCTTTCAAGAAACCAAGGGTCAGGGGCAGCTAGGTGGTGCAGCGGATAGAGCGCTGGAGATGGATAACATTTTTCATCATGAGTCCTTCAAAATTGTCTCAGATCACTTTATTACTGAGAATAGCAAAGTCATTCATGGTTGATCATTGTATGAGATTTTTTTAAAAAATTAACTAATTTTTAGTTTTCAACATTTACTTTTATAAAATTTTGAGTTCTAAATTTTTCCCCTTCCCTCCCCTCTCCCCTCCCCAAGATGGCATGTAACCTGATCTAGGCTATACAGATCATAGTAAAATATTGCTATTACTGTGTATAATGTACTCCTGGTTCTGCTCACTTCACTTGGCATCAGTTCATGTAAGTCTTTCCAGGTTTTCCTGAAAGTATCCTGCTCATCATTTCTTATAGCACAATAGTATTCCATCACAATCATATACCGCAGCTCGTTCAGCTATTCCCCAATTGATGGACATTTCCTCAATTTTCAATTCTTTGTGTCCACCAAATATAGTTATAATATAAAGACAGTTTATAAACACTGACTCAGAGATTCTTTCTCTCTCTCTCTCTCTCTCTCTTTCTCTCTGTGCTTATAGGTAGCAGGAGAGAGCCTGATGTCTACTGTAAGGCTCCAGTAACTGCTGTTGTATTCTTGCTTCCATAGCACAACTGTACTGTTTCGCTGAGGATGACTGTGTTTCCAGGTAGGGACAGGTATTGTGGGAAAATGTGTGGCAGTTTGGGATGATGATGAGGGGGCTGTTTGAGGGTTCAGGCAATCAGGCATTATGTGAAGGACAAGTGGACATCAGTTCATTTTGACCTCATGGTTTTTAGCAGCCATTGTGTAATTTTCTTTGCTAAGGCCACATTTTTCTGAATCAAAATGAATATGGTGATTTTACTTCCACTCCCTCTCCCCTCCTTTCCTTCTTTCCGTCCTTCCTTCCTTCCTTCTTTTCTTTCTTTCTTTCTTTCTTTCTTTCTTTCTTTCTTTCTTTCTTTCTTTCTTTCTCTCTCTCTCCCTTCTTCCCTTCCTTCCTCCTTCCCTTTTTCCTCCCTTCCTCCCTCTCCCTCATTTCCTCCCTCCCTCCTTCTTTTGATGTTTTAGTAAATGATGTGACTTTTACCTTTTCAATCTTTATAGGATGATACCATCTAATTTTCAGAATAACCATTGATTGATAGTTATCTTTTTAAAACCTAGCTTCCATTTGTGCCTTGAAGACAATTTCTCCCTACCTATTTCCAAAGATTAATCCCTCCATTAATATGGGACTATTACACTAAGTTGTTTAAATAGGTACTTTCCCAGTGGATTTTTGGGTAACATTTATGTTTTATACTTTTTAAGAAGGAAGGGGGGAAATAGAAGCCTTATCGTTTCTGGTGGAAACTGTGCCTGATGGACAAGCATCGTGGGGCTGTGTCTGAACTGCTTGGTGGAGGTTGCCCAAACTTGCTTTCTAGCCTTTGACACTGAGAGTCTAGTTGAGAATCTCAGGGGATGGAGAGAGGCCTGGCTAGCACCTAAACAGCCTTTCTTCTAGTGGCAGCCTTATAAATCTTTTCTCATTAGATGGAGGCCTGGTGGGGAAGAGGTGGGGAGAGGGAGTGGATGGCCTGTATTTCTGAGGAACCTGGGTAGAGCTGTACCATTAACCTCTCAGTTCCTTTTTTAATATACGACGCTTTGCTTCTGCTCTAGGGTATGCTGTGTCTGTGGGTTGCTTCCAGTGAATTTTGTCCCCCCGCTTCAAATCCCACACCAGCCACTGAGCCTTAGCATACATATAATTTATGCTGCCCCATTCAGAAAGCCATGACTCTCTCTTCTCAGTTACATTTTAAGTTCATTTATTTCTAATCCTCTTCCAGCTGGGTCTTGCACCAGGTTTGGTCACATGATTCACTAGGGCAAAAGCAAAGCAGGAGGAGCAGAAGCAAGGCTGCCACCTGATTCTGAGGGTCTTTCTCCTGAGTGGTCTCTCAGGGTCTCTGTTCTTATCTGATAACCTAGCTGTGGCAGAAAAATGTGGCCTTAGCAAAGAAAATTACACAATGGCTGCTAAAAACCATGAGGCCAAAATGGATCGATGTCTACCTGTCCTTCACATAATGCCTGATTGCCTGAACCCTCAAACAGCCCCCTCATCATCATCCCAAACTGCCACACATTTTCCCA
>NW_020954648.1:1198486-1301969 GCF_900497805.2 Vombatus ursinus | reverse complement strand
AGAGAGAGAGAGAGAGAGAGAAAGAATCTCTGAGTCAGTGTTTATAAACTGTCTTTATATTATAACTATATTTGGTGGACACAAAGAATTGAAAATTGAGGAAATGTCCATCAATTGGGGAATAGCTGAACGAGCTGCGGTATATGATTGTGATGGAATACTATTGTGCTATAAGAAATGATGAGCAGGATACTTTCAGGAAAACCTGGAAAGACTTACATGAACTGATGCCAAGTGAAGTGAGCAGAACCAGGAGTACATTATACACAGTAATAGCAATATTTTACTATGATCTGTATAGCCTAGATCAGGTTACATGCCATCTTGGGGAGGGGAGAGGGGAGGGAAGGGGAAAAATTTAGAACTCAAAATTTTATAAAAGTAAATGTTGAAAACTAAAAATTAATTAATTTTTTAAAAAAATCTCATACAATGATCAACCATGAATGACTTTGCTATTCTCAGTAATAAAGTGATCTGAGACAATTTTGAAGGACTCATGATGAAAAATGTTATCCATCTCCAAAGAAAGAACTGACAGTCTAGATGCAGATCGAAGCACACTTTTTTTCTTGGAGTTTTTTGTGTTTTCATTCACAACATGACTAATATGGAAATATGTTTTAAACGACTGCATATGTATAACCTGTATCAAATTACTTTCCTTCTCAATGAGAAGGGAGGGGAGGGAGGGAGAGTATTTGGAACTCAAAATTTTACAAAAAGAATGTTAAGTATTGTTTTTACATGTAATTGGAGAAAAATAAAA
Organism: Vombatus ursinus; assembly: GCF_900497805.2. Taxonomy (NCBI): domain Eukaryota; kingdom Metazoa; phylum Chordata; class Mammalia; order Diprotodontia; family Vombatidae; genus Vombatus; species Vombatus ursinus. The sequence goes on along the minus strand of NW_020954648.1, from coordinate 1,301,200 downwards.
CATTAAATGAACTATAGCTATAGAACTGATTGTCTTTAAAGAAGCCTAAGCAAGAAAACCAGATGACCCCTCTTTACAGCAAATCAGCGACACTCTAGGGTATCTGCTGTTTTCTGAATGGCTTTTCATTTATGTCTTGGTTCCTGTTTCATTCTGTTGTAGACATCCCTGGGGCAGTGTTGTGTACTGTATTGAACTGTAAACTGCCTGATGTCTTGGCATAGAGAAAACCTAAGGGATGGGTCATGATTCTGTGCAATAACGTTAATAGCAGTTATATCCTTGACAGTAATTTCTTAGCTCCTCCCCTAGACTTCAGGGGTCATAAGATCCTAACACTCAACTTTTTTCTCCCTGAAATAAACTCTACAGAATCTGCAGATGTTTATGCTATTTAGATCATCCAAATATAGTCCCACTTAAGGCCATGACCACATCTGGGTAATTGAGGACATCAACCTATTTAGAGATACCTAAAAACTAAACTTAAAGTTCATGTAGTTGAACCCTCACCTGCAGTTGGTTATGAAATGGTGGGTTTTTATGTGCCAAGCGATGTCTGAGGCATTAGGATCAAATTCCTTCCATATATCCCTGATAATACCTGTCAGTCTTTCTTCCCAATCATTCTAAAATCCCAGCCATCTTCCTCACCTTTTGCCAGTCTCAAAATTACTTTGATAATTCTATTTTACATTGGCATAGTGCTCAATTTTTTGTTGTCATTCAAAGTCCTGAGGTCTTATTCCTCCGATGAAATATGTAATCTTATCTCACTTTATCCACTCAACGACCTTGTGAGGGATATGAGGACAGTTGAGCTGAGGAAGTAAAAAGGCAACCTCATTGGCAATGAGAACACTGAGGTACCAACAGATTAAATGACTTGCTTAAAGTCACACGTCAGGTCCTAGTAAAACCAGGTTGGAACTCATTTTTACTGATGACGACCGATGATGATGATGATGATGGTTCTTTTCATTTTCTAAAAGAATATGCTTCCTTCACCCTCAACACAGAGCCTGCCTTCCACATTAAGAGCAGGGCTAAGGATACAACCTATCTTTTATTCCTAAATTACTGTCCATCTGTCATCACAGACCAAATGAAGCATCTCTAGCCCTCTTCTCACAACTTTTGATCATGTTGCAGCCAGATGTGCAGTATAAATTCATGAGCAAGTGGGATTAGGATTTTGAGATTAAGTCAGAAGGGTATTACAGAGTGAAATAATCTGAGGATAGGAGGAACATTCCACCATCTGAAGGTGCAGGATCACAGATTTAGAATTGGAAGGGATGACACTTTGGAGACAAAGCCTGGTATTTGCAATGCAGAAGAGCATGGAGCAAAAGCGGCAGAAGGGGGTCTATGGCAACAGTGTTCTGAGATAGGAACCAGCCTTTCCAGAAAGTGTTTCCATGAGTCTGAGCTGGGAGAATCCCCTTCCCAGAAATGCTTGCATCAGTTTCTGAATTTCTGTTCCTTTAGTTTAAGCTTGTTTTTCTCTCATCAGTCAATTCTTAAAATGCCAATATTGCTAGAAGGAACAACAAACAAACTATCAATAAGATGATCAGAACAGCGGATACCTAGGAGGAAGAAAAAGTGTTGAAGTGGTGTGGGAAATACAGAATGAGGAAAAGGAAAAGAATCATGGAAACTAGGTAGCCCATAGCCTCTATTCTTACTCAATATAATGCTACACATGCTGGTAATAGCAATAAGAAAAGAAAAAAAAAGTTGAAGAAATAAATAGGCAAAGAGGCAAATCTATCTCTATTTGCAGACAATATAATAGTTTACTTGGAGAACCCTAGAGATTCAACAAAAAATTAATCAAACCAATCATTAGCTTTGGAAAATTAGTAAGATACAAAAATAAATTTAAAAAGAGGTCCATTTATGTGTATTACTAACAAAACCCAGAGAAAAGAGGGAAAGAAAAATTCCATTCAAAATAACTACAAAATGCATAAAATATTTTGGAATTAACCTACCAAGACACACTTGAGGCTCATACAAATAAATCTACCAAGAACACCCTTTACAGAAATAAAGGAAGACAAGTTATTGAAGAGAGATATATTGTGCTTATCTGGGCCACACCATGTAATAAAAATTAATTTGCAGATTTAATGCAATACCAATGAAATTACCAAGGAAGAGCAAAAAATGAAGAATGTCAAAGGAAATAATGAAAAAAATTCAAGAATGAAAGGACCCAACCATTACCAGATCTCAAATTCTAATCCAAAGTCATAATTATCAAAATTATTTGATACACTAACTCATTGTTGATAAAGCTGTGAATTTCTGCAAAAAAAAATTGGAGTTATGCTAAAAAGTGACTAACCTGGCATACACTTTGATCCAGGAATCCTACTCCTAGATATATAAAGAGACCAAAAATACAATGAAGTATACCAAAGTATACCACAACATTCATAGTAGCTCTTTTTTGTGGAAGCAAAGAACTAGAGCCCAGAAATGGCCTTTCAAATATGAAATAACTAAACAAATTATGGTATATGAGTATAATGGAACATTATTATACTGTAAGAAATCACAGATATAATGAATTCAAAGACAGGTAAAAAAACTTACATGAAATGATGCAGAGTAAAGTAAGCAGAATGAAAACATTATATTGAATGACTACAACAATGTGAATGAAAACACAAATGAAACTGAACACAATGTAATTATAGTAAACTCACTTAGCCTTTAAGAATAAATTATGAAATGTACCTTCCTTTTCTTATTAGCTGGGAGGGATAGGGGGAGATATGGGTGTAGAGTTTTCTATCATACAAAGCCTGAATTCTCCCAACCCCAAATTGCACTGGTCAACTGGGTCCTCAGTGGGGTGACTACCACATCCCCCTTGGAGCACTGGGATTAGCCCTGAGGAGATAAGGAGTGTCTTTCTGATGCTCCTAAATCTTCAATGGTGTGTTTCCACTTAGGCTTATCAATTAATAGCAATTAGTCAGCCAGAAATAACAGTAGGGGCCATGGGAAGTTAGGCACATTAATATATTGTTGATAGGGCTATGACTTGTTCCAACCAATTTTGAAAGTAATTTGTGTGATTGTAATTTTGTGAAAATAGTGATGTGAGGAAAAGTTACTAACCTGTTCATACTCTTTGATCTATTAATTCCTCTACTGGGAATACACCTTTTCCCCCTCAAAAGCACTTAACAAAACAGGAAGAAAGGTCCCATACATACCAAAATATCCATAATGATATTTTGTGGGAGCAAAAAAAAGCTATTAACAAAGTTGAGTGCCTATAGGTTGGGAAAAGCTTAAACATATTGTGTTATATGAATATAATGGAATATTATCGCAAAATAAGAAACAATGAATATGAGGAATTCAGAAAATATCAAAAGACATGGAAACTGATACAGAGCAAAGAAAGGAGAACCACTAGAAAATTATGCACAATGACCACAATAATATAAACGAAGACAATGCTAAAAGATATCAAAACTCAGATTAAATGTAATGACCAATCTATTGCATAGAACAGATAATGAAACACACTTCCCTCCTTATGGTAGGAAGATGGTATACTACAGGTATGGAATGTTGCATATGCTATCAGATGTGGTTAATGTGACTGTATGATAACTGCTTTTGTTACCATAGAAAGCTTTATTGGGGTTGAGTTATTGGGAAGTGACAGCAGTATAAATCTGTAAAACATTTTTAAAGGTAGAAAGAGGAAATCATATAACATATTTATCTACTAATAACATATTTGTCCACTGATTTACAGTTTACAAATTACTTTATATGTGTTTTGATATCTGATTTTCACAACAATATTATGTGGCAGTCACCTACCATGAGTATTATCCCCAGATGAGAAAACTCAGATTCAAAGAGAATCTTGTCTAAGATCATACAGCTAATAAATGGTAGAGCAGGGATTTGAACACAGGTCTTCTGACTTCAAATTTGTGCTCTTCTTGAAAGTATATGAACAGTCAATTTTTGATGAAGAAATCAAAACTATATATAATGATATGAAAAAAATCTCTAAATAATTATTGATTAGAGAAATGCAAATTAAAACAACTTTGAGATATCATCTTACATCTAGCAGATTGCCTAAAACAATAGATTCCCTTCAGTTGGGGAATAGCTAAACAAGTTGTGGTATATGATTGTGATTGAATACTACTGTGATATAAGAAATAATGAGCTTGTTGATTTAGCAAAACATGGAAAGATGTGGCCTATGAAGAAAGATGCTATCTACCTCCAGAGAAAGAACTGATAAATAGAAATATGCATAGTATGGCCTTACATATGTGTATATTTGTACATATGTGTATATGTATGTGTATAGATAAGTATGTATATGCAAATATATATATGTACATACATATTTATGTTTAATTGTAGCCTTCTGTGGAGGGGGGTCAGGGAAGGAGAAAAAAATAAAAAGTGTACAGCAGAGAACAAAAGAAAACATAGAAGGAAGCACAGAAAGCTGAGTAGCTTTGAAAACAATGTGTAGTATTTATTACATAGGTTTTCAAAAAGAAGTAGGCAGTTTGAAATGGAAATTTATTGTTCTATATTTAATCCTCTCATGTTCTTCTGTGTACATAGAAATGTTCTTTCTTTTCTTGTTTTGCATTTAAGTTTAAAATGAATTTCAAAATTTTTTAAAATTTCTGCTCTTCCCATTACTCTGATTTTTATTTATGGTATGCTTTGCACCAGGGAATCCCACTGAGAGGATTTATAGTAGGTAGAAGTATGGTTATTCAGTCAGACCCATGGAAAGACACTTATGGACAGTACTAAGCATTAGATGATTGATAAATAACTGATCAACAATTGTAGACTTATTTGAACATTAGGACAAGTGGCAGAATAGTGAGGATCTACTTTCTGAGTCATTGTTGTTGTGGCTGATTGAATATATTTCTGATTTATCAGAGGTTACCTCATTTCCATCCAACCTGGTTCTGCTTAGTTTGGCACTTCTCCATGGCAGAGCTATGGTTCTTCCCTAACCATGACCAGCTGCTATTGGCAGCATAAAACCACAGCTCACTTCATAGCTTCAGCCAAGTCACCACCAGGTGAACAGTTGCTAGTATCAGAAAAACATTGCTGGTGGACAATCAGGAAACTCAAGGAGCTAAATCATGGGATTTAGAGAGAGATGATTGGACCCAGCCCAACCGCAACATTTTGATATGTAGGGGTTGTAAGCAGAAAGATTCTAGGAAAGGTAGCAAGGTCAAAGGATGAGGTCTTTGTTCTACTACTGATAATATCTCCTTGATGGGGTACCCTTGGCTGGGTACTGTTGGTGAAATGATGCCACATTGAAGAAGACTGATTAAGTCATGGCTAGATACACACCATTGGAGCTGGCATTAAAAATGGAGAGCAGAAACCAAATTAGAAGAACAAAGAGAATGAGAGTGGAGCCAACTAGATATACAGAGAGCCACTTCCCAAAAAGGAAGCCCAAATGATCCTTCCATAATTTCATCCTTCCATAATGGTAAATTTTCCCTGTGAGCATATGCATCTTGGAAATCAACAAATGCTACAAATCATGGCTTGATTTACTGTTTTGTTGATTGTTAGGCCTTAAGAAAATGATAGAGGAATGTTAATAATGCAGCTTAAACATAAAAGTATGTCAAGAATATCTTTCCCCAGAGTTGCTTGTTAAATATTTACCAGGACACCACTGCCTCAAAGGAACTATGTTTATCAGTAAACCACATGGCTTCAGAAGAGGAAGGAATCAGTTGGCCCCAGAGAAGACAGCAGATGGAGGCAGCAATGCCATGATGAGGAGTTCCAAGGCCAAGCTATGAGATAAAAGAACTTTTCTGCTTAAACCTAGAACTATCAACATTGTTCCGAAGGTTTGGTCTAGAAGCGTAGAATTATCTAGAGACTTCTACTTTTTCCCTAGAAGGCTCATTCCAGGAAATCTTCCAGTTGTCCAGGACTTTCCCAGTTGTTAACAATAGCTAGCATTTATATATTACTTTAAGGTTTCCAAAGCACTTTACAAATATTATTTCACTAGATCCTCACAAAAACCCTGGAAAATCAGTGCTATTATTATTCCCCACTTTATAGATGAGGAAACTGAGGCAGACAGTAGTTAAGTGACAGGATCATACAACTGAGTAGTGTCAGAAGTCACATTTGAACTCAGGTCTTCACTCCAATTGCAGGGCTTTATCTACTGTGCCACTTAGTTGCCTCTGTTTTTCTGCCACTGCTTCTCCTATGCTGACGGTTCAAGTCATTGAAGCTCTCAGTTTGCTCCAGGAGTTGCTCCACTCCATAGCTGCCTCCCAACTGAGTACTACTGGGCCATGCAGGCTTCCAGGAACCAGAGTGTGCCCATCTCCCTCCTGATTTTCCTGATTTTCCTATCCCTGCTCTCCCCCCCCTTTTTTAGTGAGGCAATTGGGGTTAAGTGACTTGTCCAGAGTCACATAGCCAGGAAGTATTATGTGTCTGAGGCTGGATTTGAACTCAGGTCCTCCTGATTCCAAGGCTAGTGCTCTATCCACTGTGCCACCTATCTGTCCCCCTGCTCTCCCCTTTTTTTAAAAATTAATTTATTTATTTTTAGTTTTCAACATTCACTTCCACAAGATTCTGAGTTTCAAATTTTCTCCCCATCTCATCCCTCCCCCTACCCCAAGATGGCATGCATTCTGAATACCCCTTCTTCTAATCTGCCCTGCCTTCTATCTCTCCCCCTCTTTCCTTATCCCCTTTCCCTTAAGTTTTCCTGTAGGGTAGGTTAGATTTCTATACCCCATTTCCTGTATATCTTATTTTCCAGTTGCATGTGAAAACAATTTTTTTTTAACTTTTGTTTTTAAAACTTTGGGTTCCAAATTTTCTCCCTTCCTTCCTCCCCACCCACCCTCATTGAGAAGGCAAGCAATTCAATACAGGTTATACATGTGTAGTCATGCAAAACACTTCCATAGTAGTCATGTTGTGAAAAACTAACTATATTTCCCTTAATCCTATCCCACCCCCCTTATTCTAGTCACTCTTTTAACCCTGTCCCTCCTTAGAAGTGTTTGCTTCTGATTACCCCCTCCCCCAATCTGCTGTCCACTCTATCATCCTCCTGCTCTCTTGTCCCCTTCCTCTCCTATTTTCCTGTAGGGTAAGATAGATTTCCATACCCAACTGAGTGTGTATGTTATTCTCTCCTTAAGCCAAATCCAATAGAATAAGATTCCCTCATCCCCTCTCACCTTCCTCCATTTCCCCTCCACTGTAAAAGCCTTTTCTTGTCTGTTTCATGTGAAATAATTTACCCCATTCTACCGCTCCCTTTCTCCTTCTCTCCATATAATCCTCTCTCACCCCTTAATTTTATTCTCCAGATATGACCCCTTCATCTTCAACTCACCCTGTGTTCTCTATCTATCGATCTATCTATCTATATATGTATATATATATATATAGATAGATAAATAGATGGATATAGGTATATATACACACATATAATTTTTCCCTCCAACTACTCTAATACTGACAAAGGATTCATGAGTTACAAATATCATCTTTCAGGGGAAGTCCAGGGTTTTTCCTTTCTGGGGCCCAGATTCCAACCCCATCATTCCCCCCTCAAACAAATAGGAACCCAAATTCTTTTGGGGTAGGAGGTGAAGGTCTCGGCTTCTGAAACTGCTTCCTGCTGGCAAGGGGTGTAGAGCTGTCCCTGCCTTGAGGGGGTCCCAAAGAGGAGGTTGACTGGAACCGAGCACAGGCTGCATCCAGGGAACGATGTGGGGACATTGGTTGGTACTCGCTGTTTGCTACCAACTGTAGGTGAATGGCCCATAGTCTGGAAGACACAAATCTGACAGAAAAGACTGCAGGGCCCAGGTGTAGGGCCCAACTTTGAGAGGATAAAACATCCATAGTTCTGTTTGGATTCAGATGATTCAATTTTCCAACCATGCAGTATCAAACCCACCTCATAGCCAGACTCAAGAATAGCCAGGTGGGTAACATTCCCTTTTAAAGGAACATAATGGGGAAACTGAGCCAGGAGGATCCCATCTTAGATTGAGACTAAAATTGTCCTCTCAGCTTTTCCCAATGCTGACTTCCCACCAGTATCACCTTTTCTGAGTAGCTTATGGCATTTCTCTCAGATGGTGAATTATTGATTATCGATGGATTATGACCCATCAGACAACTCAAAATAAAATTCTATGAGCTTTTACCTCAAACAGCAAGTTTATCACAGCTTAGGAAAAACTTTTCCAGTTTTTACATCTCAAACTTAAATTTGTCCTAATGTAAAAAGCAAATTATTAGAGATTTCTATTCCCCTGAGGCTATAACCCCATCAACTGGTCTTTCATTGTGGCTACACCCAATCTCCCCTCCATTGTCTTGCCTCCCTATGGCCCCAGGCCATTTCCCACCCTTGGTCCCACCTAGGCTCCATTTCCCACCCTTGGGAATTCTATTCCCTCATGGACTATTTGGCCACTCTCCCAGGTCTTTCTGTATATAAGGTCTAACTTGTCTCCATTAAGATGCTCAGATTTTTACCATCCAGCCAATAGCCCATAGATGCTCAGACTCCTTAAGAGTCTAGCTAATATGGTGAATCTTCAATAAACTTTGTTTTTGACTGCAAGAAAAAAAAAACAAAAAAACACAAATATCATCTTTCCATGCAGAATGTAAACAGTTCAACCTTAATAAGTCTCTTATGATTTCTCTTTCTTGTTTACCTCTTTATGTTTCTCTTGAGTCTTGTATCTGAAAGTCAAATTTTCTATTCAACTCTGGTCTTTTCATCAAGAATGCTCAAAAGTCCTCTATTTTACTGAATGTCCATTTTTTTTCCCTTGAAGGATTATGCTCAGTTTTGCTGGGTAGGTGATTCTTGGTTGTAATCCTATCTCCTTTGTCTTCCAGAATATTATATTCCAAGCCTTCTGGTTCTTTAATGTAGAAGCTGCTAAATCTTGTGTTATCTGGATTGTATTTCCACAATATTTGAATTGTTTCTTTCTGACTGCTTGCAATATTTTCTCCTTGACCTGAGAATTCTGGAATTTGGCTACAATATTCCTAGGAGTTTTCCTTTGGGGATCTCTTTCAGGAGGTGATTGGTGGATTCTTTCCATTTCTATTTGATCCTCTGGTTCTAAAATATCAGGGCAGTTTTCCTTGATAATTTCTTGAAAGATGATGTCTAGGCTCTTTTTTTGATCATGGCTTTCAGATAGTCCAATAATTTTAAAATTATCTGTCCTGGATCTATTTCCCAGGTCAGTTGTTTTTCCAATGAGATATTTCACATTGTTTTCTATTTTTTCATTCTTTTGAATTTGTTTTACAGTGTCTTGATTTCTCATAAAATCACTAACTTCCAATTGCTCCATTCTAATTTTTAAGGAAGTACTTTCTTCAGTAAGTTTTAGGACTTCCTTTTCCATTTGGCCAATTTTGCCTTTAAAGACATTCTTCTCCTCATTGGCTTTTTGGACCTCTTTTGCCATTTGGGTTAGGCTACTTTTAAGGTGTTATTTTCTTCACTATTTTCTTGGGTCTCCTTTAACAAGCTGTTGACTTGTTTTTTGCGATTTTCTTGCATCACTCTCAATGTTTCCTCTACTTCTCTTACTTGCTTCTCAAAAGCCTTTTTGAGCTCTTCCATGGCCTGGGACAAATTCATATTTTTCTTGGAGGCTTTGGATGTAGGAACTTTGACTTTGTTGTCTTCCTCTGGTTGTATGTTTTGATCTTCTTTGCCACCAAAGTAAGATTCTGTGGTCTGACTCTTCTTGCACTGCTTGCTCATGATTCCAGTCAATTACTTGAGTTATTAACTTTGTTAAGGTAGGGGTCTGCTTCCCGTGTGGAGAATATATTGTCCCAAGTTTTGGGGGTTTTGTGCAGCTGTTTTCAGAGACACTTCTAGGGACCTGTAAACTTCTAGTTCTTCCAAGGTGCTATAATCAAGGGCAAGGTGTTACTCCTTTTCTGGCCTGTGCTCTGGTCTATGAGTGACCATAAGCACTCTTTTATGTCTTGGAACTGTGAGGAGGATTTCCCCTCCACTGCCACTACAAGCTCTACCATGCCAGTGCTCCTCCTCACCCCAGGACCACCACCCAGAACTGTGACCCAGATCCAAGCATGGGCAAAGCAAGAGAATCCTGCCTCAGCACCAGCAAAGAGATCCCTGCAATCTGCCTCTTATCAGCCACTCAATTTCCCCTCAGTCTGTGGGCCAGAAGTTCAGGAGGCAGGCGCCACCCTGAGGGGCCATGCTTAGAGACCGGGGCCCAGGACTGTGCTTCTTTCTCACCGTGGTCACAGACTTTTCCTACTGACCTTCTAAGTTAACTTTGGCATTCATGGGTTGAGAAGTATAGAAACCATCACAGCTGCCTGTGATTCAGTCCTCTGAGGCCTGCTCCAGGTTTTCTGAGGACTGCGCGGCCCTGCCAAACTGCATTCCTCTCCCACCCTGGCGTGATATACTTTTCAGATCAACCATCCAGGTTGACTTGGGCTGGAAATTTGTTTCACTCTGTCTTTTTATGGGTTCTGCTGCTTTAGAATTTGTTTAGAGCCATTTTTACAAGTATTTGGAGGGGTTTGGGGGAGAGCTCAAACACGTCACTGCTTTTACTCCACCATCTTGGCTCCACTCCCTCCTGCTCTCCCTTTAAAATGCCAACTCTAAGTGTGTGGTTCAAGGGTTTTTTGCCTGGATTTACTCATTCTCAACAGGAATATCTTTGTACATCTCTACCAAGTTAATCAATCAATCTTAAGTATTTCTTAAGTACCTACTAGGTACCAAGTACTTTGCTTGCACTGGGGATACAAAGACAGAAGTGAAATAGACCCAGTCCTCAAGAAGCTTATATCCTATCTGGGAATACAATATGTACAGTTAAAGGAGTATGGAAAAGATTTAAAAATAGATAACAGGTGATTTAGGGGAGCAAGACAATAGCAGCTGGGGGGATCAGGAGATGCTTTATGTAGGAAGTGGTGCCTGAGCTGAATATTGAAGAAAACTAGGGATTCTAAGAGGCAAAGAAGGCGGGAAAGGCATGCCAGGCATGAGGGACAGGCGGTGAGAAGGCAGAGTCAGGAAACACATTGCCATATAGATGACAAAGCAGGAAAGAAGGTTGGGGCCAGGTTGTGAAGGCTTTTAAATGCTAAAAGAAGAGTTTAGATTTGCTCCTAAAGGTAATAGGTAGCCACTGGACTTTATTGAGAGGGAGAATAACATATGAGTGCAATAGAACACTGGCAACTGTATGGAGGATGGATTGGGGGGAGCGAGAAGCTTTATCAAGGAGACATGATTTAGGGTAGAGCAAATACTGATTTTTTTTTTTACATTGTCAACTTTGACCAACAGGCTTCTCTTAGTTGCATATGGACTGCATATAGATGAGACAACAAAGACCAAGAGAGATGAAGTGATTTGTCCAAGGTCATACAGCCAGTAAATGACTGAGGAAAGAAATGAACCCAAGTCTCATGACTGAATGCAAGTCCTTCCAGCAGAAAGGAATGCTACCTTTCCTGGTTTTCTCTCACAACTTGACTTCCCAGTGAGTGGGGTTAGAGAGTGGGGAGGCAGAGAAGACACAGTAAGAAAGTGTATGAGTCAGATTGCTAGCCACAGATCAAGATCCACAGGGTTGGTGTCCTGGCTTCTGTGTATTTTCTGCTTTCCTCCCCCTCCTCCACCCTGCTTATACCTACTATAGGCCCCTAGTGATATTAAAAACAGACAAGGAATTTCACTACCAGCTCTGGCATTTTAATATTGAAAGGCTGTGAAATCTAATAAGAGATACAAGGAGGTTGATGGAGGGTGGGGTTACTTTATTTCATTTTTTTCCTCCTTTCTGAGCTTCAATAGAATCAGAATTCAATAAGCAAATGTGACAGAATGTGTAATTTCCCGTCGATTCGCTGAGGCTGGGCATTTCCTGTTTAATAACCTTAAACCATCCTCCCCTCCCTCCTTCACCCACCCCCACCCCCTCTACAAACATCTCTCCCCTCCATCTTATCAGAATAATCCTTCATTTGAACGCAGCAGAGACTGGCACTTTGGCAACACCTTATCACCGCTTGACGACACAAAGGGAGCAAGCTGAAATATGATTTTTTTCCCTCTGTGCAAAGGTGTTAATGAGATCTTCCTGCTTCCCTCCTGCCTGAGAAATGAGATTCCCTGCTCCTACTCCTCACCCACCAAATTCCAGTTTTAAAACCTCAGGAATAGGAATAAACCAATAAAACAGTACACACCTAGGATGAGCTTCGATTCAAACAACTATCTCAGGACCTATGTATCTCATACTGCTCTTGTGAGAAGGTACAATCAGGAGAATTCTCAAGAGGGATTCAGTGGTTAGATTGGCAAAAGAAGAGCATAAGTAGAACAAGCAGAAGGGGTAAGAGAAAAGGAGGGACACCAATGAAATGGTATAGGTTTTTCCAAATGATTCTGCTCCAGTACTGTGACTCCCCTCCTCTTTCCTTCAAACTTCAAAACCAGACCCCAGCTTGGGACTTTGATGTGGAGAACAAGGCAAAAGTAAAGGGTAAGGGTGGGAAGGGGCAACAAATGGATGTTTTCAAGTTGAACTGATTCATCACCAAATCTGAATGGAATAATTTTAGTTTCCTTTGGAACAAATCTAAGGACCACTGGGGTTCCCTCAGAAACTTCCAAGGGAGTCTATGAAGTCAAGACTATTTTCATAATGATACTAAGACATTTTAGTTTCTAGCATGGTAAATAAATATCGAGAGACCCTATATAAACAAAAGTTCTTTGGGGGTGAAAGTCTTCAGTAATTTTTAAATGAGTGAAAGGGTCTTGAGACCAAGAAGTTTGAGAACTACTACTCTGTCCCATTGGTCCTCAAAAACTCTATGTCTGTCTTCTACATTTTCCCTGAAAGATCATTTTCTTCAGAAATTTACTTTATCAGTTCTTTATGTATTATTCTTTTCCTAACCCTTCAGCAATCCAACTATTCCTATATAAAATAGGCTATACCTTACATACAAAGACAAAAGTGAAATGGCCTTAGTCCTCAAAAAGCTTACATTTCATCTGTACAGATGCAGATGATATAGATGTAGATATAGATAAAAACAAAAAGTAGATAACAAGTGATTTGGAAGATGAAACACATACAAAATCTAGAAAAGGCACATTTCTTGCCCTCGTGGAACCTATAGTATAGTAAGGGAATAAAATACACTATTTTTTCAATATTTCAAAATTATATAACTTCCTCAGCATAGGTACTCTCTCCAACAACACAGATCCGAGCCTCTCATAACTTAGTAGTGTTGTTGTTCATTCATTTCAGTCATGTCCAACTATTCATGACCCCATTTCATGGCAGAGATACTGAATTGGTTTGCCATTTCCTTCTCCAGTTCATTTTACAGATGAGGAAACTGAGGCAAACAGGTTTAAGTGACTTACCCAGGGTCACACAGCTAGTAAATGTCTGAGGCCACATTTGACCTCAGGAAGATGAGAATTCCATTCACTACACCATGTAGCTGCCCTATAACTTAGTAGAGAGCCTTTAAGAGTTGATATGGATGGAAAAGTTACCATAATATGGTCAACCTGGTGATGAGATTCTTCAAACTTAGCTAGCCTGGTTCTCTGACAACAAATACTTATATTGGGGCCTCATCATCACTGATCTACCAGTTCAAAAGAACCTTCCAGAGCTCATACCCCACTATCACAGCCTTCTAGAACACACACACACACACACACACACACACACACACTTCTATACCACTGAGCTAGGTCATTAGGATGGTGACCTGTACTGAAGTCAATTCTAGAACACACAAAGTTTAATGCTCCTTTGACTAGGACTCCCTTCTCAAGCTCTCCATTTCTTATCCTTCTCCTGAAGTCCAGGTTAATGCTAATGGCAACACCCATTATTCCCTCTACCGCCTTCCCCTTTCTTCAGAATGGCAGAGGATGGGAGGCAGTGCCCATGGTATACAGGTGGAACTGTTATATCTGGGCTAACAAATCTATCTATGAGGAGAAGAGGCAAGGATTCAGAACAAGCATTTTGCCAGAATTCTGCCAGAACTGTGGCTGACAAGCCTTCTCATAGGGAAGCTCAGGCTTGATGCCACAAAGGTGTTGAGTGTTTCCACAGGACACCGGGTACCAAGGGAACAGATACCTAGACACACATTCTTCTTCTAGCTGCTTCTCTGCCAGTTAGAGAAACAAAGATATTCCCACTGTCAGGGAAATTTCTCCTCAGGAAATTCAGACAACGAATCAGAGTCCTTCCCCTGTCTCAGGAGTTTATTCTCACTCTGCGAGCAATCCAAACCACCTAACAATAGAAAAGTTGGCCATCCTGGTTAAACTCACTGTCCCTGATAACGGCCCTCTTTCCTTCTTCTCCATTCTTGGCAATGCGCTCATGTGCACTGCAGAAGCAAAGATGCCACAAAGCTAGCCAGCTGCAGCAGCTCTGCCGCTAACAACCACCACAGCGCAGAACTAGCCAGCTACTCTCAGCATATTACCCCCCAAAAAGGATTATAGGATCACAGATTTCAAGCTGGAAGGGACTTTACAGGCTATTTAATACAATCCCCTTGTTTTACTGATGCGTAATTAAGTACAAAAGAGGTTGAGTGACTTGTCCAAGTCATACTAGTGAACTGTGGCAAACAGAGAGTTAAAACTTGGTGGCTTGACTCTAACTCTGATACTCTTTGCACTATACCATGGCTTAGGTCACATCTACCACAGAGGAACTAGGAGAGATAATGCTAAGTTATAATCTACCATAAATACCTTAGCTCTACCTCCTATGTAATTCATTTATCAGATTACTCCTAGCACAAGCAGGACCCTGGAGAAATAAAGCACAGAACAGGTAAATGTGATAGGGGAAAGAGGAAACACGAGGAGTAGGTAATACTGTCTATGTCCAAAAGGGTGCCATGTTGGAAAAATAATGAACAGCTATGGGGAAGAAGAAAGGAGGGAAGCACAGAGGGGCACACCAGAAAGGAGAATGGGACAAAGACAGGGATGAGAAGATGGAGTCTGAAAACAAACTAGATATTTATTGCTCTACTAAGGGCAGGCCTTGGTCATGAATAACAATAAAATCTAGCCTTTATCTCCAAGGCATGTCAAACACTAACAGAAACATCTAGATTCTTCTGAAATTAATGATGATTCTGAAATTAATTGAGATACACAAGATTCATCTCCCATCCCTAGGATCCTGGTATTGTTCTCATTTCAGAAATAAGTAAACTAAGAATCCGTGGGGAAGAAACTTTGGTCCAGGTTTCTAAAGCAAGGCAGAAGCCAAACCAGGATCAAGACTTTACTTTCTTCTGTTCCCAACTGGTGTGCAGTGCTTTCCTTAAGCATCAACAAAGGGACCAGAGCACAGCCTGTGCCACCAGCAGGTACAAAAGCTGTGAGACCAAAGTCCATGCTGCCCCCTTCCAACCACATGTTTGATCAGAGTGTGATAGTGCCTTGCTTTGTAATAAAGTACTCAAAGTTTTCCAGGTGCCACTGATCATAGCATTTTCAGGCAGGGATAATAGAGCCTCTTAATTCCCCGCTGCACAAATCCCATTGGGGAAACTTTGAATTTCCTTGGATAAATAGTAATCTGCCTCTGAAATAATAGCAAGCTACTGCAGCTCATCTAACTGATAACACTTAGAGTTGCTAAATTACTTTAGTGCCTAATTTTCTAACATTTGTTATTTGGAGATTCTAGAATCTTCTGTAAGATGACAAGAAAGAAGCAGCTATGAAGAGGGGTTCAGAGTCATTTCAATTGTAGTGCCAAAGTCCCAGCTAACCTTAGCCCTTGTCCTAAGAATGCCCACTGCAAGTTCAGTCAGCATTGATAGAGCACAGGCTCGCCCTGGAGAGAAAAGACTCTAAGAAGGGAATTTTGAGATGGTTGCATGGACCAAGGACTCTGTCCCCCTGAAGGGACATTGAAGAAGAATATCCACAGTCCAGTGCCCTTTGTTAAGTATTCCTTAATAACAAACATCACCAGCTTCGAGGGTGCATTTAACAAATGTCTATCACCACGAAGTGATGCTGTGTGAGTGGGCTATGCAGTCCTGTCCCTCTGGGAGATTATAATCAAAGGCAGAAAAGACTGGCAGTTATAGAAGTATATAGACAGGGGTCTCCATTTATTGGGGGAATGGCTGAATAAATTATCACATATCGATGGAATGGAATATTACTGTGCTGTAACAAATGATGAAAAGTATGGTTTCAGAGAAATCTGGGAAGACATGATGAATTGATGCAGTGTGAAGTGAGAAGAACCAGTAGAACAATTTATATAATGACAACATCATAGAGGGGGAAAAAAACTTTGAAAGACTTGAGAACTCTGATCGATGCAATGACCAAACAGGATTCCAGAGGACTGATGATGAAATAAACATGCTAGCCATCTCTTGATCAACAGGCGATGGACTCAATATGCAGCATAAGACACATGTTTTCAAACAGAGTTGGTTGTTTGCTTGACAATGCATATTTGTTGCATGGGCTTTGTTTTTCTCTTTTTTTCTAATGGTGGGTGTGGAAGGAGGAATGAAAGAGTATCAAAAAGAAAAGAGGGTGATTCAAGCTTACCTTTTTTTTAAAAATGCACTGAAAAGGTTGGAAGGAAGGCCAGCCAGAGTATAAATAAGGACGGCTTGCAAAGTTACAAGGTGAACTTACCATATACTTTAAAAGAACAGCAGACTATACTAACAGACATGCAATTTCACATACAATCCTTTTTTCTGCCTTACCAAGTATATGGAAACACTCGTTTTATTTGTTGTTTGTTAAAGTCAGCATAAAAATGAAGACTTTTTAAAGGAGTATCTAGACAACAGAACAAATGATGAACAAGTACATGAACCAAAAAAGTGTCTAAACAAAAGACATATCATGGAAGATGGGCAAGAGCAGCAAAATGGCCCCAGCCCAGGAATCAGAAAACTTCTCTGCCACGAAGCGTCATCACCTACGTACGAGACATCTGTGATTTTGACTGCACTGATCACAAGTTGGTCCCAGAGTGTGGCCCAAAGTATACAAGGTTCAGTGACCCATTCAAGGTCACTCATCAAGTATAGTTTTTATTTTCCCATTAACAAGCGTTTTCTCTCTCCCTTCCCCCAATGAAAAATACAAAGGAAAATCTAAACCTTTGTAAAAATACACGGTGAAGCAAAACAAATTCCCATACTGACCATGTCCAAAAAAGAGTGTCTCACTATGCATATTTAAATCATAACATCTCTCATCATTGGTTCTCTAGAATCATGGTTGATTATTACATTAATCAGAGTTCTTAAATCTTTCAAAGTTGTATAAATTGTTCTCCTGGTGCTGCCCATTTCACTCTGCAAGTGTTAAGAGGTGGGGTTTTGTGCCCACATTCCACACCCAACACCCAAGCCACTCTTCCATGATATCTCCACAGAATGAGAAAAATTACAGCTGCCCTACCAACTTCCTTGGGACACTTAGATGGTGCAATGGATAGAGGGCCAGGCCTGTAGTCAGGAAAATCTGAATTCAAATCCAGCCTCAGACACTCACTAGCTGTGTGACCCTAGGCAAGTCACTTAACCCTTTTTGCCTCAATTTCCTCATCTGTAAAATGAGCTGGAGAAGGAAATGGCAAAACACTCCAGGATTTTTGCCAAGAGAACCCTAAATAGGGTCATGAAGAGTCAGACAAGACTGAAAAAAAACTCAACAACAACAACCAATCTCCTATGATCATTAAGCAATCAGATGAGAAAATTTAGGTAAAGCACTTTGTAACCATAAAGCACTCTATACATATAAGCAATTGTTTTTGTGAAGCAGATAAAAGAAGGGTGGCCCAAAACAGTAGCGTCCCTAAAGCTGTCATCTCAGCTCCAATGACTGCATTTTAATCTATGCATTTAGTTACTGTTCCAAAAAGACAGGCTCTGGCTTTGCCTGAGATGTAATGAGTCGAGTATACATGTATTTGTCTCTCTGGGAGCTCTGGGGGTGGGGGAAGGAGGGCAGGTGGGTAACAGCTCCCCAAGGCCTTTACTAGGGACAGAGGGAGAGGATAAAAAGCAGTCATCAGAAGATGCGAGCAATCATCAGAATTAGCATACAAACTGCCTCCTCCAAGCAGCAGGGCCTGCTAGCCAAGCGCCCATCTGGGGGTGGCAGACACTTATCAGCCACAATAAATATAGATAAAAGCCCACTAATGCAGAGCCTCTCAGGGAGCCCAGAGAGAGCAAAGGCCTGGGAGTTGGAAGCCAAAGACTCAAGGATGGTCACTTGGGAGGGAAGCGGGTAGCACTTACAGTTATAGATGGAAATATGAAGGATCTTGGAGGTATTGGAAATAAGGTGAAGGCAAAAAAGAGGTAGGGATTGCGGCAGCTGCAAATCAGCATGTTTCTGTCAAAGGCTCTGGAAGCCTAAGTTTTAATCCTGGCTCCCCCACTGAGATGCTGTAGGACTTTCAGCCTTGCACTTAACTGCTCAGTGCATCTGCTTCTGGGAAACAGGGAGGCAAAGATTTCAGCAAAGAGAAAAAGGCTAGAGTAGTGCTCAAGGGAGGCAGATGGATAGAGGTTCAGGAGCTCTTAATCTGAAGTCAAGGAACCTGGACTTGAGTTCCATCTCTGATATTTATTAGCTGTATGACCCTAGATATGTCATTTCCCTTCTCTTACATTCCTCATCTGTAAAATGAGGGAAATTTAAAAAATCATAAATTTAGATCTAGAGGAGAGCTCAGAAGCCATCTAATCCACCTCCTTCATTTTATTTTATTTATTTATTTTCTTTTTTTATTAATTTATTTTGATTTATCAATAATCACTTCCATATGCTTTTGAGTTTAAAATTTTTCTCCCCCTTCCTCCTCACCACCCTCCCCAAGATGGCACATAATCTGATATAGGCTATACATCACCGCCTTCATTTTACAGATAGGTCTACAATTCCTTAAATTATGAAAGGTACCAATTCCAAAAGGAGAGTCTCATGGACTAGAAAGGCCAGAGAAGCAGAGGAAGTCTGATGTAGTGGGAAAATCACTCATTTTGAAATCATTTAAGTCCTCCATCTTACACTTACTAGCTACATGACTAGGGGTGAGTCACTTGAGTGGATTTAAGTAATCCTCACATTACCTGCTTCACAAGGTTGTCACTGGGGAAGGCACTTCATACATTGTAAAGCTCTGTAAACATGAGCCATTCTTATGAGCTATAGAAATTATAGCCTGATTGGTTAGCATCTGGATAAGTTTCTCTCTTTGCATCTGGTGAAATAAAACATGGTGGTTGACTATGTGTGCCCCTACCTCATCCAGTGATGGAATCTGGAATAGGTTGGTATTGAAAATGATTTTAGACATCATCTCCTTCAATCCCATCAGATTACAGGTGGGGAAACCAAGACTCAGAAGAGTTAAATGACTTCTCCAGGTTGTACATTAAAAAGCCCTGAGGCATAGTATAACAAATGCTAAATTTGCCATCAGAGGACCTAAGTTTTAAATCCTAGCTTTGCTCCTTAATACTTTTGTGACCTTGGACAAGTAATTTCACTAGGCTTCAGGTACCATTACAAATATCTTATTTGATTCTCATGACAACCCTGGGATGTGGGTGCTATTATTGTCCCCATTTTATAGTTGAAGAAATTTAGGCAGACAAAAGTTGAATGACCTGCCCAAGGCCACCCAGCTAGTAAGTGTATGATGACAGATGTGAATTCGGGTCTTCCTAACTCCAGGCTCAGCATTCTATCCACTGTACTGCTATTTGGGCCCTTTTCCTCTTTCTTTGATCTCTTTCAACCTTTCAGAAGAAGAGCCTGAGGCAAATGATGATTTATAAATGAAATAGAATACCATTGCACTGTAAGAAATGTTGAAAGAGATTGTTTCAGAGAAACCTGGGAAGATTTGTATGAACTGATGCAGAGTGAAGTGAGGAGAACCTGGAGAACAATTTATACAATAACAACACCAAAAACACAAAATGAGATAACATATGAAAAAAGCTTTGCAAACCTTAATAAGCTATGTAAATGCTAGCAACAAACAACTTTGAAAAACTTAAGAATTTGAATCATTGTAATGTAATGACCAACTAGAATTGGAGATCAATAATCACCTAACAAAAAGGTGATGGACTCAGGTTACAAAATGTAGCATATACTCTCTGGACATTACCAATGGGAGGGATTTGTTTTGCTTAACTATTCATATTTTTTACAGATGATTGTTTGTTTTTTTTTTAATTAGGGGTTGGGGTGGAGGGAGAGAAAATGAATTTTTGTTCACATAGAAAGTTAAATTAATTTTTTTCATGAATAGTTACACAAGATGATCACTAAGGTCCTTTCTAGCTCCAAATCCTACAAGTCACAGTCAGTTACCATCACACCCTCTATGACTGTAGCCTCTCATATACAGAATAACATATAAAACTACATACTTTTACTGCCACCACCCAAAGCTTTAAAACTATTTTTGTGGTTGTAACCTTGGAAAGATGGCCCTCTCCCTTCTCATTTAATTCTTGTTTCTCTGATTCATCTGGACTTAATTAATATAAGTGCACCTGTGACTTTAGAGTAATTAAGACTGATTTCCAAATGTAGCCTGTTGAATCAATCTTACTATATCATTGTAACCACACAAAATTAACCAACTACTCTATGTCATCATCATCATTCCTTGATGATATTGGCATCACCAATTACACATTTCTGTACTATATTCTGAAACGAGTCTGCTTCTAAATGAACCCTTAATTTTTTAATATAGGATAGAGAAAAAAACCATCTATAACTGACCTTATCTTAAAGTCACTCTGCCCCACCATTTGATTCAGGACTTCTGACAGTTTCATAACATAATTAAGCTTCATATTTCCTTGGGATGGTTCTGCCTGGTGCACCAACAAAAATAGTAACAGTTGTTCCTTGTTCTGTTGGGTATCTGGTCTATCAGGCAGTGTTTGTCATTCCATTATCACAGCTCTGCCCAAAGACCTCTGAGAGCAACTATTTTCCAACACATTTTTATACTGACACATAACATAATTGAAATGAACTTATTAACTCAAGATGAAAGTCAATTTATAATCTTAGCAACATTACTGTCTCTTGTTGTAATCCACCATCATCAAGGCACTATATTTTTTCGATGTGCCCATTCTCTCAGACTCCATGCCTTATTTGTTTCTCTAATCATTGAGTCACTTCTTATTCATTATAAACATGCATTATTTTTATTTTCATTATTTATTTCTTCCCAGTGATATTGATTTTTTTTGGTCCCAGGAGATAGAGAGTGATAAACAGCAGATGCTAGTCCTTCCTATCTACCATGTGCAGTAGCCTAACAATATATCAGTTCTCTACATGAACCTGGCCATCCATACCAGAAAGGAGACATCTCTGGTACCAGCAGCATATGTGACCAGGCAATATCCTGATCATATAATTTAGGGCACTGTTCCCACCCAACACTCCAACATTTTTTGGTGCCATATTCAAGCAATTCTTCCCTAATGCCCCATTGTGACACAGAGGTGATCCTGGGTTCTTCAAGTCCATGCTGGCAAAAATGCAAGCCCTGGCAGGTTCTTACAAGCTGGAATAGTTTTGAGTAGAGGCCTGATAGTAGAGTCCAAGCATGGAGAAGTTAATTATCACCAGGATGGTCACCAAGTGTTGAATTTTTCAGTAGCCACAACTCACCAGATATAACATACTTATGATTAGTGTCAGTGGAAAAAACCATGCTGAAGAAATCACAGGTCCTTGAAATGTTCAAATGTTCAAGTAACCCAGGAAACAGTCTTTGCCAGGGACCACAGAGACCACCTGCTCCAAGTAAGTGATTCTCTACTCAAGTCAGGTGCATGTAAGCAAAGAATCCAGGAGAAAAAGAAAAAGAAAGCTGCAATGGTTTACTTACTTTTTCCACTCTAGGGCTAAAAGATAAATGAGACTCATGATGAGTATTATACTAACAATCACTTCCCAGATAGCCAGTGACCTTCTTGCCTTCAAGAGATCCCCAGGCTCTGCCCAAAAGGAGAGCTCAGTCAATGTCACTAGTTAGCTCAGTTGGTGAACACACAGTACTAATGAGCCTGGGTCACGTGCTCAATACTCATATGGGTTGGGATGTGAGAAATCAAGTGCCTAAAGTACATATCCTACTTCTACTCTCCCTTCATCTTTCCTCCAATCAAATCAGATATTTAGACTGTTGCTATAATCATGAAAGCCAGAAAGTTGAGCCTGTGAATCAGGAAGGTGGCAGCTGCTGCTAATAGCCCTAATGAGGGCATCAGTCTATCTCCCACTCTGAGGCCGCCTGAAGGTAGTCCTTTTAGAGAAATATTTTTAAATTTTTAGTTACAAAGTCTCTCCTTCCCTCCAACTCTTCCCCCACCCATTGAGATAGTAGGAAATATGATAATCATTATACATTTGAAGTCATATTTCTGCATTAGCTAGGTTCCAAGAAAGAAAGGAGAGAGAAAGAGATAGAGAGAGGGAAGGAAGGAAGGAGGGAGGGAAGGAAGGAAGGAAGGAAGGAAAAGAAAGAGAAAGGAAGAAAAAAAGAAAGAAAGAAGAAGAGAGGAAACAAAGAAAGAAAAAAGAATGCTTCAATCTGCATTCTGAGTTTTCAGTTCTCTATCTAGAGGTAAATAGCATATTTCATCATGAGTACTTTGAAGTTCTGGAGAATCATTGTACTGATCAGAGTTCCTAAGTCTTTCATAGCTCTTTTTCTTTACAATGTTGCTGCTACTATGTACATTGTTCTCCTGGTTCTGCTCATTTTGCTTTGCATCAATTTATATAAGTCTTTCCAGATTTTTCTGAAACCATGTCCTTCATCATTTATTACAGCACAATAGTACTCCATCATGTTCTTATACCTTAAATTATTCAACCATTCCCCAATTTATGGGCCCCTTAGTTTCCATTTTTTTTTTGCCACCACAAAAGGAGTTGCTATAAATATTTTTATAAATTAGTCCTTTTCTTTTTTCTTTGATCTCTTTGGGGCACAGACTTAATAGCAGTATTTCTGGGTCAAGTATATGCACAGTTTTATAGCTCTTTGGGCATAGTTCCAAATTGTTCTCTAGAACAGTTGGACTACTTTACAGCTATACTAACAGTGCATTAGTGTACCTTTTTACCCACATCCCCTCCAGCATTTGTTTTTCTTTTTCTTTTTTCTTTTTTCTTAGCCAATCTGATAGGTATGAGGTGGTATCTCAGATTTTTCTTAATGTGCATTTCTCTAATGATTAGTGATTTAGAACATTTTTTTTTCATATGGCTATTGATAGCTTTGATTTCTTCCTCTGAAAACTGCTGGTTTGTATCTCTGACCATTTATCAATTGGAGAATGACTTTTATTTTCATAAATTTGGCTCTGTTATCTATATATCTGAGAAATTAAACCCTTATCAGAGAAATATGTTGTGAATTTTTCCCAGTTTCTTGCTTTCCTTCTAATATTGGTTGTATTGGTTTTGTTTTGTATAAAAATTTTTTAATTTTATGTAATCAAAATTATCCATTTTAGCTCTCATGAACCTCTTTATCTCTTGTTTAGTCATGAATTCTTCCCCTAGCCATAGACCTTATAGGTAATTTATTCCATGCTCCCCTGATTTGCATATTATATCACCCTTTGTGTCTAAATCATGAACCCATTTTGAGCTTATCGTAGTATAGGATATGAGATGTTGGTCTATGCCCAGCTTCTACCAGACTACTTTCCAGTTTTCCCTGAAATTTTTGTCAGATAGTGAGTTCTTGCCCCTAGCTAGTAGCTAGGATCTTTGGGTTTATCAAACACTAGGTTACTATGCTCATTTACTTCTGTATATTGTATAGATGGCAATTCTTTTAAAAGCAAGAAGAGCTGGGCCCTCTGGTTTAGTGTTCCTTAAACTTGTTAAGCAGTAAAGTTAAATATATTTGAAGAAGGGAGACCATAGTACAGTTCTTTGGGATCTAGTTACCTGGGTGTCTTTCCTGTGCATTGATGAGTATAGTCCTCTGGGCTGCAGGTGGTCTTGCAGAAATTCTTAATCATTATTCCATGCTATGTTCTGCTTGAGATCTCACTGTAGACTATGCTAAAGAACTACAAAGAATAACTCTGTCACAAAATCAAGAAAAGCTTACTTCTAAATGATGAATTCTGAGCCCTTCCCCATTCTTACAGGAAAACCTTTGTCAGAGGTGAGACCCAGGCATTCAATGGTCATGGAATTCTGATGGTAATTATTCTTTATAGTGTCTGGCTTCTTCTTTTGGTATAACAGAAAAGAAGTTCATGTTCATTTATTTTATTTTGACTCACCTTGATATATTTTGAAATAGTGGCTTCATTTACACTTTGATGACTCTAATTTCATTGTTATGGATACTGTAACTATATAATTTATAATTCCATACCTAGAATCATGGGAGCACAGATTGAAAGTTGGAAAGGACTTTATAAGTATCAGGTCTAACTCCCTTATTTTACAAATGAAGAAACTGAGGCCCAGAGATGTAAAGTGGCTTGCCCAGGATTACACACTTCATAAGTGTCTGAGGGAGGATTTGAATCCGGGTTTTCCTGACCATAGGTCCAATGCTCCATTCACTACATCCCCCATCCCATTCTTATCCATGTCATCCTGTAACTCCCCCATAGAGGTTGCACATTATGCTTCAGAGGGCTTTCTTTGGTTCTTTGAATAACAGGAGGTTGCCAATGTGCTACTTAGACCATTTATTGCCTGTCATTCTTGCTATATGATCAGCCTGCCTACTTTTCCAGTTTTTCAGGTCTTTGATGATATCTCATGTTACTCTTCATGTGCAAGCTATCATTGGTAATATGTTATTCTCTCCCTTGTTATATCCACCATGCCCCCTCTGGGTTTTGTGTAATTTAGATTCTTCAGAGATCGTGGTGTTCCATGACTCACAGCCATCTAGCATCACCAGGAGAACGTCGGCATTAAAGAGATGGGCTTTTGCAGCAGCAAGCTCACTTTACTATTTATGTTTAATTTAGCACGTTTTGTTGTCTTTCTTATTGTAAATTACATGTTGCCTTGCCACCCCCCTCAATTTCTACCTCTAAGAACTTCCTCTAAATAGTCTCCTTTTTCATACAAAAGCAGTGGCTCACTTACAAATAACCTGTATGTACAGATGGCCACCCCACCCCCTCCTCCAACTTCTGGAACCCAGCTGCTTCTGATACCACTGACAAGTGCAATATTTGAGAATCTATAGGTTCAGATGTAAAGGTTGGAAAGCAGCAGTTATATAGGGAAGTTGACCCGGAAAATTAGACTGCTAAGGAGAGGTGGTCCCCTACCCCAAAATATCTCTTCTATCACTGATAATTGTTTTTTACTTTGTTTCATCAGCCTGAAATCCCACTGACCAAAGATTTACTTGCCTTAATAAGCATTTTCTTTCAAAAATACAAATGCATCTGAGAGAGCTAAATATCAATCAAACCTTAGTGAAAATTAGTCAATTTATTTTCCTCCTAACACCTAGCTGAGATCACCTACAATAAGATGACTGAAATTGTTTTTCTCTGAGAGGGCCAAGGGGGGAGGAAAGATGGGTAAATGTGTCCACTTCTGGGATTAGAGGAGGCTAACCCTGTTTTACCCCTCCTCCAACATGTGCTGACGGGGACAATGGAGCACTGAAAAAAAAAAAAACATGTGGTCACCGAGAACTAAGGAAGAACAGTAACAGGAAGTGGGGGAAGTGCAGCAAGGGAAGTAGGAGAGTGAGGAAGGCAAACCAGTTTGCAATTTTGCCAATTCAAAAAATATTTATGAAGTCACTAGTATGTGGGAGACACTGTGCTAGTCACTAGTCACTCTTGGCACTCAGCCTGCTAATTCCCTCACTCCCTATAATTCTCCAGGTAGCCTTAGTATTGAAGAGACAGATTTGCTGCAATAATTTCTGCACTTGAAAATTTTAAAAACCAGCTCAGATCTCTAAAAGAAACTGCTTTTGATCCATATACTTTCTTAATCGGGTCAAATATATTTTATCTGGCCTCAGACCAAACATTTGACACGTACTAGCTGTGTGACCTTGGGCAAGTCACTTAACCCCGATTGCCTCACTAAAAAAACAAACAAACAAAAAAAAAACAAATATATTTTATCCTCTGAAAAATTTTATTTTTAAAATTCATAGGATGATAGATCCTAGGATCCAGCAAGAGCAGAATGTCCAGCGTGATACCACATACCCAAACATCTGTTCGTTCTTTGATCCAATGTTCCTTAAGGCAAAAATTCTAACACCATCTGAGAGATATAGATTATCCACTAACAATTAGAATCTAGGATTTAGAGCTGGAAATAAATCTATGAAATAATCCAGGCTCAACTATTCATTTTACAAATGAGGAAACTGAGACTCTAAAGATAAAAGACTTGCCAAAATCACAGACATATTAAGTGGCTGAGCTGGGACTTGAAAAGATATCTTTTGAACCTAAATCAAGTGTTCATTCCACTGTATCACAGCAACTCACAATTAATCCATAACAATTGGCTACAGTTATTTGTGACTCAATTCAACAGATATCTATGGTTATAAAGAAGATATAATCATGATCACAGCAAATATTCCACACTCAAGGACATATAATGGAGGCTTTTGCCAAAGTAATCAATTACTTTTGCACAAGTGGGAAAATCCCTGGTTCTGTAGCTAGAGATTATATTTATATCCTCACCAACCTTCCTAATATGCTCCCCATGGCAAGGAGCAGTAGGTGAGAGCATGGATAGAGGGAACCAAACCCCCCTACCCACTAACAACTCCAACTCCAGGAACACCTTTGTTTTAGATACCCATTGTGTTTGTTGATGATCAAGAACAAAAAAAATTTTTAAATAAAATTTAATTACAAAAAGTTCAATAATAGAGTGGTAGAATGAGGAAAAGATAAAGGAAGGACCCTACTTCCATAGGGACCAAATATCCCAAATGTTCTAGCTCATTCCAAGTTTCCAAAAAAAGAAAGTGTACTTCGAATGTCTCCCTGTAATATATACATATATATGTATGTATACATATATATGTGTATATATATATACATATATTCTACATCAGACTTTATTTTCTGATTTTTAGTTCAGAAAATCTTGTCACTTCCCCTATCCAGTATCATCACTTACATATTAATAGAATCATGAAATCCCAGAAATAGGAACTCAAGTTACAACATCCCAACAACCCATTACTTCTTGAAGACCTCCTGGGAGGAGAAACTCAATATTTCCCAAGGCAAACCATCGCTCCTTGGCGCAGCTCCAATTGTTAGGAGGTTTTTCTTTATATTGAACCAAAATCCTTCAAATTATTTTCACCCACTCATTCTAACACTACTCTCAGGTTGCACAGAGGATATGTTTAAGCTGTTTTCCATGTTACAGCCATCAAATCCTTGAAGACAACTATGTTATCTCCCTCCATAAGTCTTTTTTTTCCCTCCAGGTCAAACATCCCTAATTCCTTCAGCTCTTTATCACATGACAGAGAGAAAGTGACCCTTTGTGATGTATGAGTGATTTCTTCTGTAACATGGTTTGGAGTCCCAGTCATTATCTTGATCAGCCTTCTCTAGAACTGCTCTATGTTTGTCAATGACTGTCTTAGAAGGTACCCAGCAACTGAACACATTACTCCTGATATGACCTAGTCAAGACATAATAGAATAGAACTATCACCTTTTGGATGCCCTTCTTATTTGGTGCTTTATAAAAAGTGAACACTTAATAGATATTGTATTGGAAGTACCCTGAGGTCAGGGACCATGTCTTATTTGTCTTTATATAAGTCCTTCCCTATCCCATCCCCAAAGCCTAGTACTTGTAGTAAACACTTAGATTTTGGTGAATGAATGAATGAATACCTATGAGGAAACTTGTAAGACTGGCATAAGGTTCTTGGGTCCTACCAATGTGGGAAACATATCCATGACCCAGAGGCCCAATTTCTTTGATAGGTCTCAAAAAAACAAAAAGAAAGAAATGCATTTTCAAGTGTTTGAGAGAGATCTGTGAACTCTAGGTCCCTAAGAAAATTCTCTTAAAGACAGCTACAATCAAGCCCACGGCAGAAAAAACCTCAGAATTGGTTGCCCTGGGCAACATAATGCAACTCAGACTCCCCATCCTGGTCAGAAACCTTGCTTCCTGCCTTCAGGCTTTAGCCTCCGGTAGCTAAACAAAGACAATGCATGGTGAAGAAGCAGGTAGTTGGGCCCAGGGAGGAGAGAGTAAGGAAGAGAGGAGTCACACTATTTAAGCTCCAGAATAAGGCACCAAATACAGTTCCTTTCTTTAGAGAAAAAAAAAGTAGATGCAAGAGAAAGGAAATAATGATGGGGTGAAGGATGAGAGGTATTAGAAAGGACGAAAGTATATACAGTCCTGAACATTATACTCAGAGGAAAAGGTACAGGGAAAGGTATTCTTTCCATATGCCTTTGATCTTAACCTCCCTTATTCCCTTCTCAACCTTTATTGAAAGAAAAAAAAATGCCAGAAAAAAACTGTCATGTACAGTCATATTTTCAAACACTGATTTCCTAGAAACAAAGGATATAGTACCGGCAAGTCCTTTGCCTCCCTCACAACTACTTGTTTTGCCTCTTTTTCCTTCTAGGTTTCTCCTGATCTCTCTCTCTCTTCCCTGCTTCTCCATTAGCCTTCTTCTCTATTCCCCTATCTCTTTTTATACCCAGGGGAAGACATGGAGGGCAGCGGAAATAGGCTCTTTGGAACATTAAGGAGAACAGATACCATACTTAGTCTGAGTTTTTCCTGCACCTTTCTAGGGTCCCTGCCCAACCACACTCTTAAAAGAAATGAAAGAGGGGGAAAAATCCTCTTAGGACCAACTGATTAGATTGTGTGAGCTCCTGGAGGGCAGGAACTGGTTTTTGCCTTTGTTTGTATCACCAGAGTTTAGTATTATATCTGGCACATGGAAGGCATTTAATGAATGCTAACTGACCAACTCTACTCCCTCCCCCAGAATTTCCTCTCCCCTCCCACTAAAAACTGCTTCCCACTCAGCATCCAAGGAAACAAAAAGGGAAGATAACTTAAGAAGAAACAGCAAAATTAGATTTAAAAAACATTTTGAGCATCTTCTCTGTGCCTGGCACTGTGCTGGATGTTCAAGGGTGGGTAGAAGAAGAAGTTTCTGTCCTTGCTGTGCTCACAGTCTAGTTGGGGAGGCAAAACTCATTCCCACGTCTGAAAACAAGACAGAGCAATTTCTCATTAAGTATCAGTGTGTGTTGCAGGCCCAAAGCATTAACGGAAGAGTTCAGAGAAGAAAGTGATCTGTCTTCAAGCAAAGAGCTTTCAGTATCCTGATTTGTTTGTAATTTCCAGATTGAATTGTCATGCCTCCTTTAGATTTCAGTACCCTGCAGAGCCTGTAACATGGTATAAGTTATACATAGGCATACAGCAGCATATATACCATGATAAATGCTGGACATAGCATCAGGAAAACTTAGGTTAAAATTCTGTCTCCAATTCATGCTAGCTTCATGACCACAGGCAAGTCATGCAACCTCTGCGCCTCAGTTTCCTCATCTATAAAATGAGATAATAATATCTGTCAGACCTACCTCAAAGGATTGTTGAGGCAGTTAGGTGGTACCATAGATAAAACACTGGACCTGGAGAAAAGAAGACTCGAGTTCAAATCTGCCCTCAGATACTTACTAGCTGTATGATCTTGGGCAAGTAATTAACCTCTTTGTACCTCAGTTTTCTCAACTACAAAATGAGAATAATAATAGTACCTATCCCCTAGGGTTGTTGTAAGGATCAAATGAGATCATAGTTGTAAAGTGCTTAGCACGGGATCAAGCACATAGTAGGAACTTAATGAATGCTTGCTTCCCTTCCTTCTTGGTGAGGGTCAAATGATATACTGTACATAAAATCTTACAGATCAGCCATTATTATTTTTCCAGCACCTTTCACATGGTAGACAAATTTAACGTTTGTCAAATTGAATTTAATTCTAAGTATGCTTTTAGTGCCCAAAATACAAAGTCAAGTTTTGGCCTCATTGACAGTTTACAAGACCCTGTTCTAGGGAAATCCACAGGCAAGATTAAATGATTTAATATTTTAAACCAGAGTTAACCACCAAAAATATAAAGTTCATAAACACAGAATTACAAGGCTCATTTCAAGAATGTCCATGCAATCATGAATATGGACACGAGCGTTACGGGCAGAATCAGGTACACTAGTAGTGCTGGACTCTGATGTCTCTGCCTCCTTAATGAGGTTTCTTGGACCAGTTGCCATCTCTTCAAGGTTTAGTCAATGCTTTGTGCATAGTAGATACTTGATAAAGACTTATTGAATTGAATTGAATAGCTTATAGCTAATTCAGGGACCAACCAAGACATGGAGGCCATGGCAAGAACTTTATCTGTCCCTAGGATCAAGTAAAGAGACTCCTTAATGACTCTTGGGCTACTTGTTACTTTAATTTTTAAACTGTTGTTTTTGCTTCTATTTAATTCAATTTTACTTTATTTTCTATTCTGAATCTCTCCTTCCCACCTCCCCCTCTCCACTAAATTAAGAGGGCAAGAAAAACAAAACCCATTTATTAAAAAAAATATGTGCAGCCAAGCAAAACAAATTCCCACATTAGTCATGAGAAGGAGGAGGAAAGGAAGAGAAGGAGGAGGGAAAGGAGGAGAAAGGGGAGGGGGAGGAGGAGGAGGAACAAGAAGGAAGAACAAGAGGAAAACATGTTTCAAAGTGTGCTTTGAGTCCATTAACTCTCTGTCTGAAGGTAGATAGCATGTTTCATCATGAGTCCTTTGGAATTCTGGTTAGTCCTTACATCGATCAGAGTTCCTAAGTCTTTCTAAGTTGTTTATCCTTACATATTGTTATTATGCAAATTGCTCTCCTGGTTCTACTCACTTCATTTTTTATCAGTTCATAAAAGTTTGAAACCATCCCTTCTATCATTTCTTACAGTACTATAGTTTTCCATCACATTCATATACTATACCTTGTTCAACCATTCTCCAATTGATGGACACCCCCTCAGTTTCCAATTCTTTGCCATCATAAAAAGAGCTGCTATAAATATTTTTGCACATATGGGTCCTTTTCTTCTTTCTTTGATTTCTTAGGGGTACAGACTTAATAGCAATATTGCTGTTAAAGGTATACACAGTTTAATAGCTGTAGGTGCTTAATTTTCAAACTGTTTTCTAGAACTCTACAACTCCACTAATAGAGCATTAATGTGCTTATAAAATTCTTCTCTTTAAATGAACATCCTCCGGGTCAGTATGGCTGGAAGTCTGCAGTGTAAATCTGCTATGGTCTGTGCATTACTAAACTATTTCCTCTTTAAAGGTATCTGGAATCACAGAATTCTAGAGTTGAAAGAGCCTTTAGAAATCATTCACTCTATCCCCACCCCTCTTGATACCATGCAAGAAGTCCCAAGACACAGAAGATCCCAGTTCATATCACAGATTTCTTACAAATTGAGCTGGCTAGCTAAAAGTGAGCAGACCTTTGGGCAAGGGATAGAATGTGGGTATCTGAAGAAACAGGAGATAAAAAAGCACTGGGAACACACTTCATCTATTTCATGATTACCAAACACATTATCATACAGACCTACCAGGAGGATTCAGGAGAAAAAATAATAAGTTCACTTTTGGACATGCTGAGTTTAAGATGTTTACTGGATATCCGGTTCAAGATGTCTGAAAGGCAGTTGGAATGCAAGATTATAGGTCAGCAAAGAGATTAGAGCAGGATAAGTAGATTTGAGAATTATCTGCATAGAGATGATAATAAAATCCATGTGAACTTGATGAGATCACCAACTACAGCAGAGACAGAGAAGAGGAGAGGGCCAAGAGGGCCTACAGTTAGAAGGCGTAACCTGGATGAAGAGTCAGCAAAAATGAAACCAATTATATTGAATTACATTTATCAAAAAGTTTTAAAACAAGTTCACAGACCCCAGATTAAGGACCCCCAGACTAGATGAACTCTAAGGTTCCTTCTAGCTCTAACATTTTCTGAGACAATATGATACCATGGAGAGAGTGATTGGTTCTTCAGTCAGAGATCCTGGGTTCCAGTCCCAGGAATTTGTGACAGTAGTGTATAACCTTGAATCACTTACCCTCCCTGAGACTCAGTTCTCTCATCTGTAAAATGAGGGGGTCAGTCTAGATCACCTCAGAGCTATCCTGTGGGAAACAGGAGTGGGAGAGTGCACTGTCTGAGCCCTTCTCAGCTCTGCATTTTTATCCAATGATTCTCTCCCCCTTTCTCTGACACAATCTGAATGCAGGGAGAAAGGCAAATTGAGGCAAGGGGAGCCTGAAACCATCACCATTGGCTCCAACAAGTACCTCATTTTGATAGATAAACAGAAATGACCAGCTGGTTGACCCGAATGACAATGGGTCCCTGTGGACCAGCTTCAGACATCTCAGCCCTGCTTCAAGTGGCGCTTTATGATGGAGAACAAGGCTCAGGTCTCCTTGTTCCACCCGAGGGACCTCTAAATGGAACACCAGCCTTTTTTAGAAATGTCATCTAGTTTTTCTGAGGATTCAGTTCAAGTCCCCTTAATAAAGTATACTGAAACAAAAAGTGAAAGCTAGTACTCAGGCAGATCAGTGAATGGGCACCTCAGAAAACAAAGACAATGAATGACTGGAGCAGGAGAGGGGGGAAACACACATTTCACCCTCTCTCACCTAGTTTGAATCCAATGGCCAAGTTTCTGAATTCGTGGGATGAATTTCTGCATGTCAAGTCTTTCCTAGCTTCCCCTTGCTTCATAGTTCTTCTCCCTGCCATGCTCCAGTCTGCATCCAGGGAGGTGTTGTTTTTGTGACTAGAAATTAAGCATTCACAAGGTGTTGCACACACCGAGAAGTTCAGGAGAATAGACATGTGATGGCACATTTGACTGGAGCTGCTCAGTGGGAGCAGATATTCTGAGATGGTGTGCCACACGCCTCTTACCCACCATGCATTTATGATGAACGCTACATATGCTTCGGCAGCAATAGAGCTTCTTTTGCGTGGTCTTGTTTTGTTTCAAAAACCCTTCTCCTCTCCCACTCCTGTTTCCCACTACCATCCAACTTCTTATTTAGGAAATTGTGGGTAATGTGAAGATCAATGCTT
The DNA here is from genome assembly GCF_900497805.2 of Vombatus ursinus. Classification (NCBI taxonomy): domain Eukaryota; kingdom Metazoa; phylum Chordata; class Mammalia; order Diprotodontia; family Vombatidae; genus Vombatus; species Vombatus ursinus. The sequence continues at coordinate 1,267,767 of NW_020954648.1, read as the reverse complement.
GTTCCACTGTAATGTTGGTGAGAGGTGGGAGCTATGTCTCTCACGTGGCCTGCCTGGTGACTTTCTTCAGAAGTAACAGTTCTGTTGGATAGTAGAAAGGACTCCAGATTAGGAGTTAGAAGAGCCAGATTCTAGTTTCAGCTCTGCCATGCAACCTGTCACTTCTTCTCTCTAGCCTCAGTTCACTCATTTATAAATTGAGAGAGTTATTCTACACAATCTAAAGTAGGGGATTCTCAACATTATTTGGGTAATAAACCCCTTGGGCAGTCTGGTGAAGCTGATGGACCCCCTTTCAGAATATGTTTTTAAATACATAAAATAAAATACATAAAATTATAAAGGAAACAAATTATATTGAAAAGACATAATTTTTTCTAGTCCAAATTCATGGACCTCCTGAAATCTAGTGTCTATGGACTCCAAGTTAAGAACCCCTGAGCTAAGGTCCTTTTCTCCCTGAACATGCTATTATTCTATCAAGATTAAGATTTTAGCCCTATCAATATGTAATTTAGAAAACCAAAAAGCCTTTTGAGACCCAATGGAATAAATCTCAGTAGAATTTCAGGAAGATCCTGGGGGTTTGGAGATGCTTGATTGTAGAACCATCGTAAAGCCTCTGATGAATGAAGAGAGTTACTCCATCTACTCTAAATAATGGCCCCACCCAGAAGTACTGCTTAATCTATCCATAACTCCAAAGAGTTAGGCTGGTGCTGTTATGCTGAAGGCAGTTCAGATACACTCCTGATGTATTATGGGTGAACAGAGCTGCAATCGCCCTGGGATAATAGATGATATACCCTCTACAGGCATTGTTAGTCCATTTCTGCATCTTTATAATGTTCTTCCTTGGATCTCACTTAAAACCCACCTTTTCCATTTTGCCCTTGTTCTGTCCTTGAGGGGAGGAGAGACAGACAGACAGAGACACTGAGACACAAAGAGAGACTGAGAGACAAAGAGACAGATAGAGAGACAGATAGACAGGAAAGCAGGCAAACAGGCAGACAGAGAGAGGCAGAGGTAGAGACAGACAAAGACAGGCAGACAGACACAAAGACAGCTGTCAAATTAGTCTTCCTAAAATTCAGAACTAACCATATCAAGCCTACTCCATTCAACAAAATCCAGTGGCTCACTATCACCTCTAGGATAAAATATAAAGTCTTCTGTTTGGCATTCAAAGCCCTTCACAATCTGGCCCCCTCCTACCTTTCCAGTCTTCTTACACCTTCCTCTCCACAACACATTATAGGATCCAGTGACACTGGCCTCCTTGCTATTCCTTATACAAGATACTCTCTAGACTCCAGGCATTTTCACTGGCTGTTACACATGCCTGGAATATTCTCCCTCCTCATCTCCACCTCCTGGTTTCCCTGACTTCCTTCAAATAATAGTTGAAGTTATTTACACAAAGCCTTTCCTAATCCACCTTAATGTTAATGCCTTTGCTCTGTAGATTATCTCCAATTTATTTTACGTAATTAATAAATATCATTTGTACATAGTTTTGTGCCTGTCATCTCACCCATTAGACTGTGAGCTTCTTGTGAGTAGGGAATATCTTTTGCCTTTCATTGTATCCTTAGTGCTTAGCACGGTACCTGGCACAGAGCAGATATTTAATAAAGGCTTATTGACTAATCACACACACACACACACACACACACACAGAGTCATTTTCTACCCAGCCGCTTTATGGATGTCGTTATTTTCAGAAACTCATCATTTTGCAAAATGAAATCAGCTCTGAAACTTACATTTCCTCAGCACCCCCTGCCCCTGTGGCCCCTTTTTCCCTCTGACTAGAGAAGGTGGAGGGTGAACATTTGAGAGCGCCTCTCAGATCTTCCATCTTTTAAGGAGAGCACCTAGGAAATTGGCCTCATCATTTCCCACCTGGCTGCTTTCCTGGATTTCATGATCTTTGGAAAATCACCATTCTGCAAGATGAATTCAACTCTGTAATTCATGTCTCCTCAGATTATTTCCCACACTGGCTGCCGGACTACATGATGCCCACTTGGGCGTCCTCTCTCCCCCACTCTCACTGGGGAGCTTCTTTTTATATGTTATCTTCTGTTATCAGATTGTCAACTCCTTGAAGGCAGGTACTGTCTTACATTTTTCTTTATATCCCCAGTTCTTAGCACCACACCTGGCAGATAGTAGGCATTTTAAAATGTTTATTGATTTTATTCACACATATGTATATATGTATGTGTGTTTGTATATACATACTTACATATCTATATCTATCTACCTATGTATCTATCTATATCCTACACCTTGTAGAATGTAAGGTCCTAGAGAGCAGTTACCAGTTCATTTTTGTCTTTAAATCCCCAGTATCTAGGAAAGTTCATTATCCATAGTAGGAACTTTAAAAACCTGTTGAATTGATTCTGAGAGTTAGACAATGATGCCTGCCCCAGGGTCCTTGGGATTTCTTAAAGAAAAACCATCTCAACTAATATTGATAAACTTAACCCTTCTCAGCAATACAAGGATCTAAGACATCTCCAAAGGCCTCATGATGGAAAATGTTATCCACATTCAAAGAAGGAACTATGGAATTTGAATTGCTATTTTTTTCTCTTCTATTGAGTTTTGTTTCCTCTTTCTGGTGGTTCCTCCTCTTGGTTCTAATTTTTACTTACAACATCACTAATGTGAAAATATGTTTAATAGGAATGTATGTGTATAGCCTATATCAGATTGTGAGCCATCTTGGGGAGGGTGGTGGGAAGGAAGGGGAAGAAAAACTTTAAACTCAAAAGCATATGGAAGCGATTGTTGATAAATCAACATTTATGGATAAATTAATTAATGTAATTAATAAATTAATAAAAAAAGAAGAAAAATCATCTCATATTCTCTGTTCTAGGCTTACTATTTAGTCTGTCTCCTGGGAGTTTGGCATAGCAGTATAATCATGTATGGGCATTTCCTAATCCTTTATAGAAAATTAGGACTGGAAACCACTCTCAACTAAAGACAGTTTTATGTAGGTAAAGTAAGCAGTGTGGTTTGAGGAGGCACAGGAAAGGCACTATGCCCAGAAGTATCTTTACCTCTGGCTTGACATGATGCCTAACATTCCACAGCTAGAAATTACTTCCTTTGAGTCTTTAAGGCCTCTGCGTGGAAGGAGTCAGGAATTGGGAGCATTGGTTTGTCAGGTCATTTTCTTTTTTTGTTTGTTTTTTGTTTTTGTTTTTGTTTTTTTTTGATTCAGGGTTAAGTGATTTGCCCAGGATCACACAGCTAGTAATTGTCAAATGTCTGAGGCCAGATTTGAACTCAGGTCCTCCTGACTCCAGGGCCAGTGCTCTGTCCACTGCACCACCTAGCTGCCCCTGTCAGGTCATTTTCTAACCAGTTAGATCCAGGTCCTTTGGAAATGGGACAAAGCAGAGGCACCCCAAGTGGATGAGGGTTTCATAAGAAAGGAGGGTATCAAAGAAAGAGGAGGAAAGAGGGTATAAAAGATAAACTTCTCTTGTATGATTATTTTAACTCAGGCTTGCCTTGGCATCAGGGTTAGGAGGCTTCTGACGTTAATATCAATGGTAACATCATGTGTGTTGTCTTCTGGCCATTTGGAGTCAGGTCCTCCTGACTCCTCATTTACCTCTGTCTGCCAGTTTCATTGTGACAACAGATTTTAGAGGGGGACATATTGGTGAACCATGCGAACAAGTCAAAGGAGCAGTTTTCTGCTAATGACAGGACAGGACTATTTTTATTCCAAATCTATCTGTCCCTTAAAGGAGACAGCATCTCCAAAATGAAGCTAGTGACTAAATTTAGTGCAGAACTTAGACTACAGAAGAGGTAACTTTGTCCCCAAACCTCTATAAGGAGTTCAATCATCAAGATCATATCATTCCCCAATTGACAAATGGTCAAAGGATATGAACAGGCAGTCTTCAAAGAAATCAAAGCTATCTATAGTCATATGAAAAAATGCTCTAAATCACTATTAATTAGAGAAATGCAAATTAAAACAACTCTGAGGTACCACCTCACACCTCTCAGATTGGCTAATGTGACTGAAAAAGGAAAATAATAAACATTGGAGGGAATGTGGGAAAACTGAGACACTAATGCACTATTGGTGGAGTTAGTGAACTGATCCAACTATTCTGAAGAGCAGTATGAACTATGCCCGAGGAGCTATAAAACTGTGCATACCCTTTGATCCAGCAATGACACTACTAGGTCTGTATCCAAAAAAAGATTTTAAAGAAGAGAAAAGGAACTATCTGTACAAAAATATTTATAGCAGCTCTTTTGCTGTGGCTAAGAATTGGAAATTGAGGGGATGTCCATCAACTGGGGAGTGGCTGAATAAGTTGTGGTATGTGATTGTAATGGAATATCATGATATAAGAAATGACAAGCAGGATGATTTCAGAAAAACCTGGAAAGACTTACATGAACTGATACAGAGTGAAGTGAGCAGAATCAGGAAAGCATTGTACACAGTAACAGCAATATTGTATGATGAAAAACTGTGAATGACTTAGCTATTCTCAGCAATACAATTATCTGAGACAATCCCGAAGGACTCATGATGAAAAAGGCTATCTGTCTCTAAAGAAGGAACTGATGGCATCTGAACACAGGCTGAAGCACATTATTTTTTACTTTCTGTCCTTTTTTCTTGTTCTAGTTTTCTTCCACAAAATGACTAATATGGAAATATGTTTTACATGATTGCACATGTATAACCTATGTCAGATTGCTTACCATCTCACATAGGGGGCAAGGGAAGGAGAAAAGGATAGAATTTAGAATTCAGAGTTAAAAAAACTAATGTTAAAAATTGTTTTACATGAAATTGGGGGGAAATATTAGTTTTAAAAGTCAGATCATATATCATTATAAAAAGCAGGCATGTATATGTGCCATGTGACATACATAGCATGATTTCTTGGCCTATACATGAGTATAAGATGTGTAGAGTACAGAGCTTCTCTTTTTGTAACAAATATAAGGGAGAGAGCAGCGACTGCTGGATTCAAAAAGGTAGACCTGTCAGCAGCCACGTGCTCTGCCCATATCAGGACTTAGGAAAAGTATAGATTTATAATCCAATTCCATCTTCCTTGCTTGAATGAGTGGGCTGATGGATATTTAGGGTGTGTATCAATAAGTAGATTCTCAGTTTATAGAAGCTATTTTTGATAAGATTTACAAGTTTGTACTGAGCTAGAAATTTCCTTGAAATAGTCGCTGTTCATTCTAGTTCTGAGTGATTTATAGCCTTTTTCCCTCTAGGAAATTTGTGTGTGTTTGTGTGAGTTATTGGGGACCAGTCTTTATTGGTAACACTATTTTCCAATTGTGAAAGGTCGTGGGAGGCTCCAGGGGAATGAATTTGAATGGGGAATTGAGAACTCATGTTGAAGCAGTACTGACACCACAGGAGTCTGGTTTGGGGGATACAGGTTGTCCATTTATAGTTTATCCAGAGCCTCAAAACTGACACAAGTGGATACACTGAAATGCATAGATCCCAATTCCTGCCCTCAAACAGCTCACAATCTAACATATCAAATACAATAAAACATAACAATAATAACTAATACCAATATTGAGATTTACCTTCATATTATGAAAAACAAGTCCTAAGTGAAGATCTTCTTTAAATATTCACTAAGTTCTAACTCTTGCTCCATAATTCTTCCAGGTCTTGCTCCAGAGCCACTTCCTCCATGAAGCCCTCCCTGAACCCTTCCCCCCATATAGAAATTAAACTTGTCACTCATCTTTGTTTGATCATCTTTATGCTCAAAAATCTTTTGCAGCTCCATGTTATCTACAAAGTTCCAACTCCTTTCCCTGGCATCCAAGGCCATCCACTATTTGGCACCATCCTAGCTTTCTCTCTTATTACTCCATTCCACAAACTTTATACGCCAATCAGAATGGACTGCTCTCTACCCTCTTGATGTCTACTGGAATTTCACAACCTCAAAGCTTTTGTTCTATTTCTCCTTCATCTACTGAATTCCTACACATCCTTTAAGGCTCTGCTCAAATGCTATCTCCTCCATGAAGCCATTCCTCAATCCCCTGTTAGTGATGTCTTTCCCCTTTCTCTTAGACTAATTCTCTGCACAAAATGGGTATCAATATTTGTTATTATTGTTGAATTAACATTCTGGCCTATATTATACTTGTTTGTGTTTGTATGTGTTTGTGTGTGTTTGTGTGTGTGTGTGTGTGTATCTTATTCCTTCTACAAAAAATGTAAGCTCCTTGAGGGCAGAGTCTAATTCATCTTTGTATACCCCTTGGAAATTTTACATGTAATACACACCTAATAAATGGTGGTTGTTTTGTTGAATTGATTTGGTGTCCACTGACCTGCCATGCTAGGGTCATCAGAGTAGTATCCCCAAAGTGATGAGTAGGAGAGAAGAAGAAAGCATAGATCCTAGGGGCCCCTCTGTGATATTTGAGTCTCAAGCCTTCCTCTTTTCTGCCCATTCCTTCACCCCTGCCCCAACACCCAAGAAAAAGTTGACTCTCTGAATACCACAAATCTTGCTTGATACTTTTGGATTATCATCATTTAAAGGGACACAGCCACAGATATAAATAAAATTATATTACTCAACAGTTAATTTTTTTTTGGTGAAGCATCAGAACAATGCTTTTTCTTTGTTTTTCTCTTATTTTTTTCTAAATTACATGTAAAAATTTTTGTTTTTTAAAGTTTTGAGCTCCAAATTCTCTCATTTCCTACCTCTCCTCTCCTGTTCTTAAGAAGACAAGCAATTTAATATAGATTATAAATATATAGTCATGCAAAACATGTCCATATTAGCCATATTGCAAAACAAAAATAAACAAAAACAAAAAAATAAAGAAAGTTTAATGAGTATGCTTTGATCTGCATTTAGACTCCATTGGTTATTTCTCTGGAGGGGGATAGCACTTTTCATCATGGGTCCTTCAGAATTGTCTTGGATCACTATACTTCTGAGAAGAGTTACATCATTCACAGTTGATCATACAATATTGCTGTTATTATCAACAGTGTTCTTCTGGTTTTACTCACTTCACTTTCCATCAGGTCATATAAGTCTTCTCAGGTTTTTCTGAAACCATCTTGCTTGTCACAGCATGATAGTATTCCATCACAATTATATACCACAATTTGTTCAGCCATTCCCCAATTCATGGGCATCCATCAATTTCCAATTCTTGTCCACCACAAAAAGAGCTGCTATAAATATTTTTTGTACAAATAGGTCTGTCCCCCTTTTTATCTTTCTGAGATATAGACCTAGTAGTGGTATTGCTGGGTCAAAATGTATGCACAGTTTTATAGCCCTTTGGCCATAGTTCCAAATTGCTCTCCAGAATGGTTGAATCAATTCACAACTCCACCAACAATGCATGTCCCAGTTTTCCCATATCCCCTCCAACATTTATCATTTTCCCTTTTCTGTCACATTAGTCAGTCTGATAGGCATGAGGTAGAACCTCAGAGTTGTTTTAATTTGCATTTCTCTAATTTATAGTGATTTAGAGCATTTTGTCATATGACTATAGATAGCTTTAATTTCTTCTTCTGAAAACTGCCTAGAATAATGTTTTTTACTAATCCCTCCAGAAAGGTGTAAATTGCTGATCTAATTTGAATGCCTGGATGGTTTGTTTCAGCTCTGCCAACTGTTTTAGATGCATAAGATGGAAAAGAATAATTGAAAGTTTGTGATATGAGCTCTACTCAGAGTTCATCATAAAATTAGTTCTTTGTTGACTATTACTGAAGCCAATTTTTCTCTTTAAAATGGGATTGATGATGATGATATGATACTTTATAATATATCCTCAAGTTCTATTCTAATGCTTCAGTCACTACATAGAGGTGACCTCGACTTCCCAAAGATTATGCCAGGGGGGTAAAAGTGCTGTAATGTTTTAATGAAGATAAAAAGTCTTTGGGTACAGGCCCTAAAATGGAATTAGTCTAGTCTGAGGTCCAAACTAGCTAAGGTTGGAAAGGCTTATCATTAGAGAGTCAATCACCAAGTGATGAATTGTTTTGGCTACAAGTCATATGACCATTTACATTTTAAGGCAGGGAATGGTCATGGTTTTTACTGGTAGAAGAAATAACCATAATGATAGAACCATGAACCCATGATAACTCTTTCCAGACTGGTGAAGTGACTTGCCTTCAGTCTCATGGCTAGGAGCACAACCTACTGACTTTAAGTCCAAGATACTTTCATACCACATGAGATGCAGGAGAACAATAAGCCAAGAATACACTAATAAAAATAAAGAGTACATATTAATTAAAGATTCAGAGTTTATCTCAGTGTGGCAACAAAGTTGGTATTAATACCTCTTGAGTCACTTTGAGAGAAGCAGTTTCGTTGGTTCTTTTTATAAAATAAGTTTCTGAGAAAATAATTTCATTTTGACACCAACTCCACAAATCAAATGGATTTATAATCTTTCCATGGAGAGTAAAGAGCTGACCTTCCTCTGGCCTAAAGGGAATCTCATTTCCCCTCTCCTTATCATTTATTAGAATTTAAAATATTGTTTCAAACAGATCTGTTTAATATTTCAGACTATATAATGTATCCAGCACAAAAGGTCAACATCAGCAGGCAAACAACAGAGATTATGGAGAAGTAAACTAGACTGGGAATCATTCAGGGGACCAAAGAGCTCTCCTCCTTCCATTCCTTCCTTCATCTGTTCGTCTTAGCTGATCACTACATCTCTATGTTACTAAGTTTCCTCATTTCTAAAATAAAGGAATTGTAGAAGAATTTTCTCCCTCCTTAGCAATTAACAGTATAAATATGCTTCATGAAGTTGACTTCAAGCAAATTTGTGTAAAGTAAATCCTTCTTTTCCAAGTTCCTTCCATTGCGTGTCTCATGGGGTTGCTTGCCTCTCTCACATTATTGTTTCAAGGAAAACATCTTGAAAACTGTAAGCTCTATATAAACATGAACTATGACTAGTCTTACATAAAATTGTAGATTTGTTCCCATTGAAAATACTGTACTGTAAACTAAACATGTCTACAAGGAGGAGATTAAGAAGATAGCTAGAAAGTGCACCTAAGAGTTGGAGTCCCAATGGAGAAATTAGGGGTTATTTTCCTTATTGACACTTTCCCACTACCATAATGTCATCTTTCCTACTGGTGTACATCTGTCCCCAAGACATAGTCATTTCTTCCAATTGGAAGAGTCACCTCATTCCACAACTACAGTTCATAGAACTTACCCCACCCCTTCCTTTTGTTGGTTATTTATAATGCTTAGTAGAGCTAGTTTGCAATATCACACTTTAATCAGTAAGCTGCCACCATCTAATATGATAAATTTCAGCTCTCAAATTCCTTAAGCACAAAGCTCTCCCACCTGCAAAGCAAAGTTGCCTGCTTTATCCATTTTGCCAATTGGAATTATAGTCTATGAAATTTATTTATTAATAAGGGGCCACTGTACTAACCTGTATAGCAGGATCAGCAGGAGGAATAATGACAATACTGAGAATATGATTGCAAAGTATTCTGCGTGTGTAAAGTAATGTGTGAATGCTAAGTAATAATGTTATGGTTTCATCTGGGAGACGTGCATGTCACACAGGAACATCAGTAAGTCAGTAACATAATTTGTAATAAGTCATCATTAATTAACACTAAATTACCAGGCCCTTCCTGGGGAAGTGGCACATTAAACTGGCATCAGTATGTGAAGAGTTCATTATAGTTAATGTTACGAGAACACTAGCTGAAGGACTTAATCATGGACTGGAAGGTGTTTATGTCCAAATACCTTAATGTAGTCTCAACAGCTGCTGTTATTTCAAATAAAGATTCAAATCTGCTACTGAGGAGGACCTTTGTCTCACAGCCTCAGAGAAGGATCTTTCTGGGGAAGGCTGACACAGTGTTGAGAAGCAATAAAAAATGAAGAAAAAAATGAGGACAGTCCTCTTCTGTCCACCACTTTTACCTCTCCAGACATCCTGTTTGCTCCCCTTAGAGCCTTTGGAAATGAAAAGGAAAGAATGAGGAAGATAGAGAAGGAAAAGATCTCTTTTTCTTTAACTATTAATAATCTAACTTTTTGAAGTCATCATTACAAGTCTCTGCAATAATAAAAAGGTGGCATATCACTTAAAATCTGCAAAGCACGCTAGATACATATATATGTATATATATTTGTTTGGTCATGCACAATTCAGTTCAGCAAATAATTTATTAAACTTCTTTAATTATGAACTTAAGTATCAAAATATATGAACATTTCCATATGTAAAAGACAGAAAGAGTCAATCTGAAACAACAGATAAAGATTCATTACATCAGCTTGCTTTAATGTATATGTACACACACACACACACACACATATATAATATATATATATACACATAATTTAACATGGCATTACCCTCATGTTTCTGCTTGTCTAGGTCCCCTCAGAACTTCCTTCTGTTTTCTCTTGTGTATTTTTAAATGGTTCATTGACCTTTATTTTCATTTCTTGTTTTTTGCATCACTGTCACTACTCATGTACTAACCTCCCAAACCTCCCCACAAAAAATTTCTTTCTTGTAACAAAAATGCTGGCAAGCAAAACAAATTCACACATTTTCCATGCCTGAAAATATATTTCTTATTCTACACCTCTAGTCCATCACCTCTGTGCCAAGAGGTGGGAAGTATATTTCATCATCAGTCTTCTAGAGTGTTGATCAGAGTACTTAAGTCTTTAAGATTTGTTTTCATTTATATTATTATATTAAAGGACTGCTCTTTTCTTGACACTCTTCTAGGTACTAGGGATACAAAGAAAAATAAATAGCCCCTGTCCTCAAGAGGTTTACAATCAACATAAGAAACAATCTAATACCATCCTATGTACCTGTGTTTTTATCCACAGTGCATATAAGACAGTGCCTAGCAATAATAAATGCGCTCTCTCTCTCTCTCTCTCTCTCTCTCTCTCTCTCTCTCTCTCTCTCCCCCCTATATTCCTGTCTATCCTATCTCTCTCTGTTTATCTATCTATGTCTGTCTATCCTAACATAGGACAGAAATACAAGGGGCAAAAGAATGATTAGACCAAGAGCTCTAGAAATATTGATTATATGCTGATATTGATTGAGGATGATGAGAACATTAACAGATAATAAATTCAACAGATTCACCAAAGAGATGACTCTTGAACAGAGCATTAAAAGAAAATAAGAATTCTGAAAAGCCAACACCAAGAATGAAGGACACCTTGTGCAGATATACAAAGTTGGGAAATGGAAAGAATGGGGAATGGTTAGTACAGTAGTTCAGTTTGGTGGGAACATAAAACTATACAAAGGAAAATAATGTGAAATAAGACTGAAGGAGTCAGTGGAAGGGTCTGTATAAGATCTTAAATATCAAGCTGAGGGAATTTTTTTCCTAGAAGTAATTTGGAACTATTCACAGTTTTTGAGCAGGGGGTGGATATGGTGAAATCTTGACTTTAGGAAGATTATTTTGGTAGCTATGTGAAGAATGGAGTAGAGAGGGGTGAAATTGAAAGTAGGGAGGTTATTATAATTGTCTAGTTGGGAGGTAAGGAGGAACTGACTGAGGTTGGTAGCCATGTGAATGGAGGGAAGGAGACAGATTTGAGAAATTATGTAGAGATAGAATTAACAATATTTGGTAATTTGTTTAACATGGTTTGGGTGGGAGTGGGGATGAGGAACAAGAATCTAGTATGACTATGAGGTTATATACCTGGGCAATGGGGAGAAAGATGGTACCTTCAATAAAAATACGGTAGTTTGGAAGAGGAGAAATTTTAAAGGTAAAGATGACAAGTTCAGTTTTGGATATATTGAGTTTGAGGTGCTTTATTCAGACATAAATGTCTCTTAGACAGTTCAGGACAGAGATTAGGACTGAATATGTAGATCTGAGAGTCATTCATATGGAGATTAGTGATTCCATCAATGCTTAATAATATCACCAAGGGATAAAGGTAGAGAATGAAAAGAAGACCCATGACATAAACTTGGAGTAAGCCCATTCTTGGGATAACAAAATGGATTTGTAGTGGATCCAGTCACTATAGTTGTGTGATTTCCCCCAGCTGGGTTCCACAACTCAGGAGCAATAGCAGAGAAGGCAGATGGTGGCATTAACCAAGGGTGGAGGACTATAGGGTAATGATGAGGAAGGGAACAAAGGATTCTCTGTGGGGAAGAATTAATTGGTTCACCATAGGAATGAGAAAGTAAAAGAAGAAAAGGAAAAGCAAGCCACAGGTGACAGACTAGGAAAATAAGGAAGGGATGGAACACAGAATAGATATAGAGCTGGAAGGCATCTTAAGGGTTCATACAGTCCAATCTCCTCATTTTACAGATGAAGAAACAGAGGCCCAGAAAGGTAAAGTACTTTGCCCAAGGTTACATAGGTAAATGCTAAATGACAGAGAAGGATTCTAATCCAGGTCAGCTAACTCAATTCCATCTTGTCTTCCCAAAATGAAACCCCCTGGAAGAGCTGGAGGTTTCATTGAGAATAAGTACTAGAATTAGGGAGCGAGGGGGAAATGGAAAGAAAGTAAATTATAATTAAAAAGGAAAATTTCAAAGTTCCAGATGAGGTAGCACTGTTGTGAAATCTAAGGTGTGGCCACCCCTATGGAGGATGGAGGTAGAATGAAGAGGGAGGGCATAGGAATTGAGGAAGTTGACAAATAGCGAGTTCAGGATGTTTGAAGGGACATCAAAGTAAATATAGAAGTCTCTAAGGAAGGAGACTGCGTGTCAGCTGGTAGGGCTGATGAATTCCTCCAGAGAAAGAATGACCAGGGGGCACAGCCAAGATGGTGGAGTAAAAGCAGTGACTTGCTTGAGTCCTCCCCCAAACCCCTCCAAATACCTGTAAAAATGTCTCTAAACAAATTCTAGAGCAGCAGAACCCACAAAAAGACAAAGTGAAACAAATTTCCAGCACAAGACAATCTGGATGGTTGATCAGAAAGGTTTATCGTGCCGAGCTGGGAGAGAAACGTAATTCAGTGTAGACGTGCAGGCAAAACAGGACTCAGAGAACCTAGAGCAGGCCTCAGAGGACTGAATCGCAGGCAGCTGTGGCACTTTCCAGACTTCTCAACCCACAAATGCCAAAGACACCTTAGAAGGTCAGTAGGAAAAGTCTGTGACTGCAGTGAGAGAGAAGCTAGGTCCCAGCTCCACTTCCTGCGTGGCTGTGAGGTAGAGACTGCTTCCAGAGCTTCCAGCCCACAGACTGAAGGGGAATTGATTGGCTGATCAGAGGGGAATTGCAGGGATCTCTTTGCTGGTGCTGAGGCAGGATTCTCTTGCTTTGCCTGTGCTTGGATCTGGGTCAAAGTTCTAGGTGGCGATCTTGGGGCAAGAAGGAGCACTGGCATGGTGGAGCTTGTAGTGGCAGTGGAGAGGAAACCCTCCTCACAGTTCCAAGGCAGAAACACCTCACTCCTTATCATACCACCTTGGAGGAACTGAAAACTTACAGGTCCCTAGAAGTATCTCTGAAAACAGCCATTTAAAACTCCCAAAGCTTGGGACAGTACATTCTCCGTGCTGGAAACAGACTCCTACCTTAACAAAGAGTTTCAAACTCAAGTAATTGGCTGGGATCATGAGCAAACTGCATTTAAAAAGTCAGACCATTGAATCTTTCTTTGCTGACAAAGAAGATCAAAACATATAACCAGAAAAAGACAATGAAGTCAAAGCTCCTACATCCAAAGTCTCCAAGAAAAATATAAACCAGTCCTAGGCCATGGAAGAGTTCAAAAAGGATTTTGAGAAGCAAGTAAGAGAAGTAGAAGGAAAACTGGGAAGAGAAATGAGAGTGATGCAAGAAAATCATAAAAAACTAGTCAACAGCTTGCTAAAGGAGACACAAAAAATACTGAAGAAAATAAAACCTTAAAAAATAGCCTAACCCAAATGGCAAAAGAAGTCCAAAAAGCCAATGAGGAGAAGAATGCCTTAAAAAGCAGGATTGGCCAAATGGAAAAGGAAGTCCAAAAGCTCACTGAAGAAAATACTTCTTTAAAAATTAGAATGGAGCAATTGGAAGCTAGTGACTTTATGAGAAATCAAGACATTGTAAAATAAAACCAAAAGAATAAAAAATAGAAAACAATATAAAATATCTCATTAGAAAAACAACTGACCTAGAAAATAGATTCAGGAGAGATAATTTTAAAATTATTGGACTATCTGAAAGCCATGATCAAAAAAAGAGCCTAGACATCATCTTTCAAGAAATTATCAAGGAAAACTGCCCTGATATTCTAGAACCAGAGGGAAAAATAGAAATTGAAAGAATCTACCAATCACCTCCTGAAAGAGATCCTGAAAGGAAAACTCCTAGGAATATTGTAGCCAAATTCTAGTGTTTGCAGGTCAAGGGGAAAATATTGCAAGCAGTCAGAAAGAAACTATTCAAGTATTGTGGAAACACAATCAGGATAACACAGGATTTAACAGCTTCTACATTAAGGGACTGGAGAGTTTGGAATATGATATTCCGGAGGGCAAAGGAGATAGGATTACAGCCAAGAATCACCTACCCAGCAAAACTGAGTATAATCCTTCATAGGGGAAAATGGACATTCAGTGAAATAGAGGACTTTCAAGCATTCTTGATGAAAAGACCATAGCTGAATAGAAAATTTGACTTTCAAATACAAGACTCAAGAGAAGCATGAAGAGGCAAACAGGAAATAGAAATCATAAGGGACTTATTAAGGTTGAACTGTTTACATTCCTACATGGAAAAACAATATTTGTAACTCACAAGACTTTTGTCAGGATTAGGGTAGTTGGAGGGAAAAAATTATATGTATAGATAGACTGATGGATAGAGGGCACAGGATGAGTTGAAGATGAATGGGTGATATGTGGAGAATAAAATTAAGGGTGAGAGAGGATTATACTGGGAGAAGGAGAAAGGGAGAGGCAGAATGGGGTAAATTATCTTACATAAAACAGACAAGAAAAGGCTTTTACAGTGGGGGGGGAAATGGGGGAGGTGAGAAGGAATGAGTAAATCTTATTCTCATAGGATTTGGCTTAAGGAGAAAATAACATACACTCAATTGGGTATGGAAAGCTATCTTACCCTACAGGAAAATAGGGAGGAAGAGGATAAGAGAGCAGGGGGATGATAGAGGGGAGGGCAGATTGGGGGATGGGGTAATCAAAGGCAAACACTTCTGAGGAGGGACAGGGTCAGAAGAGAGAATAGAATAAATGGGGGGCAGGATAGGATGTAGGGAAATAAACTTAGTTTTTCACAACAGGACTACTATGGAAGTGTTTTACATGACTGCACAAGTATAACCTGTATCGAGTTACTTGCCTTCTCAATGAGGGTGGATGGGGAGGGAGAAAGAGAGAAAATTTGGAAACCAAAGTTTTAAAAACAAATGTTAAAAAATTGTTTTCACATGCAACTGGGAAATAAGATATATAGGCAAGGAGGTATAGAAATCTATCCTGCCCTACAGGAAAATAGAAGAGGAAGGGGATAAGAGAAGGCAGGGGGAGATAGAAGGGAGGGAAGATTAGGGGAAAGGGTATTCAGAATGCACTCTGTCTTGGGGTTGGGGGAAAGATGAGGTGGGGAGAAAATTTGGAACTCAAAATCTTGTGGAAGTGAATGTTGAAAACTAAAAATAAATTAATTAATTAATCTTAAAGGACAGAGAGAGAGAAAGAGTGACCAGCAAGCTGGCAGATAACAGTAACACAGGTCTGATCCAGATGATGGGGACAGATGAAGCAAACCCCAAAAGAGGTGAGGTTACATAGGAGAAGCCTGGAAGCTGCAGTGGGGAGCAAGGTAGAGATGGTATAAGAGCAATAGTGTCTTCCAAGGATAACAAGGGATGAGGTATCTTCCCCAAAGAAGGAAATGAACATTTGTTATGCACCTAATATATGCTGGACACTGGGCTAGGTGTTTTACAAATATTATCTCATTTAATCCTCACAATCACCCTGCGAAGTAGATGCTATTATTATCCCCATTTTATGGTTGAGGAAACTGAGGCAAAATGACATTATGTGATTTGCCCAGGGTCACACAGCTAGTTAATGTCTGATGCAGGATCTGAATTCAGGTCTTCCTGACTCTAGGCCCCATATTCTATCTATTGTGCCACTTCTATTCCAGAAAAATACAGGTTTCTGTGAGGACCAGGAGAAGGAATAAGCGTGAGAAATTCAGAAGGAATAAGGGTTTGCATAGTAGAAAGGGAAGACATAGGGGGATAAGAAATTGGGAGACGTAGGTCTGAGAAGGCTGGGAGAGATAGCAATGAGAAGAGGTTCTTATCTCAGCACACAATGACTCTAAATCACAGAGGCTCATGAAGCAACAGGTCAGAGTTTACTAGTTATAAGACAGGGAAAATATCTGTCGATCTCAACTATTCCCACTTGCCACGTGATAACAGATAAGTAACAAGCTCTCTGAACCTCAGTTAGCCCCCATCTGAAAGCAGGTTGCTAAACCAGATTATCTCTCAGGGTCTCTTTCAACTCTAAGATCTATTAAAATTTTTAAAACAATGTTATGTGGTACTCTAAGTCCTACAGAGTATTTTCCTCATAATATTCCACTCAAGTAAATTGTGTGCATAGTTATATTGCAGTTTTACAGAGGGGGAAACTGAATGCCATGCAACTAATAAGAGCCAGCACAGGACTCAAATCCCCTCAAACTCCAAATCCAGTACTTTCTATGACATTGTAATTCACTAGCTTTGCAGGTTTGTAAAGTTATTGATTATCATCACCATTATCATTCATGTAATTATTAGCCTAGACAAATTATTATACATGTGAAATTAAAGGCAGGGATGGTATAAACATTGGTGTTCTGCTCCAAGGGCTGAGAATTCCTAACTCATGGGCATCCAAATATTTGCACATGTGTAGCCTTATGTTTACATTCTATGGGATTCCAAGAACTTTTTATTCCATAGGTTTATTCTGTTACGGTAGGTATACATGAAAGCAAGCAGTATCTTGACTAGTTTCCAAAGTACCAGAGTAAGGGAAACAATGTTGGAGGACCCCTTGGACAATTGATAGTGGTGAGCAACCCAAGCAGCCTTTTCCAACACATAAAGGGTTGATCTATAGTCCAAAAGGGACCACACTGCCACTGGAGGGCAGCCAAGAGCCAGGATTAGGGACTATGCCCCCAGGAAGTAGATACCTCAGGAGGAGCTAAGTTGAGGGTTCTGTTTGTAAAACTTAAAGGTCAGCACATGTACGGAGAAGAAGGAGGAGAGTTAATAAATGTCATTTGAGGACACTGGGAATAATGCTAGATTACACTCTTGCACCACTGGTTCTAGAAGTCCAAGATCAAAGCCAGGAAGGAACATATTATCAGAGGTGGTCTGGCATAGAAAACCAGAGTGAAGGTAGGCAGTTAGTATCAGCAGCCAAAGCCAAGGTCAAGAGAGCTAATATGCCAAGTACAAGGTCACAAAAAACAAACCTGGAGGTGAATGGTTCAACAAAGCCTAAACTGGCTCTGCCTGCTTTTGGGAACCCTTCCCCTTTCCCAGACTCTCTCCCCCAAACAATCTGTGGGGGAGGGGAGATGGCTAACACCCACCTCCCACCCTGTTCTTTTTCTCCTTCTCCCTTGCCTTCTTCTTTCCCTCCCTTCTATTTTACCATCCCTTTTTATCTGCTATAGTAACTTCCCCTCTCAGGACCTCATTTTCTTCACTTGTAAAATGAAAAACACCTGGGTTTGAAAAAAAATAAACTTTACATGGACCTGGTTGCAATGAGGTTATCAAATGGGCCTACCTTTTGTGAGAATCACAGAATACTGTGTGAAAGTTTGGTAGAGTGTGGGAATGAATAACCAGGTAAGGCTAGATAGGTTTTGTAATAGACAGGCTGTGGTTGTTTGGTTTCCCATTTCTCTGAGAGGTTGTTTTATATGCTCTCAGCTGCTAACCCCGTGGGAAGGATGGTCAGAAGCTGTGGCTGCCTGTGGAGAAAACATCTACACATTTCTGTACCAAGAATAGGGTTTGTTTGGTTTATTTTAAACATTTCCAAGAGCATTTCTATTTGTTGGACTTTTATTCTCAAAAAAAAGACAAACTTTCCAACATACAGATTCTTCTGGAGATATGCAAATGTGGTGACACATACCCAAAGGAAAGAGTGGGATAGCCAAGTTAGAGTTGGTCCTAATCAGATCCTGATGGGGTTTTTAGTTAACTATTGTTCCTTCTTACTCTCTCTGTTTTATGGATCTATCTGGAGCCCAGATAGTGATTCAAAATGAAATTGGAATAAGCCATACTCCTGAAACAATCAAAGAAAGAGGTGAGGGGGAATGCTACATGTACAAAAATATTTATAGCAGCTCTTTTTGTGGTCCTGAGAACCTGGAATTAAACTGCTGTCCATCAATTGGAAAATGGTTGAATAAGTTAGAGTACGTGAATGTAACAGAACAATACCATACCATAAGAAATTATGGACAAGCAAAGAAGAAGACTAAAATTATATTTCCCCAGCTTGGGGCTCGGGTAATCTGAGAGCCTGTGCTGTAACCTAGCCTCTATGCAATTAAAAATAGCTTCAAAGGCAAGACCTAGCAGATTTCCTGAAGCAAATTAATGAGGCAAACAGCCAAACTGGGATCAAAAACTAGTTTCTACCCTTGGATATCCATGCAAATCTTATACCTACATTGTACCATTGCCCCAAAGGAGGGAGAATGTATGACCTACAGCTTGGAATTGCCTGTGGTGCAGTCTGGCACTTCTAGCTTCAAGTCATGGTGCCCTGTCAAATTTCAAAAGGCTTAGACCCTGTTAAGTCAAGAAAATGTCCATTTTACAATGTATTGATGATATGTATGTATTGATGGCATTTCCTTCTAACTCATACACAAACCTCAACCTCCCCAAGTGAAGATCTTGAGGCAAACAAGTATAGTCAAGCAAAATTAATCAACACAATGACTATGTCTGAAAATGTATACCTCATGCCATACCGGTCCATCACCTCTCTGATGAACAATGAGAGGCAAGCTTCACCATTGGCCTAAAAATGTCTTATTCAGATCCTTCTTACCTCCTGAAATCAGAGAAGTAAAATCAGGGAGCAGAGCTTTATCTAGACAGTTCTCACCTTTTAATTTAATAGAACTTCAATTTGTCAAAGCCATATTTTCAGACCATCTTAGACAGAACAGTAGTCTTAGAAAATACTTAGGATAGTAGGACCAATGATGAAGTACACTCCCCATCTCCTAACACACAGGTGATGGACTTAACATGCAGAATGAGACATACACTTCTGAACATAGTAGAATTTGTTTTACTGGATTCCATATGTTTGCTACTAGTGCTTGATTTTTCTTTTTGGGCAGCAGAGAAGATAGGAGAGAGAGGAGGGCAAGGGATAGAGTCCTTTCCCACAAAAAAAGAAAAGAAGAAAACTAAAGAAAGGCCAGAAGGAATCAGAGACAAGCAGGATAGCTTTAAAAGGTACATGTTGAATTTATTATATACTTCAAAATTTAAGCAAGCTTTACATAATAGAGATCTACCATTTCATGTATAATCCTTTCCTGATCTACAACACGAAAATGCTCATTTTACTTTTGGTACTTTTAATTCAGAAAAAAATAGAAGAAAATTTAAAATGGTCAGCATATTAAGGACAGGTGCTAGTGGTCCCCTTTGGGTCTATTCCAAGTACTATTAAATAAGGCTCTATGATCAAGGCTTTAAAAGGTACACATTCTATACCACAGTTCATCACCATAGGACATTGGAAGGCAATCCCAAGAGGGGTGAAGACCAGAAATCCAACTTGGCAGATGAAGTTTGTCAGGTAAAAAGGATAAAGGGCCTAAGAGCTAGAGTTGCAGAAGGAATGTACAGGGATGGCAGTATCAAGAACATCTCATGGGAATAAACAGTCAGGATGTAAAGGTAGGGATAGAATCATAAAATTGTAAAGTTAGAAGGAACATTAGACTTGTAATCTAATTACTTTAAATAGTTGATTAGTTCAATCCCCCTATTTTTACATGAGGAAAATGGGGCCCAGAGAGGTAAAGCAAATTGTCTGTGGAGCAATTCTAGGAAGCAAGAGACAGCAAAGTGAGCTCTCATCCTCACTAAGGTAAAGGCTCTTTACCCTCTGCCCTATTTTTTATTCCCTACTATGTGTCAGTGGCCCTAAGCCCACAAATGTTAATCATAGTCAGGAGGGAGAAGCTTATATGTAAAACTGTTTGGAACTGAGAATAAAGTTCTGGAATTACCAGGAGGTCCTTACAACTGCCTTCTATAAGGATGAACAGGATCATATCTCTGAAGCAGTTGGAGTTTCTCTGGCAAAAAAATATGAGATAAATATAAGGTGTTGTTAACAATAGAGCCTTTCTTCTTCATTATGAAGCCAATGGAGGAAAGAATTGCTTTTCCCAGCCAGAGGGGAAAAACAGTCCTATCTTAATGGGTAACCTTGAAAGCCAAACACAATAGCTGCCTATTTTTTCACTTCTCTTTCCATATCACTGTAAGGTGGAGGCCTCTCCCACCCCCCTCAGCCATTAAACTATATTCACTAATAGCCTTTTCATGTAAGGAGACTAATAACGCCTTGAAACTGCAACCTTCCCTTCTCTAGTATGTGCAAAGATATCAGAGCTGCAAGCCGGGCAGATCCTTGCTTATGACAAGTTCTGTTTCTCTCCCACATATTTCTTCCTAGCTCTGGAACAAATGATTCCTTAGCCCAGTAAGACTCAGGCACTAGTCTAATCTGAGGCTAATTCCTATCAATTATATGTGAGAGCCATAGACTCATTCTCCCAGAGTCAAAATAGCCCTAACTCTATGATCCTATGTCTCCTCTTAATCAATGCCAGGACAGAAGCAGGACACATGTACTCATGATACGAGAAAGGGAAAGACCAATCACAAGACACTACAGAGAAAGGTTTGTGAGCCCAGAAAGGAAATTTCATCAAGAGTTTACCCAATAAAAGTTAGCCAGACTCAGATTAATTGCAATAACCAATTTCAGTGCTGGGGGATGGAAGATGAAGCACAGCTCCAAAAAGACGACTCCAGGACGGAGTGTCTATGCTGTTGGATGCACTCATTTTGTTGGACGGTTTAACTTAACTGTTTTTCTTTGTTATAGGGGAAGGTTCAGTGTAGTGCAGGGTCCACTGGGAAATTACTTGTGGCATTCAAAAACAGATTACATTTTTAAGGAAAAGAAAGTAATTTTTAAAAGAGTTCATTTGATCTGCACATGCCCAGAGTCACCGCTCTGAAGGAAACTTCTCTGAGGAGAAACCTGTTCAATGAAGAGTGGACTTACCTGTTGCCATGGAGAACAATGAAGGCAGCAGCAGTGGTGAGATTTCTCCCTTCCAAGGGACTTCAGAAGAAAGTGCAGAGTGAGCATACCTGCACATAAAACACATAGGTTTCTATAGACAAGCTAATTGCCACAGATTGAGGTAACTCTTTTTTCTAGCTCTATATTCTGCTTCTTGTCTAGTTCAAACTTAAAACTTAAACCTAGAACTTTATGAGCCCCTTTTTCATACTTTGTTACAATTCTTAATTTTCGGAGATACAACTTCTTCAGACTGTACTTTCAGCCTCTGACCCTTACAACTACACAACTTACCTGCTTTTTTTTTTAATTTTGACCTGTTTGTGCTGTGATTTTAACTCCTATGCATCTGTTCAGGGATATCTCCTCAGATACATTCCTGTTTCCCAAACACAGAAGAGTTGAATAAGCGTCATTAACTCTATCCCTGCTTAGTATCTACCATTAGGTGGTGAGCTTTGGCAATACCTCTACTGAAATTAGTGTAAATATAGTGTGGGAGTGTTTAATATACAGACTCTGGGTCCGTGCCCAAAGCACATAGAGCTATCAACCCCTGCACTAGTCTATTCAGGACCACAGACAGCTCCTAGTTGTGGTTGCTGTCCTTTTCCTGTAAGGAATGATTCAGTTTAAATAAGTGGAAGAAGATGGTACAGAAATAATGACTTTTATCCTCTCCTTTCCTATTAAGGTCTAGCCTAACTCCTCAACCAGCTTTACCACACCTACACTGAGTTGCTGTCAGGACTATAGGATTGCAAATTCATAGGATCCAAAGAGGCCCCAAAGATCACTTAGTCATCTCATTTTACAAAGAAACAGAAGAGATAATAAATTAACTTGCCCTTAATCACAAAGGTGATAAAATTACAAGAGCAGGACTTGAATCCAGGGGTTTTTTTTTATTACAAATCACTGTTCTACACTGCTTCCATTTACTTGTAGTGAAGGTTACATATGAGTATAAACAAATTTCCTGAGACAGGGAGACCCCAAGAGAGAAACAGAGAGACAGAGACAGAGACAGAAAAATAGAGTCAGTGAGAGACAGAAGAGAAGTTCCTTTCCTACAGCATGTAACTTGTTGGGGATTCCTTCTGTAACAACAGGATGTTGTCATGTGTATATGCACTTAAATATTTTAATTATCTGCTGGTGTATGTCCATTGGTGGTACAGCCTCTGGTGCAGCACAAATCAAGGCTAATTTGGGTCAAAAGCACTTAGCTATGGATCTATGCCTAGAAGGAAACTTAGCATCCATCAAGTTCAACCTTCTCATTTTACATATGAGAAAAATGAGGCCCACTGTTTTGTGGAGTAATTTTCCCAGGACCACACTGGCAGTAATCATCAGAGGTGGGATTGGAACCCAGGCCTGATTTCAAGGTTAGTGCTCTTTCCCCTATACCATACTGCCTCCCTACTTCTTTAATTCTCTTTGTTGTGAGCCTCAAAGCCTCCTCTTACCAAGGTCTCCTTGGCTGTGTAATCTTGGGCAAATCACTTACCATCTCAGATTCAGTTTCCTTATCTACAAAATGGAGGTGATAAAACTTGCTCTATCGGTTCCCCACCCTCTCCCAATGGAGTTATTGTGAGCGCCAAATGAGGTAATGCACTGTTAAAACAAAGCGCCATATGTGTGCATTATTATTTTGTTAGAAGCCAAATGATATTCTCACCTCCACTCCCCTCTACACACCCCAAAACACAAAACAACCAGCTTTAACACACCCTGTAAGATCCTATCCTTCTACATCAACATTACAAAAAGGGTACACTGCCTGCCTGCCTTCACTAATCAGCATACCCCTGTGGCATGAAATTAAATACAAGACATAAAAGTCCCCATGGTTAATTCTATAGCCAACTGCTCTTTTCTGCCCTTCTTTCAGGCAGTTTCCTCCTCTGGAAAGTGAGTTAACATCTCCAGTTTCATTACACCACCAAGTTATATAATTAGAATGTGAAAAGTGAGGGGATTCAAATGGACACATTTCTCCTTAGAGTTTAGATTCTTTTCATCTTGAAGAAACTATTTTGAGGTAAGATGTACTATGCTCACCATCAAATCAAGGGGAAAACTGAGACACTGAAAGGGAGAAAGTGGACTTATCCAAAGTCACAGAGCATACTACTTGTTGGGCTTGACTATCTTTGTCTACTAACATGAACTACTTATGTATTCATTCAACAGACATTTGATGAATGCCTACCCATTGAGAGTTGCTAGGGCCAAGGCCTTAGAGAATATAAAGATATGAAGAGAGCTTACAGTCTAGCAGGAGAGATATTATAGCTTTATTATAAGGCATAATGTAAAAGTATAGCAACAACATTACAAAGGGTAATGCAGAGAAAGATCACTATGGCCTCAGGAAATCAGAGAAGCTTCATGGAGGAGATAGCATTTGAATTGGACATCAAATGATGGATAGAAACTGGATATATAGAACTGTATAGAGATGGATATGAGGAGAAACTTATATACCTTAAGGCAGCCAGGTGGCTCAATGGATAGAGCACTGGACCTGGAGTTAGGAAGACCTGAGTTCAAATCCAGACTCAGACACTTACTAGTTATGTGACTATAAGCAAGTCATTTAACCTCTGTTTTCCTCAGTTTGCTCAACTACAAAATGGGGATAATAGCACCTACCAGGGTTGTTGTGAGGATCAAATGAGATAATATTTATAAAGTGCTTAGCACAGTGCCTGGAATATTTTGTTGTTGTTGTTGTTGTTGTTTGGTTGTATCTAACTCTTCGTGATCCCATTTGGGGTTTTCATGCAAGAGATACTGGAGTAGTTTGCCATTTCCTTCTCCAGTTCATTTTACAGATGAGGAAACTGAGGCAAACAGGGTTAAGTGACTTGCCCAGGGTCACACAACTAGTAAGTTTCTGAGGCCAGACTTAAACTCAGGAAGTTGAGTCTTCCTGACTCCAGGCCTGCCACTCTATCCACTATGACACCTTGCTGCTCTGCCTGCACTGAATTTGCTATCAGAACACTTAGGGAATCCTATTTATGCCATTTGCTATGTAACCTTAGGGAAGTCATGTCACAATTATAGATTTAGAGCCAAAAGGAACCTTAGACACCATCTAATCAAACCCTTCATTTTACAGATAAGGGAGAGGTAACATGCTCTGCCCAAAGCCATACAAATGGGAAGTGTTTGAAATTGAGTTTGAAACCAGAAAGTCTCTAGACTCAGAGGACCTGGGTTCTAATTCTGCTTCTGTTGCTTACAACCTATGTAGCCTTGGGCAGATCACTTATCCTCCTGGGGCCTTGGTTTCTTCACCTGTAAAATCAAAAGATTGGACTCAATGGCTTTTTTAGTTCTAAACCTGTAATTCCAAATATGATACTTTTCCTACAATGCCATGCTGCCCCAATAAACTTCTCTTAGCCTCAATTTTCTCATTTGTAAAATAATGAGGCTGAACCAGATAACTTGTAAGGTTCCTTCTAGTTCTAAATTCATGACCCTAGGGTCCTAAGCAAGAAATAACTGTCTATAGCTACATACAAATGCACACACACACACACACACACACACACACAAACATTTCATAAACAAGTAAATTATGATTTTGAGCAACCAAACAACTTACCTTCCCTACACTGATGAGTCAAAAGACAACATGGGCCTTTTGAATCCAACCCCCCATCATTTTGCTTTCTAGAGCATATTTTCTGTGAACAATCAACAGTCTGTCAATAGGGAGTAGAAAGTACAGAGAATTTTACAAGACTCCCCCAGGCAGTTCATGTGTACATAACAAGCAGTAAGTTTATATTGCCGAAGTTGCTGTGAAAATGCTAGAAGACTGTGATTTTACAAGTCTTCTTCCCAAAGGAAACCAGGCTGAACACACCTTGTGACAGCCTTTCCAAAACCCACCCAGCCCAATTTCTGTGAGGTTGTTTGGAAAGGTTTATTTTTAAAAGCAATGGGCTTTGCTGGGAGGTTGGGAGGTGGGGGTGGACAGAAAGCCACGGAGATATAAGAAAGAGAGGTCTTCCTTTTCTGAAGCCTTTCAAGTGCCAAGTGGCATCACAGAATAAAAGGGACCTGGGTACAAGAGGGGGGAGGAGAATGTTCTGTGTGTGATGTAATAGACCAATTAATCAGTAACCCCTTATTAAGTACCTACTATGTGCCAGACACTGTGATAGATATGAGGAATACAAAAATAAAAATGTAACCATCCTTACCCCTAGGAGGGATACAACATGTACATAGTTAAGTATATAGAAAATGTTTACAAAGTTAATACAAGGTGATGAGGGGCAGAAAGGAGAGAGGCACCAGCAACTAAGGGAAGATGTCAAAAAATGCCTCATATAGGAGTTGGCATCTGAGCTGAGCTTTGAAGGAAGCGAGGGATTCTAAACGGCAGAGGTGAGGAAAGAAGGCATTCCAGGCATGTCAGACAGACTGTGCAAAGGCACCAAAGGTGAGAGATGTAATCTTGTTTGTGCATGGGGAATAGTAAGCAGACTGGTTTGATTGGACCATAGAGTATGTAAAGGAGAGTAATGTGCAATAAGCCTGGACAGGGAGGCTGGAGCCAGATTGTGAAGGACTTCAAATGCCAAATAGAAGAGTCTGTATTATATCCTAGAGGCAACAGGGAGTTACAAGTCTTGACTGCATCCCTACTTATTTACTACCTATGCAACCTTGCAAATCACTTTATTCCTCTAAAATCTGCTTCTTTATCTATAAACTGGAAATAATAATACCTGTCAGAGCTACCTCACAGAGCTGTTGCAAGAACCAAAAAGGAAAGTGTAAAGTGCTTTGTAATTATGAAACCCTATATAAATAGAAACTATTGAATGTTCCTTTTGCCTAGTGTTCCTCTTCTTTTTCACTGACAATCCTTTAAAGCCCAACTCAAATGCTACTTCATCCATGAAGTCTTCCCTGATGTCCCTGGTTGATAAAGACCTTTCCCAATTCCAACTTCACATAGCATTCTGTTTTGCCTCATCTCTTGGGAATTCACCACATGGTTTGGTTTTTTGGGGGAGTGGCATTATAGTTATCTATTAATGTGTTCTCCCAATGAAGGGGTCATCATTCATGGCATAGAAGTGATTTGACCTTCCCAAACATTATGCCAGTAGAGTGGAAGCTCTGATAAGTTCTTCCAAGATAGAAAGGCTTCAAGAACAGGCCTCATGATAGATTACATGTCTCTGATTTGAGAACCAGATAAGTTGGAAGAGATTCATCACAAAAACATTGACCATCTGATGATGATTTTTTTTTCTGTCACAAAAACCATCTCCTAAAGTGTAGAGACACTGTGAGTTACAGTGGAGAAAGGAATGTCCACATCGATGGAATCATGGACTCTCAATGCAAGTTTCTTTCTCTCACCTATAACCAGATTTAGAGCTCAAAGAGAATATAGAGGTCATCTAGTCCAGTTCTCTCATGTTACAGAATAAAAAAAAAAGCTATTATTCCCATTTTACAGATGAAGAAACTGAGCTTGAGATGGTAAGTACCTTTCCCAAAATTACAGAACCAAGAAGACTTTGGAGTAGGTGATATTTAGGGTCACAACAAGAACTAAAAGTCTGAGAGAGTTTAAATGATTTACTCAAGGTCACACAATTAACGACAAGGATGAAATTCAAACTCAAGTCCTGTGCATTTAAATCCCTTCTCTCTTTCACAAATGAGTTTGGTTAGACTTGCGTATAATAGCTATTTATGTTATGTTGCTATGTTGTTTTGTTATGTTATATATGTGTGTGTAGAGTCAGGGTGGGGTCGTGAAATGGGAGCTAGCTTCAAATCCACAAAGATTAAAAAATAGACATATTGATACACAGATATATGGTCATATACATATATGTACATATATAGAAAGGTAAACATATGTGGTTATAGTTGTCATATACTTCTACTAGACTAAAAACTCCATGAGGACAGAGATTTTGTTTTATACAAACTTTGCATCTTTTCCAAGGCCTAGCACAGTGTCTTACACACAAGAATTGTGCCTGTTTGTTGAACTGAATTGAATTATTCTTTCTTAAGCCACTCTGGGTATCTTCTCTGCTCCTGCCTGTCTCAGAGGGGTTGACCTCGTCCTCCCTAATGCCAGAATAAAGTTTTTCACATCACCTGTATGCAAACCTGCTCTCTCAAAAACCAGCAAATAAACTGGGAAGGCAAATCCCTCTTCTGATGCTAGCATCCCTAGAAGAGAAAGGATGGAGCTGGGAGGTGGGAGGAAGAAGAATGGGATGGTCAAGGCAGCCAAATTCCAATAAAATGCCTTCAAGTCCTATAACTTCCAGGTGACTGAGAGTCAGCAATCATTGGGCCAATCTCCCTGGGAAAGAGGGTCACAAGCTGAGAGCAAGGAGGGGAGGGAATCAGGTGGCTTTTTATAGCCCCTAATATCTCTTCTGACAGCAGTGCAGCAGTTTCCCTGAGCTCTTGGCTGGAAAGCTGGGAAGATAAATGGCTTTGTCTTTCCAGTAAGTACCATTACTGGGAGCACTAGGGAGAATGAGGAATGGGCTGCAGAGTCACAGCTGAGGTTCCATCTCTTTCCACCTAATTAGAAAAAAAAAGAAGAACCCAAACAATACCCTCTGCCCCCCACCTCCCAGGCCACACATATAACCCTGAGAAAAATAAGGTGACAGGGAAAATTACAAGAATTCCCTCCAGGCATGAATAAGTAATGGCAGAATGTGGCCCTATAAGTAGCTACTCTCACGAGGATGAAGGCCAAATCCAATATACCATGTTAAACTGGGTCTACACTAGAACAATAACTCACTTCCAGATCCATGCACTCACTTGTGAGGAGCCACTGTCCATCAATCCCAAAAGAGTTTTCTATTAACCAACGTAAAAGGGTCTCCTGCTTGCCATGAACTTAACCCATTTGGCCGTTAGATTAGGGTTCTAGTTCTCTTTACTCTGAAAGTTACAGCATGGGCATAAAAATGATTACTACCAAAAAGTCCAACTCCGAGTTTCATGACCAGACTCTTTTTAGGGGCTCTAATTTCTGTGCTAAGAAGCTAGAATGTTCCCTGGAATGCCACTGCACTAAGACGGAAATGGAGTGACCAAATAGAACCTGCATCATATACTAATCTCTGACCTGCTATGTAGGAGAGATGGAAGGGTTATTTGGAAATCAACTAGCACTTCGGGGGGACATTTGGAGGTGGGAGTCATTTGGGAATGAGTTGCAAGTGTGTTTGATATTTAATCCAATTTCTAGTTATTACTTTGCCATTCTATTTTAATTCAATGGCCTTGCTTGAATAAATGTGTCAGCTAGCTTGGTCTGACATAAAGACACATTGGTAGGGGCTCAGAGCCATGAATTTAAATAGAAAACCCAAATAGTACCATGAATCTGAGGAGCTCAGGAGGGATCAGATTATCAAAGAAACTGGTGTGACACATTGCATTGAGAATCAGGATGTCTTAATTTGAATTTATTTTCTGACCCCAACTGAGAATGCACTCTCCTGAAATCAAACAGCCAACTGAGTCAATCATTTCAGTCAAAAAGCCAGGAAACCAACTGTAAGACAGACATCACTTAGCAAAAATACTGGTTGATTGACTTAATTTTTAAACTAACTGCTTTTGTGTTGTGTCAATATAACCTCATGTTTGCACTCATTTCTGTAACTCTGACAATGCACCTACATTTGCTTGTTCTCCCTTTCTCCATGGCCCATCTCACGTAGGAGACCTTTTCTGGTGAGGAAATGTAGGATGGAAGGAGCCAATTTATAATGAAAACTGATTATCTCTGAATCACTTCCAGTTCTGGTGAAATTGTTTTTTAATAAAAAACCAACAGCATTAAATGGAACTAATATTTACCTTTCTTCAGTGAATTTTAAGGTGTTGGAATTCCCTAAAATAGATCCTCTATTAAGTCTATACAGCACATAATTCATCGTAGGCACTCCACAAATACTAAACAATCTCTTTGCTTGTGCCTTGAATGCTATGGTAGCTATATGGCCCAATGGAAATGGCAAGTGCTTTGGAATTAAATGAGCTGTGTTCAAAGTCTACCTCTGCTACTTAGACTATATGACATTGGGCAATTCATTTAAGCTCTCTGGATCTCAAGTTCCTTATCTGTAAAATGAGGGAGTAGAACTGATTGTCCTTTAAGATCACTTCTCGCTCTAAAGCTGTGATTCTCTCTGAGTTAGAAGCCTTACTGTCAACAATAGGCAGGAGTATTCAGATATCAAGAGGGAGGGAAGACAACAAAGAATCACATCCCAATTTAAAATTTTGTTCTTAAATATTCATTTTAAGCCATGAGTTTGGTCCTTCTTTCTATACATATCTACCTCCTATTATTAAAATAGCCATTTTAGGAGATGGAAAAAGTATGACAGAGAGAGTTAGCAGAAAACAAAAGAGTTGACAGAGAGAGAAAGTGATTTGCCCAAAGGCATGTGGTAGATTACTGACCTAAAAAAAAGGAAGAAACCAGAACCCACATTACCTAATCCAGAGACTTACAGAATCTTTTAGTTGGAAAAGACCTTAGAGGTTGCCTTGCCCAACTTCCTGCATAATGGATGATTTCCTTTCTAAAACATCCCTCATATATCATAGAATTTAGAGTCAGAAGGAACATTAGAGATCCTCTAGCCTACTCCCTTTATTTAAACTCTGCTTAAACACTCTCAAACTCACAAGGCAGCCCATTCCATTTTTTTTGATAATCCTAATTATTGTTTTTCCTTATGATGAACTAAACTCTGCCTCTTTGCAACTCATCTTCATCCTGGGTCTGCCCATCTGTAGCTACACAATGTCTGATGAATCTTCCACATGACAGCTCTTCAGTTATTAGCAATTATGTCTCTCCTCCACCCTCCAAGTCTTTTCTTCCATAAATTAAATATTTCCAGTTCCAAAGATCTTCAGATAATATGGCTTCCTGTTCATTCACCATCCTGATCACCCTCCTCTGAGTGCTCTCAAATCTGTCAATGGCCCTACTATAATATGACCTCTAAAAGAGACCACAAACCTCTATATGTGGCATGATATCAGCACAGATATACAGTGGAACTCTCACCTCTCTCATTCTAGATATTATATATCTATTAATGCAGCCTTGGATGATATCAGGGTGTTTGTGAAGTTCTGTATTCCATGACACATTTTTCACTCATACTCAACTCACTAAAGTTCCTTCATTCTTTTTTTGCACATGAACTTCTGTTAAGCCATTTTCCTATCTTTTTTGCTTCCAAACTTGTATAAATTTCTACATTTACCACAACACAGTTGGGAGCTTGCCTGGCACCTACCAGTGAAAATGGACAAGTAAGAAGAGATTGTGACCATGGAGATAGTGGCAGAGTTTTCAAAATAATACACTTAGTTAAGAAATGAAAAAAAGGAAGAGAGTCACACCCTCAGAACTCAATAATAACAGGAACTTTTCTGTCATTGTGGAGCTTAGATTAAGAGTTTTATATACTACCAGGATATAAGAAAGACCTTGAGTTGGGCTGTTTTGAAGGATTAACTGATGGAGGAGGGGAAGTCATCAATGGAAAACTACAGTTAGGTTGGGGCAATCTGGGTTTCCCCCAGGACAGTGAAGTTAAGAGGGTCTTGACAGCATTTTTCACTCCTTCAGCAGATAGAAACTGACTGAGCATAGCTCCCAGTTAACAAGAATTAACAATAAAAGTTACTATATAGTTTTCTTCCTCCTCTAGCAGGCATAGCCCAGGTCATCTCCTTCCTATCTTGGCCCAGTCATAGGATCAGAGGAAAAGAGCTAGAAGAGACTGGAAGGGTCATTTGGTCAAGCCCCATTTTCCAGATGAGAAAACTAAGATCTGTAGAGGTTAATTGACTTGTCCATGTCACAAAGGAAGCATCAGAAGTGATATCTGAACCCAGGTCTTTTGACTTCAAAGGTAATTTGATGTCCTGGTGTGTCTATCTACCCCACTGGGAGGGTCAGGTGTTCCAAGGTCTCTTCCTGAAGTTTCTCCTTACCCACAACCACAACCACAAAACTTAATTTGTCCTGAAAAGTTGATTTGTAGGTACTTTTTGTGCTTTTGTCCCTAGTGCTATCTTGTATACTTGGCCTTTTGCTACCTATGACTCTGTTCAATGAAGGTGAGAACAGGGCAGAGGGCTAACTCATAGACACTAATAGCCCTTGCAGCACACCCCAGGAGGAGTGGGGAGGTTTAGGAATATGAAGAGATCCTGCCTTGCCACAACTGCCGGCTACATTACACTGTATTTACCCTGCCGCACTAGTGAGGTAACATTGTCCTTATCTACCATATAGACCTCGAAATAGTGACATTTTTTTTTCCTCTGTCTAATTCTGCACAGGATTCCTCGCTCCAATGAACCTCCTTCAAAAAAAGCAGCCCATTCAATATCTTCCAAGAATTGAAACATAACATAATGTATCTGCCTGAGTTTCAAATTCTGTTTACTGTCAGTGGGTAGTTGTGGAGTTTTCCCCCTCTCTTTATCTTCACATTGGAAAATGTATATAAAGCTAGAGGTGGCACTAAGCTCTTCCTTCCAAATTCCTTTCCAAATTCCAAAAGATCATTACAACTGAGGACACATAAAATCTCCAGATAAGACTAAAAAGATGAATTGCTTAAAAAATAACCCCAAGAATAACCCATAGCTGCCATAATTTTCAGACCAGAGGCTCTGTACCGCCACTGTGAGGAGAGAGAGCATTGAAAGGAGCCAACTTAAGAAGAAAAGTGTCAGAGGTGGGATGAGGTGATTAGGGGTGTCCTCCTCTCCAGCTGGCTCAGCATGGCACTCCTCTCCTGGCAAGAACATCTTGCTTCCAATGTCAAGTCTATTGCTTCTGTGCTATGTGACCTTGGACAGCTAGCTACCTTTACATCTCTGTATCTCCATGAGGATTAGTTAATGGTAGTCCTTTGATAAACATTTGCTAATATCAACTGTTTCAATGAATTCCTTAATAAGCACAAAGAATAAATCCAACTTTTAAGTCTATGTAGAGGGAAAGAGTTCTTATCCCTATTCAAGGAAAGAAAGGACCAAGAAGAAAAGGCTTCCCAATGAAAGTCAAGGAATAACCTCCACCTTTCAGTCCCTGTTCATAAATAGGAACAACACCAATGCAAAATATTATGGAGGGATAACATAGTGTAGTGGAAAGATCCTTCAGGCAACTTATCTTATTCTGGATCTTATTGTGTCAAAACATGTTGTGTGACATTGAATGGAGTATTGAATCTCTTTGGACCTCAGTTTCTTCATTTGTAGAATGGAAATAAGAATGCCTACCCAAAAGGCCACCTGGAAATGACTGTTATAAAACTAAAAGGAATCAATAAAACTTAAATGATAATAACAGCAACAATGACAACATAATACCTGCCCTACATACATCTCTGGTGGTTTTGAAAGGCCCACAATAAGAAAAATAATAATGCCCCCCTTGCATTGAGAGAGCTTTAGGCTTTTCAAAATACCACTACTTGACTAAAATTGGTTAATGTAATCCATTTAAACCATCATATATATATATACATATATATAATATCACATACCATACATTACATAATATGTATAAATATGGGAAGGTGGGACAAAGGAGACTTGGGCTGTGAAAATACTACGAAAAGTATAAAAGTGACATGTGATCACTGATGGAGATACACATGTTGTGTAATAGAAAGACCACTAGTTCTGGAGTCAAAAGACCTGAGTTCCAAGCTCATTCTGTCATTTACTATATGTGCGACTTTAGGCAAGTCACTTTCTTTCTCCTCATTTTCTTCTTCCATAAAACAGTGGGAAGGGGGTGGATTAGATGACAATTCAGGTCCCTCATGGGTCTAAATTTTATAATTTTGTGAATATTATTATCTATCACTTTTACTCCTTGGAATTCACCAACT
This sequence comes from Vombatus ursinus, assembly GCF_900497805.2. Classification (NCBI taxonomy): domain Eukaryota; kingdom Metazoa; phylum Chordata; class Mammalia; order Diprotodontia; family Vombatidae; genus Vombatus; species Vombatus ursinus. Next base: position 1,234,312 of record NW_020954648.1, on the reverse strand, counting down.
GGTTATCCCATTACCCTGCGTCTACCCCTCCCTGACTTTTCTACTGTCCAGAAACTGCTCGGGTCTTCCATTAAGGTCTGACATGCCCTATTCACATCAAGGACAGATGCTGACTTGTCTCTCACCTTCTACTTAAATTTAGTAGTTCAATGTGTCATGGTGGGGGCATGGAGGCACAGACTCCATTATTTATTTTAAGGTGACTAATGAAAAGCAAAATGAGCCTGCTAATAATGTGCTAATAGCATAGGATTAGGGCTAGGAACACCCCAAGATATTTCTTTTTCTCCTAGATGACAAAAGATGCATTCTAACAGGGACCATCTAGGGAGAAAATTCCCTACCTTTGTCATTTAACCCAGAGCAAAGAGTCTAATAAGACTCACTGCTAATGAGTCTACTAAGCAGTGAGAATTTCAGGCTAAGTGGGGGGAAGAAGGTGAAAAGACTATTAGAGGAGATGCTTTTGGATAGACAAGATCTTGTGATACTTCACAAATCATATAATTGAGGCAGCTTCCAACTATGCCTATGTGTAGGGACCAGCCCTGCTCATAAACTGTACATTGCCACAATGAATGAAAGGAAGGAGGGTAGGGTAGAAAAGATGGGAGAAGAGATTTAATTCTTCTGCAGGCAGTGACCCTTCTCACTCTCAAATCTTTCATCCTAGTCTCCTCATCAAAGACCTCCTAGGCCTTTCCTGACTGACTTTGGACCCTAGATCTGCTAGGTTGCCTGATGCCTGAGTTACCCTTCTCTAGATTAGGGAACCAGAAATCAATTAATCAATAGACATTTAATAAGTCCCTACTACCTGTCAGACACCATGCCAGGTACTGGAGATACAAAGACAAAAACAAAATAGTCCCTGACTCCAGAAAGCTTCATTCTATCAAGGAAAAGAGCATACCCACATAGAAATATATTTTAGGGGGCAGCTGGGTGGCACAGTGGATAGAGCCTTGGCCTTGGAGTCAGGAGGGCTTATGTTCAAATCCAGTCTCAGACACTTGACACGTGTATTACTAAGTGTGTGACCTTGGGCAAGTCACTTAATCCCAATTGCCTCACCAAATACATACATATATACATACATACATGCATACATGCATGCATACATACATATATACATATATATATATTTTAGAGGAGCTGAGGGGAATCATAAAAGGCTTTATGCAGGAGATGATAGTAATGGGAGATGGACTGTCATATGTGAGGAACTAGTTTAAATACAATATGTAGTCTGACTATATTAAATATAGTCTGACTATGATGCAGTATGTGGAGGAGAAGAATGTGTAACAAGGTCAGAAGATACACTTCAGTTAGCAGTACTACACTGAATCACATCTGCTACAAGGATGCCCACTAAAGCAATCTCCCCCAGTGATGACAGATTGAGCTTAGATATAAAAAATCAGCTATGTGGTTGAAATTGTAGACTGGGTCATCACTGATCAAATCCCCTTTTGGATTTTTATTTTATAATCCCATTTTTATTTACTGCATGTTATATAGATTGGCTGTTTTCTATGGCAGGGGCCTATCTTGGGGTCTCTGCTACACTTTCTTTGTCATGACTCCCTAGCAGTATGAGACCCAACATTGAAGCACATAAGACCTCAAGAGAAACTCAGACATTCCAGAACCATTTACAACACCAAGAAGGAAGCAAGGAGCATCACGTGGGTATTATCAGAGCCAAGAAAGGGTAAGCCTCTCAGTGCCTTGTCTACCACCCACTTTCTCACTCTTCCATACTCTTCACTGTAATTTACACAAGAGTTCAGATAGTCTGACCCAAGTATGCCAACACTAGGGGCAATGCAAAGATGACTTAAACACATGGCCCTGCCTTCCTGAACATGGGTAGGATGCCCACCACCACTCTTCCCACCTTTGCACATGGCATTCTCAAGAGAAGTTACACACTATTGCTCACCACATATCCAGTGATTCTTACCTAGCAGGCCACCACCATTCCACTCTCACTGTGCCATCAAAAAGATCAATAAAGCTTTATGAAGACCTCAGCATGAGGCAATAGACAGAGAGAGAAGCTAGATCAAAAGGATATGATGAATTTGTAATAGAGTCATAACAAGAGATCTGTAAAAAAGAATGGCCTTGAATTGCCTCTCCTTGAGTGGTTCATATAATTTGGCGGGGGGGGGGGGCAATGCATGAGAAGGACAGTGTTTATAGTATTGGTGTTTGTCTGGGACTCTGGGTCATGTTACTGTTGATTTGCTACCAAGTCCCCTCACACAGAACATTTACAGTTCAGGTAATAAGCAATGATGATCCAATATGTCCTAACCTAAACATTTCTAAGGTCTTCATTCTCACTCCCCCAAGAAGGCCCCATTGGATTTTGGGATAGTTTTAATTATTACATAGTTTTTCCTTGTATGCAGCTAAATTGCACAATGTATAGAGCACTGCCCCTAGAGTCAAGAGACCTGAGTTCAAATCCAACATTAGACATTGGTCAGTTGTGTGGATGGACCCTAGGCAAGTTATTTAACCTCTGTTTGCTTCAGTCCCCTCTTACGTAAAATGGGGATAATAATAAGACCCACCTCCCAGGGTTGTTGTGATTAAATACAATAATATTTGTAAAGTGCTTTGGAAGTCTTAAAGTGCTGTAGAAATGCTACCCCTTATTATTACTATTCCATCGAGCCTAAATTTTACTCACTATAGTTTCTACCTATTACTGTTAGGTCCCAGGCCATGCAGGGTAAGTCTAATCCCTCATGCTCATGACAGTCTTTTCAATAGTTAAACAGTCATCATGTTCTCCATAAGTCCTTTTCTCCCAAACACTCCCAAACATTTCAATCCTCATTGAATTTATGCCATAAATTTGGCATAATTTTGGGGTTTTTTTTATGGTTGTAGTCACCCTCCTCTGGGTACTTTCCCAATATTTAGCACCAAGAACTGAACACACTAATCCAGATGTGGTTTGATACGTGCAAAAAGTACAGTATGCATATTTCCTTCATGGCTCTGGATACTCTTACTTCTCTTAAGGCAGCTTAAGGTAAATTTTTAAGGCGTTTTTAGCTGATATCACACAATTAACCTATACTGAGCTCATAGTCAACTAAAGCCCCCAGATCTTTTTTTCCAAGTGAACTGCTATGTAGCCACATTTCCTCCATCTTATACTTGTGACATTAGGTTTTTGAACCCCAGGTGTAATATTTTATGTTTTTCTCTCATATATTCGAACTTTGTCAAGATTTTCTACATTTATTGATGAAAAGCTTCTGTGATGTCAGAGAGTTACAAAGAGCTTTGACCTAGAGCAGACATCACAAATGTGTGCTGTCTTTGTGTAGGAATGGTGATGCTGCTGATCCACTCATCAGCAGAACATATTTCCAAATGTTAGAATGAAGATTGCAAGACCCACAACTTTGACTAGGAGTACAGAATACATACAAGTAATTCTACTCCCAGGTAGAGGCAAGCAGAGTGAGGGAAAGTGTAGCAGAGATCCCAGGATAGGCCCCTGCCATAGAAAACAGCCAAATGTCAAATGAGATAGCACAAGGCACTATGTTCTAACAGGGACGCCAAGGTTTACCAGCCTCTGTCAAGTGTACTGACCAGTCGCCCTGCGTTCCATTTTGCTAGAGGGCTCTGAGCTAAGATTTCAGTTTCCCCTTCTGTAAAGAAAGGAAGTTCTGACCTTCCACGTCTCTGCCCCCCATGGACTTTATGAGGACAAATGAAATCATGTCTACAATGTATTTGGAGTCCGTTGGAGAAAGGTCAATATGATATTGGCAGAGGTGATGTCATCAATATCAGACACAAATCAAGAAAACACTAAGTGTCCTTCATTTGGGTGCTAGCCCCAGAGGACCATGGCTTAAGCACTGTATTACAGTCCTCTTGACTTGAGATCAATACAGTAGCTGACTTTATCCCATAAACTAAGCATCTGTATGCTCCTAAAATAAAGGCAGAGAGCCAAGCTTCTGAAAGCTACAGACATTCAGGAGCCCAGGCTCTCCATACCTCAGAGCCATTACTAGGACATTACAAAATTAAGCCTACTTTTTTTCCCTTTGGCATCATTATGGAGGGGGTGGGGGATACAGAGTACACCCCAGGGACTGTTGGCTGAGATAGTCCACAACTCCTGACTGTCTCCAAGAGCAATAAAAATCAAAGTGTGGTCCACAATCTGTTACTCTGTCTCCTGGATCTGATGCCTTTCCCTTTCCAAAGGAGTCACCTAGTTATCAAAAATTTTAGGAATGATAGGGGCTCTCTCCCTAGGGACTCACTCATGTGAGTCTGGAAATGGGAATAGGTAAGGGAGGTGTGGAGGGAGGCTAAGTATGAAGCACTTGACATTATTAAGAAATTTCTACCCTGTATTCATCACGAACTTCTGATTTGTCATAAAGCCAGGCATCTATAAAGAAGCAGAATAACTCTCTGTATGTAAGTCCGAAATATAAAAGTGGATAAGGGTAGGAAATCACACTCTTCATAGAGATCTGGAGTTTGCTTTCATAGACTAATGTACACAGAAGATTATTTGATTGTACCCTTTATATTCTGAATAGATGGACAAAGAGGTTTTTGCCATGGATGTATTGTGCTTATATATGTATTTGCAAAACTCTCTTATGTAAATTCCCATCATATTTTGCATTTAAACAGCACTTTCTTTCTCCAGGGGCCTCAAAGGATTCTACAAGATATTCCTCAATTCATCCTTGCTATATCCCTCTAAAATGAGCAGGAAGTGGGGATTATTCATACCATTTCATAAAACGGGAAACTGAGGTCCCAAGAGGATTCAAGGATTAGCTAAGGCCACCTGGTGAGTCGATTTATTTGCTCAGAGCAGGAAATAGGACCAGACTGTCCTTAAGGTTGCAATCTTGAACCTACAGATATCCGGGAAGAAAAGAATTCTGTTTCTCAGAATTGCATTTGCTCCTGCACATACCATATCCTCTACTGTACTATAATATTTTTGTTTTATGAGCCAGACCATTAAATATGACAGCCTAATGGGCAGTGTGTAGAATTGAGGGGAGGGGGAAGCTGCAAGGAATCTTTCTACAAAGGTGTTGGGTTTCACATTTCCTGACTTGGGAGAGGGGAATATGGGTGAATGGGACTGTTAGTCACGTTTACATGACATACACAGAGTCCCTGGAAATTTTAGAAGAAAAAAAAAGGAAAATACCTCTCCTCAGGAGGACAGAATGAGATAAGACTTAAATTAAATCCAGGTAGCTAGACTTTAGCCCCGAGCTGGGGAGGATATTAGGAAGGCTGTTCTTCTCCAGAGTAGCCCCAAAGGCTCAAGAGAGTTGGTCTAAGTACTTAGTGGACACTGGGCTACACATTGTAGGTCACAGCTGCTCCCAGTACTCAGTGTGCCTAAAGCATCATTATAACTTCTCTGCTGAACCCACTTAACATCCACTGGGTGCCTGTGTTTCCTGGGTCTAGTATGCCTAACAGACCATTGTTATTACATTATATATTATAACATGATATATATTATCTCATACATTTCCTGTTCCTTGCTTGAGACCTTTACTCATCTTCCTTTCCCTAGATTGCTCTGAATGCATCACCTCCTATTTGTCCCTGGCTTAAACAAGATAAAGCTTAAATGTTTCCCATCTACCCTTCTTCCTCAGGGTTCCCTTCCCTACCATCACTGACTGATGAACAGTGGGAAGGGAGGCAGGAAAGGGAAACAGACAACTAGAACAATTCTGAAGCAAGTCTTGGATTGGGGGTACCCAAGGGCCAAAAACCAGACTCAGCTAGACCCCCAGACGATCTTGAAGTCACTGCCATCTGCCCAGGGATGATCAGATCTCAATTAGTCATTCTGGGGCTCCAAGTCAATTCAGGCTGCTTGGGACTGTCCCAGTTCCAGATTCACATCTATCCCCATATCAGATCTGGGTCTAAGTCAGATTGAAATTGGCCTCCACAGATAGAGAAAGGAGGGATGATAATGATCCTGAATTTCTCCCAATTGTATTCTTCTCCATAGCAAGCACCAAAATTAGGTAGCATTCACTGCTGAAATGTTTCTAAGATATCCTGCTTCCAGCAAACTATAGGGTTAGGGAAACTTAGTCAATGGCGTAGGATATAACTTGAACAAAGTTGCCAATAAATCAATGGGTCAAAAACCAATAGGGCTCAGTTTCCCTGATATTTCCCCATTGAGGTGGAGAAAGCCTAATGGTTATCTTTCTCAAACTAAAGAGGAAAGGAAAATGTATAAACTATAATAATTGGGTTATATTATTTCATAGGATCATAGATCTAGAGCTGAAAGGGATCTTAGAAACCCTATAATTCAGCCTTCTCATTTTAGAGATAAGGAAACTGAGGCCCAGGTAGATTAAGTGACTTGCCCAAAATCACAAGTACAGGAAGCATTCAAGGTAGGGTTTGAGCCCAGGTCATCTGACTCCAGGGCCAGTACTCACTCTGCTGAGTCACAAAACCTTCCTTTCAACCCTAGAATTCTGCAAATCTATGAGTCTAATTGACTGAAGTGTTTCTTAAACCCCATCCTGAGAATATCACATAGAAGAGGTGGAAAAGCTGCCAGCACATATTCATAATAGGGGTGTGGCTTGACATTGGTGATAAGGATTAGGTTCAGATAATAAATGGACTCACTGTCCTCCCTTCATTTCCTCCTTGGCAAGAAGAGACACCTCTTCATGTGAGAGGGGTGAAGGAGGCAGAAGACAGATAGATGATATGATATGAGGCAGAGGGAGAAAGAAGAGCTCTCAGAAAACAGTCTCATTTTTTTTCAGTAAAATATGAGGCAAGGTTCTCAGTTAAGGGAGTTGAGAGAGGGGAAATTATAAAGGGTTTGAGGAGGGATGAAAAGGTCATAAAGAGTCATTATGGTGAGTGAATAGTGAGTTAATTAAGGAGGCATAAAAGAATTGCCTTGCAGTAGTGAAGGCCCAGTTGAGGTTATGTAACATAAATTTGTAGTGGACCCTTCAGCATGATTTCATGATTTTCCCCATCTTCATTCAGCAGCATATGTGCAGAAACAAAGGCAGCAGATTGTGGGAGAGATCCAAGGCTGAAGCTTGGCAGGGTAGGATCAGAGATAGAGCAAGAAGGAACTTGAAAGAAAAAAACAATATAGAGTTGAACTGGTTTATCAAGGGGTCATGATGTTAAAGAGTAGAGAGTGTAAACTATACAGGGGTGATGGCCTAAGAAAGAACTAAAGGGTCAAAGGATTGGAGGTCATGGTAAGAACAAAAAACAAGATTTGAGGTTGTAAGACAGAGAGAGAGGTGAAATGACAACAGATTGTGATCAGATATGGGAATTTCAGAGTTCATAAACATAGAAATGATATATTTATGGGTGATTGCAAAATCAAAGGCATGACCAGAATCTCTGTATGTAGCTGAGGTGGGTAGAGGAAGAGGTCATGTGAAATGTGTAAGTTCAGGAACTGGAAGGTAAGGGTGTTTTAGGGAGTGTATATATATTTATATATATATATATATATATATATATATATGTGTGTGTGTGTGTGTGTGTGTGTGTGTGTGTGTGTGTATGTATGTGTATATATATATATATATACACACATATATATGTTAAAATCATATAGTATGAGTGAAGAAGTTGAGGAAGAGAGAAAGACTGGGAGTCAAGCATTGAACTTATTGGGGGAAGAAGCAGGTAGGAAGATTGGAAGACAACAGTTATAAGAATTTTGATTGGATGGTATGTATGGTTAGGGTGAACTTCAAAAGAGAGGTTACTAAATAAAGATGGTAGAGCTAAAGCCTAGAAATAGCAATGGAAAGTAAGGATTATTATAACTCCTTCACCTTGGCCAGTGATAGGGTTAAGAACAGATGACAGACGTACAACCAGTGCTGGACAGGGTAGCCAAGGAGGTTGTATCCTCAAGTGAGAACTAGGTCTCGGTGAGAGCCAGAAGGTAGAGAGAGAAATAGATGAAAAGGTTTAACAAGAGATTTCCAGTTTGGTATCTATAGAGTAGGCATTCCACAGAACACAATGGAAGGGGTGAGTAGCTTTAGAGTGCGATGAGAACAAGCAAATGGGTAGAGGGGAGACAGAGAACAGGGTTTATACAATGATGGCCAGGGGTTCCAAATCATTGGAATAGGGAAGGTATAACCAGGAGGGAGTTTTTAAATTTGAGGGATTGGTGCTGTCCATGGAAGACTCTAAAGAGTACTTTGTTTGTGAAGGGGAGTAGGTAGAAAGACAAGGATCATAGAATTTTTCTGAACTGGAAGAGATGTCAGAAATCATTTTGACTTGATCTAGGTAGTAATGTGAAGGGACCGGTGAAAGTTCTTCTTTCACATCCCTGCCTTTTCCAAATGAGCCTTTTTTTTTTTAACACAGGTAGAACTTTACATTTAACCATAGTAAATTTTATCATATTCGATTTGGTTCACCTTCTAGTCTGTTGAGATCTTTTGGGGTTGCAATTCTGTCATCCTACATATTAGCTACATCTTCCAGTTTCATGTTATCTATAAATTTGATAAGCATACTATCCATGCCTTCATACAGATGATAAGAATATTGAATATAACAACACCAGAAAGATTCCTGTGACATTCCACCAGAGATGACCTTCCCAGATGACGTAGGTCCATTCATCACCATTATTTAAGTCTTTCTGCTCACCCAGATCTGAATCCATCTAAATGCTCATCCAATCCATTTTCTCATCTTATCCACAAATATGATGACAAACTGTCAAATGTCTCATTGAAATTCAAGTAAATTATATATACAGCAATACCTGACCTAACCACCTATTATTTCTATTTATTTTTTAAACTTAAATACAAAATGAGAAAAGAAAAAAAATTGCCATGTATCCAGCAGAACATGAGGATTCAATATAAAATAATAAATCTCCATGTCAAGAAAACCTAAATAATAATAATAAATAATAAATACTACACATTGTTTTCAAAGCTACCCAGCTTTTCTTTGCTTCCTTGTGAGTTTTCTTTTGTTCTCTACTGTGCACATTGTACTTTATTTTTTCCCCAGCCCTATCCTTTTATTTTTTACATAAGTTGGGACTTTATTTTTCCACTTAATAGTATTTTATTTTTTCCAATTACATGTAAAGATAGAATCTATTAATTTCTATCAAGTTAGTTGAACATAAGTCATTCTTGATAAACCTATAATGCCTCCCTTTCAAATGGTTCACAAGCTATCTTTTTATTTCTTTTATTTTGTTTTTGTTTTAAACATTCATTTTTATAAGATTTTGAGTTCCAATTTTTTCTCCCTCTCTTCCCTCCCCTTCCCTCCCAAGACAGCATGCAATCTGATGTAGGTTATATATCTACAATCAAGTTAAACATAGTTCCACATTAGTCATGTTGTGAAAGAATCATAACAAAAAGGGAAAAAAAGAGAAAAAAAAGTGAAAATAGTATGCTTGAATCTGCATTCAGACTCTGCATTCAGACTCTATAGTTCTTTCTCTGGAGTGTGGACAGTATTTTCCATCATGAATCTTTTGGAAATGTCTTGGACATTGTATTGCTGAGATGAGCTAAGTTTATCATAGTTGATCATCACACAATGTTGCTGTTACTGTGTATGATGTTCTCCTGGTTCTGCTCACTTCAATTCAGCATGAGTTTATGTAAGTCTTTCCAGGTTTTTATGAAATCAGCCTGCTCATCATTTCTTATAGAAAAATAGTATTCCATTACATTCAAACCACAACTTGTTCAGCCATTCCCTAATTGATGGACATCCCCACCATTTCCAATTCTTTACCACCACAAAAGAGCTTCTACAAATATTTTTGACCATGTGGGTCCTTTTCCCATTTTTTATGATTTCTTTGTGATACAGACCTAACAAACTATTCTTTTAATAATATGTATCAGAATTTTTCCAGGATTTGAAGTCTAGCGTATAAACCTATCTAACCAAAGTGGACACAAGTTACAAGGACCCAAGGCAGCCTGTGTTTCAGGGACTTGTTTAGATGGCTGTGATATGGGCTATGGTCCAGGAAGACAGTGATTTCCACCTCTGTGGGCTACAGGACAAGGGCCATGACTGGCCATTCATACCTTCACTCTCTTATTTCCAGAAAGGGGTTTTGAGCTAAAATTGTGTCTATATATTACATATCAAATATTTGGCATCTAGAGATGGAATGTTCTTTTGTGGAATTTAAAATATAATTCACTTTCCTTGGCCATTCCAGGGGGCTAAATAATTCTCTGTTTGTTTAGTTTTCCTTTCACCAGATGCTTATCACATAGAAGACAGTTATGGAAAGCAAACAAATATATTTATCAAAGCAAGTAGTAGAACAGTAATCAGGGGAGTTATACCAATTAGGTTAGATGACAGAACACACAGGAGCCAGAGGGTTCTGCAACATAGGACCAACATGAGATATGAGTTCAATCAAGGAGAAAGAAAATTCACCTGGAAAGTCCGCTCTTGGCAATCATCGAGGATGATTTGATTCAGGAACATACTGTAGTATCATCTTTCCCTATATGTGTGCAGCTCCAGGGGCTTCCATCAGTCAGTCATTCAAAATCTGTATCTTACCCTTTCTCTCTGTCTCTCTCAAATTCCACTGCCTCCAGAGTCTCTTCAAAGTCTCTTCACCAGTTCAAAGTCACATCTCTTTACTGTATATAGCAGGGGCTATCCCTCAAGGAACCACCAGAAGCCCGCCTGGGAGGGAGGGAGTGGTGTTCTATGGGAAAAAAAACGCTCACTGTCCTATAGTTTAGAGGGTTCATCTTTTTCCCATTAAGGAAAATAGGGCAACATTCTACTGCCTCTAATACTATGGAATTTCTTCTGTTGTCTACAGTTTTTCTAAGATAATGACACAGTAGTCACTTTGGCTAGCTCTTTTAAATACCCAGGATATAATTCATTCAAACCAGATGACCTGAAATCACTAAGGGCAACTAAGTGCTCCTTTGTCACCTACTCATTTATTCTGGGTTTCAATTCCCTATTTACTCTTTCTTATTCTAGCTTTCTCCATCTGAAAACCATTCTCCTAAGTAAGGAAAACAAAAGCAAAATAGGAATTAGTTTTTCCTTCTTTTTGTTGGCTCTGGTCCTCGCTTTGCCATTAACAATCTGTGTGACTTTGGACAAGTCACTCTGGGCCTCAGTTTCTTCATCTGTAAAATTATAGATTCCGATTAAATTATCTGTCAGGTCCCTTGCAACTCCAACATTTTGTGCCTTTGCATTGTGAATTCAGGCAGCATTATACAAAGGAAAAAATGCTGCCTCTGGAGTCAAAGGACTTGGGTTTGAATCCTGACCATTTTACAACCCCCTGTGTGACTTTAGGCAAATCACTTAACTTCTCTGGACTCTATTTATTCTTCTACAAGGAATGTTGGCCTGGATGAGCTCCAAGATCCCTTCCAACTCTAAATCCAAAGATAATTGACCCTCTCTATTCTTCTCTACACTCAGCTTCCATCAATATCCTCTCCCTTTTATTTTTGAAACTTTCCCCAATACTTTCTGAAACATATGTAAAGTTTAAATTGCTGGCCTTCAAGCCATCTGAATCCCCCTCCCTGCACAAGAAACTCAAAGTTGGCCTAATGTTTTTTAAAAAAGCAACTAATAATAACAGAGAAACAACAAAGGTCACCCTTTAGTTTTATAAGCCAATTCCCCTTTGGGCTTTGTCACAATGAGTAGAGCTGGGAGGTCAAAAGGACAAACTCTCAGAAAGTTGGAGAAGGTGGCTGCCATATATAATCATCACATACCACCACCACCCCTAGGCACTAGAGAGCTTCCATAGTCTGCGCTCAGGCCTCATACTTTCCCTGGAGACCAACCTGATGAATTGTAGAAGCTGGAGATGGAAAGAGCCCCATGGGGTCTGGCAGCTCCTTTCTCTAGGGAGGCCCTGATGCAGGACAACTTTCCTCTGATCAATCCTCCAGAGTTTTTTCCAATCCACTTTTTAATGACTCAAGAGCTGGGGTTTCTGCTACTTCCCTTGAGGAGTTGTTTTTTACGATATAACACATCTCAGCACTGAGTTTTCTCCTACCTTGAGAATACCAACAGAAAGAAGCTGAACATTGCTCAAGTCTGTGGAAAATAGCCATAATGACAAAACCACAGCCCTTCACACACAGAGCACTTTTCCTCCCATCTAGTCTATACACACATTGGTTCCATTCTATATCTTCTCACACCAATCAGTCTATCAACAAACATTTAAAGAGGGCCTACTGGGTCCAGAACACCATGAGGAATTTTTTTAAACACTGAAGACATAGTTCCTTTCCTCAATAAACTCCCATCTGACTGGGGAGAAAATAAATTTACTACAAACAAGTCACAACTCAAGAACAATTGCCAACCAATGTAATAAGAATGAACAGTTGTTTTCTTCCCAAGAGGAGCCAAGCCTCGAACCTCTAAGGTTTATTTAGCCTTTAATGACCTTCATGACATGAAGGTTATTGATTCCCCTCCCTTCATCAAGATAGTATTAGCATATATTGGAACTGTGTTTTCTGGTGCCCACCAAATAAATTTGCTGCATCTGAAGCATCAAAAGACTATGGTCTGGGTGATGGCATACTCAGATAGTGCTGATCAAGCCATATTCTTTCACCAAGATTCCTGTCCTGAAAAAGAGATTGGATTAGGTGATAGATACATTGTGGAGTAATGGATAGAATGCTATACTTGAGTTCAAAAAGATCTCAGTTCAATTACTGCCTCAGGTACTCACTAGCTATGTGACTCTAAGCAAATCACTTAATCTGTGCCTCAGTTTCCTCATCTGTAAAATAAGGAGTTTGGACTTGCTAACCTCAAAGGTCTCTTCTAGTTCTAAATCTATTATCATATGAGACCATGTTGTCTCAGGTTCCTTACAATCCTAAGATTCTAGGATTCCAAACTAAGTTCAGAATTCATTAAGAGCTCTAGGACAGCCTAGCATGAGGAACAAGGGGCTTTAGAACTTTATAGTTTAGGACCAATGAGACACACGTCCAGAAAGCTGTGGTCTTTCATAGTTGTGATGCACTGGATAGAATACTGGCCTGGGAAGCAAGAGACCTACTGTCTATTTCTTCTACTAGCTTGCTGAGAGACTTTGGGAAAATGAGTTCTTTCTGGCCCTCGGTATCTTCATCTGAAAAATGAGCAACTGGACCAAAATATCTAAGGTCCCTTCCAGCTTTAACAATCTAGGATTTAATTTAATGTCAAACTGTAGGGGTACCACAATTCCACACTACCCAGACCTTAGGGTAAGCTTCAATCCAGACTCCCCTCCAGCACTCATCTGACTTGGTTATGACAGTAACCATGTGTTATTCATAGAGATTGATTCCATTCAACCATTTTTTTTAAATAGGACAACAAACTCTTTTGTATTATGTCGTTTTCATTTATGATTTCTTGAAATATAGCTCTGGAAAACCAGACTTTGGGATGCAAATGGAGCTACTTGACTGTGCTTTTAAACCCAAATCACTCTGGCTCTCACTGATTAGCCAATAATAGGCCCTAGCCCAAGCCTCACTTGCTCATTGTTTGGGTTTTAATAGTTCAGTGTGAGTGTAAATAGCAATTGTTTCTGTTCTGGCCAAGAAACCTTGATTGACTGTTTTATGAAGGCAAGATAGACCATCTTTTATCTCAATTCTTACCTAGCCTTTAACTACTGAATGAGAGTTGCCTTAGATAAACTGAGACCTGAGAAAGACCTTGGCTTAAAAAGGCCAATGTCTCCTACTGCATCCTGTGCCATCTCCAGTCATCCTGTCCTATGTCTTGTCACTGGACACTGATGACTCTGAAGGAGAGAGTGAAGCTGATGACTTTGCACAGCTGTGCCTCACTTAAATCCAATTCACTTACAAGTGAAGACATCACCCTCCTGATGTCATTGGTCTTCTAGAGCAAAGGACGAACAACAATCACAACAGTTACAATCTCTGAATTTGGAATCAGAAAACCTGGGTTTAAATCTTAGCAATGCTGCTCACTATACATGTGACCTTAGGTGAGTCTTTTCATTTCTCTAAGCCTCAATCTCCCCATCTTCCGTGAGATGATGATATCTAAGATGCTTCCAAGGTCTAGATCCTACATTCCTATGACCCATGCCAGCCCTACAGATTCAAATGATGGTTCAATTTGTACCATAAAGAGAGACAAAAGAGGGTTATAAAAGGCATAAACTAGGGATTCTTAACCAAGGACTAGGTAGGAAAATTTTTTTACATGTTTATTTTCACTAACCTCTAACTGAAATTTAGCATTTCCTTTGATCATGAATGTAGGCAACAAAATATTATTCTGCAAAGGGGTTCATAGGCTTCAACAGCCTACCAGAAGGGTCCTTAACACAAAAAGGTGAAGAATTCTTGGTTTATGCAGATGTGCAATTGATGGAGCAAAGATATATGAAATGGGAATAAAAACTTGTGGCCATTGTTATTGCCCTAACATGGCTGTCCCCCTGGGCCTATTATTTCTGTTCAGTAGGTAAATGTGCCAAAGAAAGACAAAAAATCCAGACCGGCTTAGTCTTCCCCAATGTCTTGTCCATCGTTTCGAGGCAGACAGCTCCCACCACGCTGCTCTTGGAATTAGCCTCTAAGATATGAAAAACAGCCCTGTTCCTGTGTATGTATTTACATAGCATGGTACTTTGTCCATAAAAATTCCTCAAGAGTCCACCTCTCTGAGGCTCCCCAGCAAAGTATGTTGGAGTTTTTTTTAATCACCTGGTGAAGGCTCCTATGGCTGCTGCAGGCACCGAGTTCCTCCTTGCTCATCAGAGCAGACAGACTGTCTGGCTGCAGTAGTTACACCTACTTCCCCTGTAAGTCATCTCTGCAGCTAGCAGAAAGTTCTCCAAAAGGCACTGAGTGGTTAGGGGCATAGAGCTTCCTGGGAGAACATCATAGCTCCTAATGCTACTCCTTCCAGTATTACAGCAAGACTGTGGCTACCCCTAGATTCTGTGCTGCTCTGCTAGGAAAGAAGGAATAAAGGACATGTACCTGAAGTAGCGACTATAGTAAAGACAACACCAGGAGGTTTAAAGGCTAATCAACAGTTAAGGAGAGCCAAGGTCAGGACACAAAAGGGAGATATTTAACAGCTAAGGAGAGGCTTCTGAAGTGGAAAATGCATGAAACTTGGAATCAGAAGACCTAGGATCTTATCCCAGATTTGCTTCTAATTAGTGATTTGACCTTGAGAAAGTCACTCACCATGCCGACCAAGCCTCCGTTTCCCCACCCTCAAAATTAGATGACCTTTAAGGCCTCTTTCTAGTTCTATCATTCTCTGATTCTACGCTTAGAAGTAAAGAGAAGAGCCGCCCACTCCCATTCTTTACCCCCGAAGTTATTTATCTGATTTTTTCTCCTTAATTCCTACTAACCCAGTAATTAACTGTTAGCACCACCCCCCAAATTCCATGGTGTGGAAATAGAAAGAGAGGAAGGAGTTGGGGGTGAAGTGTGTCAAATTTCTCTCCACTCCCCATTCTTTGTTATGGTCAAGGGCTTCTTAAATACACAGAATTCTATAATAAAATCAAAGCACTATAATATTGGAGAGGACTTCAAAGACACTATCAACTGCTAAAAAGTTCTTACATCGAATCTCCCTGATAAAAGTCTGATATCCGAGATATGAAGGAGACTGACATAAATAGATGTCTAAGAGCCATTCCCCAATAGATATACAACCATTGGGAATAAACAGCTTTTGAAAGAATAAATGAAAACTAACAATAATCCTATCCACTACACCACACTGCCCTTCACAATACACAATAGGTGCAATAATGTAAAACAATACTAAAAAGCAGCTGAACTCAGAAAAATTTCAATAACCAATCTTGGGTCCCAGAGAGCAGATGATGAAATGTACCTCTTTCTTCTTGGAAGAGATGTGGGGGATGAGGCCATCAGGACAAAAAAGTATGGTGCAATAGAAAGAACATTGGACTGGGATTCAAATCCTAGTTCTGCCATTATGATCTTCAGGAAGTCACCTAACCTTGTCAACCTCAGTTTCCTTATAGGTAAGATAAGGGGTCAGACCTTTAACATCTATTATAGTTCTAAATTTATGACCCTATATACTATCAGTCTTGGTTGCTTTGCAGATAGGTTTTGCTTAATTGTTTTCTCTGTTAAAGTGGGGACTGCATAAATTATGAAATGACTATGATGTGCAAAAAGAAGAGGCATCAAGAAAACATTTTTAAATAAAGGCTCTCATAAGTGAATGCCTCTCAGTATGGCTCTGGTCCATAGTTCCAACGTCCGTGTTGTCAATGTGTGTTCTCCTTCAGCATCTACATATTTGTCAGGTGGATTTTTTCCTTTTAGTTTCATGGCTTATTTCATTAGACTTGTTTCAGACAGTACTGTGATGTTGTTTCTCCTCAAGTGCACACATCAGTGAAGCTTTGTTATGGGACATATTGAAGCCACTAGTGGGGAAAAGTAAATGATGGAGAAAAACACTAGGATGAGAGAAGAAGGCAGCTAATAATGGAAGTAGCAACATCTTTCAGGAAATCAAAGCCAGAATATTAGGATTACACCCCGAAGAGGGAAAAGAAAGAGGGCAACAACCCATATGTAGAACAATATTCTTGGCAGCATTTTTGTTACAGTAAAGAAAAGGAAATTAAGGAGATGCCCATCAATTAAACAAATTATAGTCTAGAAATGTAATAGAATTATTGCATTGTAAATACTGATGAAAGTGACAGATTTGGATAAACTCTGGAGGACTTGAATGAAATGATGTGAAGTAAATAGAACCAGGAGAACAATTTGTACAATGGCAAAAACATTGTAAAGGACAACAACTTTAAAAGACTTAAGAACTCTGAACACTGCAGCGACCAACCGTGACTGCAAAGAAATAATTACAAATCATACTTCTCTTGACAGAGAGATAGTAGAATAGAGACACAAGATGAAACATATTTTTGGACATAGTCAAAGCGTAGATTTATTTTACTTGACTTTGTTTATGGGTTAAAAAGGAGGTTGGTTTGTTTGGCTTGGTTTGGTTTTAATTTAGGAAGATAGAGTATTAGGGGAGAGAAGATGGTTATTAATAGTAATGCAAAGACTTCACATGTATAATTGGTATCATATTGCTTGCCCTCTCAATGAGTGGGGGAAGGGCTGAAGGGAAGAAGAGAATTAGGGACTCAATTTTTTAAATGAATGTTAAAATATAATTATAAAAAATAAAATTTAAAAAGAGAAAAAATAAATAGTAGTGCAAAAAAAGGAAAAAATTATGAGTGTCCATGAAGCAATAAAAATGCACAGAAAGGAATAGAAGTATGTTCAGAGGAAAACACAGACCAGCAGATGGCTTTGGAGCATACTGAATTCACTATATACTTTAAGAAAAAGCCAAGCACTGGGCAGCTAGGTGGCGCAGTGGATAGAGCACCGGCCCTGAAGTCAGGAGGACCTGACTTCAAATCCGGCCTCAGACCAAACGCCTGTTACTTACTAGCTGTGTGACCTTGGGCAAGTCACTTAACCCCAACTGCCTAAAAAAAAAAAAACAAAAATAAATGAAAATTTTAAAAGCCAAGCTGTATACAATAGAGATTCAGTTTTATGTACTATCCTCTTTATCTGCTCTTCTTTGTATATGGAAATGTTAATATGTGATGGGGTTTGTAAAGTTCAGAATAACTCAAAAAGAATTTTTAAATAAAAATCAGATAATTGGATACAGCCACCCAAGTGAGAGAAGAAAGCCCAGAGAATGAGATCTTCCCTGGCTTACATTTGTACCACACTTTCCCCAGACACCAGACCCGTAAACATTATCTCTACATGACCTTCCAGCTCTTCTTGCAAGAATATCCTTTCTCTCCTTAATTGCTGCTGATCTATCACAGCCATTCTACAGACAGAGTAAATGAGCCCCAGAAATTGACTAGATCTGAATCTTATACACTCTGGTCCTATTGACTCAAGAGCCTAGGCCCTAATCCACAAGAACCATGCAGCTTGAAAGAGAAAGGTGGCACATTTTTCAAGGTCATTTCAGTCACAATGTTACTATCTCTTTCCTGCCTCCATTCTCAGCACCTTCCAGGTTCTCTGACCATTTACCCCAGCTCCACCTGAGTACTTCTCATACTGTGTGATTCTCCACAGCAAGCCTCATCATTCAAAGTAGTGGCATTTACTGGAGGATGGTTTCTTTTGCAAAAATCTGCTATGCCATAGAAAACAGAAAGGTGGAGTCAATAAGAAACAGAATGAAATGTATACAAATGAGGGCTGGGCAGTCAACCCTTCAATTTAGATTCTATAACTCCTAAAGATCAGTGATGCCCAAGACATTAGAGAATCAAGCCTTCTGTCCCTAAAATCAGCTAGAAATTATTTTTTCCTTTCCTTCTAAATAATGTGATGGAAATTTTCAAAGTACAATGCAAAGAAAGAGGCCTTTCCTTCCCTGTCCTCCCCGCTATCCCCACTAGCCATGGAAATACACTTCCCAGTCCTGATTAATGTTAAAATGACCTTTAGCAAAGTTTATTGGCAGGTTAATTTATGATATTTCCAGGCAGTAGGTGTTTACATTGTTGATGAAGTATTCTTTATTCATAGTTGATGTGCTTACCAAGAATTTCTTTCTTTCTATCCATCTTACTGGTTGTCCATTTGTCCATCTCTCTGTCTCTTTCTCTCTTCCCCTTGTTCCCTTTATTCTCTCTCTCTTCTCTCTGTCTTCTTCCTTCTGTCCCTTGCTTTCTCCTCCCTCCCTTTTGCTCCCTCCCCCTCTTCTATTCCCCCTTCCTCTCTCCCTCCCCCCACTCAATTTCTCACTCTCTCTCTCTCTCTCTCTCTCTCACACACACACACACACACACACACACACACACACATATACATTTTTATTTTGTTCTGGGACATTTAATCAATCTTTCTAGGAAGAAAATATGAATATATTTATGAATTTCCAGTCCCTGAGTTGTCAGGAACACTGTATTAGCTTATTACTAAATCACCAAGATAATTTTTTTTTCACTCTCATCTATTTACACCTGTGCTATTGAGTTCAGGGAGATCTCAGCTCTGTCAAAATTATTTTTAATGTTTGTTTCCTACATGAGTTGCTTTGAGGGTCTCCATCTTGCACGGGTGTATCTTCTGAACTCCACACTCTTTTTACTTCTGCTTTCATTCTCCCATACTCAGAAGAAGCAAAATCTAGTGAACTAGAGACATTTGGACCCAAGAGGTTGCTTAAGCACCCCCCAAAAATATGACTATGTTCAAAAAGGGTTTAGATAAATTCATGCATCCTAAAACAATGAAGTAACAGAGCTGGAAGAAACACTGATCTGTTCAAAGCTTCTTATCTTACAGATGAGGCAATTGAGTCTCAGAGAGGCAAAGAGACCTACCCCAAATCCTGGTTTTCCCATCCAGTGCTCTTTTCACTATACTGTACTGTTTCTTTAGCTTCATAAAGTAGCATTACATGGAAGTTAAAGAGTCTTAGTGGACAGCCTTAACCTTTTGAAATTCACATCACAGAAATTATCTGTCACATCTTTTCATGACAATGTGCCTTGGCAGGTTAGATGATTGTACAGTGAGGCAGATTCAGAACAGGTTGAATGACCAGACCCAAAGAGTAATGATTAAATGCATCAATGGCCACTTGAAAGAAAGTTCTCTAGAGGAAGACCACAGGGATCTGTCCTTTATCCTTGGTCTTGAACCATTCTGCTGTTCAACACTTTTGTCAATGACATGGATGAAGGCATAGATGGTACCTTTATTGTATTTACAGATGAAAGGTTAAACATATTTCAGTCAGAATCCAAATGTATCTCAATGGGATAGAATGATGAATCAAAGCCAAGAAGCTAATGCACAGCTATAAATGTGAAGTCCTACATTTGGGTTTAAAACATCAACTGCATAAGCAAAGGATAGGTGAGGTATGGCTAGATAGAAGTTCACATGAAAAAGATATGAGTAGTTTATTAAAGTGTGAGTTCAGATTATTACCAATATTAAGTGTAAGTCTAAAAGCTAATTAGTCCTTTTTCTTAATCCAAGACTTTGATTTTATCAGTGTAAGAAACTCCCAGTATGGCAATTCCCTTAATTAATAACATAACAATAACATAATATCTAACTACTAGGCTCACAAGTTATTTGACTTTTCTCAGCCTCAGTTTCCCCATCTGTAAAACAAGGATAACAATAACACCCACTTCATTGGGTTGCTGAGAAGCAAAGGAGAAAATATATGTAAAATATATAATTGTAGTGACCAAAGTTGGCCCTGAAGACTAGACTATGTACCTACCTCCCTTTTCTGCCAGAGGCAGGAGGCTGCGAGCATGGAACATTGCCTATACTGTCAAACTCAGTTGATGTATTGATTAGTTTTGTTAAACTAAATTTTGTTAAACTAATGTTTTTTCTCTCATTCTTTCCTACAAGGGATGGTTCTCTCTGGATAGGGTAATGAGTGGTACATACTTGAAAATGAAAGTGATGGAAGAAAAAAGTTATCAGTATTTTAGAATTATACAAAGCACCCTTGCAAACCCTAAAGTGCTATATAAATAGCTGTTATTCTTATTTAAAAACCCTGAATTTATTATTATTTAAACCTTTCTAGCCTCCCTTCTGTCACTTTAAATGAAATTCCTTATTTCTTTGGACTTCCTCAGGCTGCCTACTTGTCCTGTTACCAGACAGCCTCCCCCTTTCAAACAAAAGAGGGGCCACAACCTGAGCACCAAGCTCATATTAGTTGGAACAAACCTCAACTCACCTATAAAAGGAATCACTTGCCTCCTACTCAGCAGTGAATATCTTTTCCCTTTTCCCCTTGTCCCTTTGAGCTTCATACACATCTGGCTAGTTCTCTGGTTCCTGACTACTGGCTCCCACTCTGGTTCACCATTTCATCCTTCATTGCTAGTGGTTCACTCATCTTCCTTCTACCCAACCAAGGCCAAGATATCCTACAACCAGAGAATGAAGGACACGAAATGCTATACAGAAGAGCTTGTGTGTTCATCCAAAAGGCAATAGGAAGCCACTGGAGTTTCTTGAGGTGGGGGCAGGGAGAGGATGTGACACAGTCTGACTTGTGTTTTAGGAATATTGAATTGGCAACTCTGCCTTGATCTCTGTTCCTGCTTTCTCCCACAGCTTCCATGTTCTTGGTTCCTTACCCCCCCCCCATCTTTAGGCTCAGACAATCATTAAATCACAGAATGCCAAAGCTAGAAGGGATCTTTGAAATTACCTAGTCCAACCCCTTCATTGAATAGCTGAGGAAGTTCCCCGGCTCAAGACCTGACACTTACTGCCTCCCCAACTTTAGCATCTGCCTCTGAAACTCCCTGCTGCAAAGTAAGAAAAAGTTTCTGACCCAGGCTGCAGGAGTTAATAGCTAACCCTCTACTTTCTGCTGCATAATGAGCTCATTGTTCAGAAGCCCAGATGTCCTGATTCCCAGGTCCTTCCGTTGCGGCAGGCTGCCTCTCTCTATTAGTATGATGAAGAAGGACTAAACATGATGCCACGTACTGCTTGGAGAGGTTACAGTCACACTGTTTGTATGACAGAAGGCAATACAGCTGAACCATGGAGGCAGAAGGAAGCAGGTGTGACCATTGCATCAGGGGAGCCCCACTGTGTTTCCAAAGCTAAGGCTGCAATGCAACCTGAATATTTTAGCGTAGGAGGATGGAGCATCATCACTGGTCATGTTGATTCTTTGATCTTTAGACTAAGTCTTACATCCCAGCAAAGAGGCAAAGGTGGGAGGGATGGGGGAGAAAAGTCAACTGGAACCCAAAACAGGGAAGGTGGAAGAGCTGCAATAGTTGGCATTCCCACAAGCATTTTTCTGCCTCTGTGTGTGTATCTATGTGCTCTACAAGGTCTCCTCCCCTGGGAAAGGAAAATAGTAGGGCATATCCCATCTATGTCCCTCGGGTAAGTCTTGCTTACTGGTAACCTTGTTGTCAAAGCTACTTTGAAGTCTAGGCATGTACTGCACTGCCAGGGGATTGGTCCATTTTGAATCTATATCATGGAGCCAGTGAAAATGGCATCCCTGATAGCATTTCCTAAAACCGTTCCCTAGAGCATAACTTTCAGAAATCAGGATCCTGTGACATATAATAAGCACGCACATCAGCCACTAAATTCCCTAGGATGGCCTTTTTCCAATCAGAAAAGAGCATTTTTCCCCCTCAAAGGAGAAGACCTTGCCCTACCCATCAGATACTTGACTCCTAGATGTTTGTTGATTAATTATCTTCATCTACATGCATTTGCTCTCTTTAATAACAGTTCCACCATTAAAAATTACATCTAATTTTTAAAGAGACCATGCTTTTTCCCCTTTCCAGAACAAATATTTTTTAAAATACATGTAAACTAAACCTAATGCAATTTAAAACCATAGTTTTTCTATATTATTCTACCCTACTAAGGAAACTAGAGCAGAGGAACTGTGAGGACAGCAACTCCAAGGACTTCTCTTCTCCTACTCTCCAAGTTGACTGAAGGCACCAAGTAAAGGAGGCAGAAGCAAAATCTCTAGGATGGTGTCTATTAGCCTGGACCCTTTTGCTGCTATCACAGAATTCTTCTACTTGGAAGAAAGAAGATATTGTGAACCAGATGAGAGTGTTTCATGGAAGATCTGCAATACAACTGCTGAAAAAAAAGGCCTGTTGATGCTGAGAGGGTCTCCATATGAGTCTCTGTGCTACCTTGCATCACGTGTGTCCCTGGAAAGCCTTGTGTACTGCAGCCTGTGCTGCAGGCTGCCTGAGATCAGGGAACATGAAGGCACTGGACAGTGACAGCTGCATCCTCAACAACACCTTCTAAGTACTTTCCTGTTCTCTCAGATGTGCCTATCTCCAAGGTCACAAGACCCTGACATTGGACTTTCTTCCCCAGATTTATCCAAGCTCCATTCTCACAAACAATATATTGAAACCAGTGGCCTAATGTAATCAATTTGTATCCGATAAAATCTACTTCATCACAGAGGAGAGGATTGGGATGCCAGAAGGAGCTCCACCACTGATTCCCTGAAGGACTATGAGAAAGTTAGGACCTATTTCACAAGGTTATTGTGAAGAAAGTGCTTTGTAAAGTTGAGTGTACCACAGAATGATAAGCTATGAGTCAGTCAATAAACATTTATTAAGTACCTACTATGTGCCAGGCACTGTGCTAAGTGCTATTATTAGGAAAAGGGTAGTAGAAAGAGCATTAGACTTTGAGTCACCAACCCTACATGCATACCTTGCTTCCAATACACATTAGTTGTTTATAGGCACATTACTTTATACTTCTAAGTCTAGTGTAGCTAAGTGATTGTGTTAAAGAAACACACCTGCCTAGCAAATCCGTAAGAACTTGGATCTCTAGACTGGGCTTCATTCCACCAAGCCATTGCCTCCCACCTACCAGCTGGGAGACTTTTGACCTGTCACTTCACTTCTCTCTCCTTATTTTGCTCACCTGTAGGCAGGGAATAGTAAGACCTCACTTCCCTACATCATAGAATTGCTACCAAACTCATAACATAACATGTGAAAGATATACACACATACATATACATCATATAAAATCCTCAAAGTATCATTATTATTTTACTTTGTCTATATGCTGCCAATAATCTAGATGTTTGAAAAGCTCTAGCATCCATCTGGATATTTTACTGTCCCTTAGACAAAACCATACTTCTGTCCTGGGGCAGGGGCAGGGGTAGCATATGGGTAGCAGGATAGAGTCAAAGAGTCAGCCAACATTCCTTTTGTTCTGTTCTGCCCTATGTACAGCTGCTTACCTACAGCAATGAAGGAAAACTGAAACCCTGGACAGAGTCAAAGAGTACAAAACCTGGGGTAATAATCCCTATCCCTGGTTATGAGGCTGGACTTACACATAGGTAAAGTAGGCATGCATTGTCCTATTATGACTCATGGGGAGCATTCTCCTTTTAAAAAAAGGTTGTCAAAAGGGTCTGAAAGTCCCCAATTACTCACCTTGGCTTAGAGTTCAGGAAGTGTATTTGAATGCAAATATTACCTGGGAGGGTATTTACATTAAAAAAAAAACAGTAACACCAATGCAAAATGACTACCAAAAGAATTAATATCAACAGATTAGAGCACTTTTCTGAGCAGGAACAGTTTGTTGCTAACTTGGAGGGAAAGTTGAGCCAACATACAATTGACAACCTTGGAACAGAAAAGGTGTGGGCAGCTTTCAGATATTTGGTGTACAGCACTGCATTTTTGCATCTGGGTCAGAATACTCACAAACATCAGGACTGGTTTGATGAAAATAATGGGGAAATTCAGAAGCTGCTAAATGAAAAATGAGAAATCCACAGGGTTACCAGCAGGTTAACTCTGTTTACCACAGGGTTTAGTCATCCATCTCTAAGAACGCAGCATTTAATTCCTTCAAAAGTAAAGAACAAGTGAAGCTTAGAGAAATAGATGCAGGATTCTTGCTTAGTAAGAAGGCAGATGAAATTCAGTTTTATGCTGATAGTAACAATCCAAAATACTTTTATGATGCCCTGAAGACTGTTTATGGGCCAGAGACCTATGGTGCATTTCAACTACTCAGTGCTGATGGAACCACATTGATTGGTGTTAAGGACATGATCCTAGAGAGATGGGCTAAATATTTCCACAGTGTTCTCAACAGACCATCATTAATCAATGCTGAAGCCATTGACCATTTACATCAGGTTGAAGTCAATCCCTCCCTAGAGAAAGTTCCAACTGAAGAAGAGATTTTTTTAGGCAATTGGGGTTAAGTGACTTGCCCAGGGTCACACAGCTAATAAGTGTCAAGTGTTTGGTCTGAGGCCAGATTTGAACTCAGGTCCTGCTGACTCCAGGGCCAGTGTTCTATCCACTGTACCACTTAGCTGCCCTAAGAAGAGATTTTTAATTCCATTAGGCAACTTTCACGTGGCAAAATACGTGCTGCTGATTCTATTTCAGCTGAGATTAACAAGGTGGGGGGGTCCATTGCTTATACAAAAGTTGACCAAAATTTTCTGGGTTATATGGCAAGAGGAGGTTATCCCCTAGGAGTTCAAGGATGCCTCCATTCTCTTTTCTCTACAAAGGTAAAGGAAATAGATTGTCCTGTAACAATCACAGCATGGGGGGAGGTCCTATCAGTCATTGCTGTCAAGATCCTTGCCAGAGTCCTCCTTAATAGGCTGATTCTTCACTTGGAAGATGGCCATTTACCTGAGAGCCAGTGAGGCTTCAGAAAGGGCTGAGGAGTGGTCAATATGGTGTTTGCTGCTCAACAACTCCAGGAAAAATGCCAGGAGCAAAATTGAGGTCTGTACACAATGTTTGTAGATCTGACCAAGTACTTTAATACTGTCAGTCACAAGGACTTATGGAAAATTATATCAAAATTTGGTTGCCCAGAGAAGTTCATCAGTATTATATGTTAATTTCAGAACAGCTTACTTATCCAGGTTCTGGATAATGCCCTCGCACTTTCCCAGTCACCAATGGGGTGAAACAAGGCTGTGAGCTTGCTCCCATGCTTTTTAGCATGTTTTCAGCCATGTTTTCAAATGCCTTCAATGAGGACAAACATAGCATCAAGGTCAGCTACTGCACTGATGGTAAATTCTTCAACTTTAAAAGGCTACAAGCCAAGACTAAAGTGGAGGGAGTGTTGGTGCATGATTTTCTGTTTGCAGATGATTGTGCACTCAATGCAGCCTTTGGCCTAACAATTAACCACCAAGAAAACACAGGTGCTCCATCAACCAGCACCACATCATCCATATGTGGAACCGGTGGTTAAAGCAAATGGAGAAGTTCTGAATAGTGTGGATAAGTTCATTTACCTTGGCAGTATACTTTCCAGGGATGTGCACATTGATAATGAAGTTGATACATTCATTGCCAGAGCTAGAGCAGTGTTTGGGAGGCTCCAAACAAAAGTGTGGGAGAAAAGATTTATTAGACTACCTACCAAATGAAGTTCTACATAGCTGTTGTGCTGACCTCACTGTTGTATGCCCGTGAAACCTGTACAATATACCAGTGCCATGCCAGAAAAATGAATCACTTCCATTTGAATTGTCTTAGGAAGATTCTGAAGATCACCTGGAAGGATAAGATATCAGACACTGAGGTCCTTTCTTGAACTAAACTGCCAAGTGTTCAAACTTTACTGCAGAGAGCACAATTCTGATAGGCTGACCATGTTGTTTAAATGCCAAACATATGCTTGCCAAAAAGACTATTTTATGGAGAACTCACATAGGGCAAGCACTCACATGGTGGTCAGAAAAAGCAATACAAAGACACTCTCAAGGTCTCTTAAGAACTTTGGAATTGCTTGTGTGACATGGGAGACCTTGGCACAGGACCACCCAGCATGGCATGCCCTCATCAGAAAAGGTACTGTGCTCTATGAGAAAAGCAGAATTTAAGTAGCTTGAAAGAAGTATGAGATGAGCAAATTTAGAGAATCCATCCCAAATGTTCACTTGTGCCCAACCTGTGGTAGAGCATTCCAAACTCATACTGGTGTGACCAGCCACAGTCGGACATTGTAACATGACTCTAACATAGTGGGGTCACTTTTGTCCTCTTCGAAAATGAAGGACAACAACCAACCAACCACCAACCAACCTGGGAGGGGTAATACTACTAGCTTTTATTAGCCAGTGAGGGAAACTCCTTCTCCTCCTCCCCTAATCAGCTAATTCTATATCTCTACCTCAAGGTCAGGATGTCACCTCCTTTGTAGCTAGGTGAGTGGAGTTACTGCTGCTCATAGATGCTAAATAACAGCCTAAGTGTTACTAGGGAAGGAAAAGAGTAAGATGCTTAATCTGGATGGTACTAGGGCCCAAATGAGCAGTAGCCTACAACAATAATAATAATGGCTCACATTTATATGGACGTTATGGCAACAAGAACCTAATGTGGGAGTAGGACACCATGCATAAAAGAAGAAAGGACTATGTTAAAGTTTTCCCATATTTCCAGAGCTAGAAAGGATCTTTTATGCCACTCCACTTGATTTTTCCTCTGTACTTGATCGTATTCAAAATTCTATTATATTAGTTTTCAGTGTGTATTTAATACACACTCCTAGACATTAAGCACTTTGAGGGCAGGTAGAGATTACCTTATTTTTTTATCTTTATATCCCTAGTACCTACTAATGCCCTACATATATCTGGTTCTCAATAAATATGAATTTCTACCTCATATTATGCTATAAAGAAGTCATGATCAAAACTATTTGGCTCTGGATTAAAGTAGAAACATAAATCAATAGAACAGGCTGGATAAGGAAAAAATCATAAACTATTAAACTCAATGGCCTAGTATTCAAAAAACCCAAGAATGTAACTTACTTGGAACTATCTATTTGGAGAACTATCTATTTGACAAGAGTTGCTGGAAAAAATTGAAAAAAAAAAAGGTTGACAGAAATTGAGCTCATACTAATATCTTATACCATATACAACAATTAAAATCAAAATAGATACACAACCTGAGTATCAAAGACCACACCATGAAAAATTAGAAAAGAACCAGAAAAGCAACCAAAAATTGTACAAAGAAAGTGAATAAAATACCCTCATTCCAGAGATTCCATTGAAGCATATATGCCAAGGAGATCAATAACAAAAAGAAAGGCTCAAATATACCACATTATTTAAAGCAGCAATTTTTGTGGTAGCAAAGAATTGAAGGGAGAAAGAAAGTGGATGACAATCAATTGGAGTATAATTAAACAAACCGTGGTACAAGAATGTAATGGAATATTACTGTTCAGTAAGAAACAATGAGTATGATGAATACAATGAAGCATGCATGGAAACATTCAGACAAAGTGATGCAGAGTGAATTGAGTAAGGCCAGGAAAACAATATACATGACTAATGCAATGTAAATAGAAAGTAAAACAAGCACAAAGCAATTGTAACTGAATATTGTAAAATAATAAAGAATTAAGTTGGTCCCAGAGAAGAAATATGAGAAAAAACCTTTCCCTCCTCACTCACAAAGGTTGGGTCCAGAGCTTCAGAATATAGCATAGAAAAGATTTTTTTTATTATGTTTTTCTATTTTAATTAATTATTTTTCCTCTTTTTCTTTCTTTTGTTATAAGGGATGTTTCCATGGGAGGAAGAGACATATAGGGAGAAATCTAGGTTACATAAAAACAAACTATATCAATAAGACATATTTTTAAAAACTGAATGCTCCACAATTACAATAACTAACTTGGCCAAAGAAGAGATACAAAAAGATACTTCATCCTCCTCCCACTTTGCAGAAGAGGAGAAACATAGGTGTGAAATCCAGCATACAATGTCAAAAAAATTTTTTGTTGTTTAGTTTTGCAGAAGTTTTTGTATCTTCCTTTCTTCATACTTTTATTCTAAGGGACAGTTCTCTGACAAGGGATAGGTGGATGAATACAGTGGGAAATACTGGTGATGCAAAAATAAAATTTATCAACAAAATATATTTTAATAGAACTAGATAAGATACCTTTCATAATTATGATTGGGGGTAGAATTCTTAACCAAAGAAGGGATAGAAGTGCTTGCAAAATATAAAATAGATCATTTTAATTACATGAAACTGAAAAGCTTTTCATTAACAAAATCAATGAAACTAGAATAATAAGGGAAGCAGTGGAATGGAAAAATCTTTGCATCAAATATCTCTGATAAGGGTCTAATAGCACAGATATATAGGAAACTAACCCAGGTATACAAGAGTCATTTCCCAGTGGATAAGTGGTCAAAGGATACCTGCAAAAAGTTCTCAAAAGATTGTGCTGAAGCTGGCAGAATGAAAGCAGTGACTTGCTTGAGCCCTCCCACAAACCCCTCCAAATACTTGTAAAAAAAAATAGCTCTAAACAAATTCTAAAGCAGAAGAACCCACAAAAAGACAGAGTGAAACAAATTTCCTGCCCAAAACAACCTGAATGGTTGATCAGAAAGGTATATTGTGCAGGACTGGGAAAGAAGCACAGTTTGGCATGGGCACACAGGCCACAACAAGCCTGGAGCAGGCCTCAGAGGGCCGATTCACGGGCAGCCAGGGCAGTTTCCAGACTTCTCAACCCACAAACGCCAAAGACAACTTAGAAGGTCAGTGGGAAAAGTCTGTGACTGTGGTGAAAGAAGAAGCTAGGTCTCAGCCACAAGTCCCTGGGGTGACGGCTGCCTCCTGAGCTTCTGGCCCACAGACTGAGGGGAATCAAGTGGCTGATCAGAGGGGGATTGCAGGGATCTCTTTGCCAGTGCTAAGGCAGGAATCTCTTGCTTTGCCTGTGCTTGGATGTAGGTCACAGTTCTGAGGGGTGGTCCTGGGCGAGGAGGAGTGCTGGCATGGTGGAACTTGTTGTGGCAGTGGAGAGGAAACACCCCAACCCTTATTACCACCTTGGAAGAACTGAAAATTTACAGGTGCCCAGAAGTATCTCAGAAAATAGCTGTACAAACCCCCTAAGCTTGGGACAGTACATTCTCCACATTGGAAGCAGACTCTTACCTTAACAAAGAGTTTAAAACTCAAGTAATTGGCCAGGATCATGAGCAAGCAGCGCAAAAAGAGTCAGACTATATTATCTTACTTTGGTGACAAAGAAGATCAAAACATACAAACAGAAGAAGACAACAAAGTCAAAGCTCCTACACTGAAAGCCTCCAAGAAAAATATGAATCAGTCCCAGGCCTTGGACGAGCTCAAAAGGGATTTTGAGAAGCAAGTAAGAGAAGTAGAGGAAAAACTGGGAAGAGAAATGAGAGTGAGGCAAGAAAATCATGAAAAACAAGTCAACAGCTTGCTAAGGGAGACCCAAAAAAATAATAAAAAAAAAATACCTTAAAAAATAGCCTAACCCAAATGGCAAAAGAGGTCCAAAAAGCCAATGAGGAGAAGAATGCCCTAAAAAGCAAAATTGGCCAAATGGAAAAGGAAGTCCAAAAGATTACTGAAGAAAATACTTCCTTAAAAATTAGAATAGAGCAATTGGAAGCTAGTGACTTCATGAGAAATCAAAACACTGTAAAACAAATCCAAAAGAATGAAAAATTAGAAAAGAATGTGAAATATCTCATTGGAAAAACAACTGACCTGGAAAATAGATCCAGGAGAGAGAATTTAAAAATTATTGGACTATCTGAAAGCCATGATCAAAAAAAGAACCTAGAAATCATCTTTCAAGAAATTATCCAGGAAAACTGCCCTGATATTTTAGAACCAGCAGGCAAAATAGAAATGGAAAGAATCCACCAATCACCTCCTAAAAGACATCCCCAAAGGAAAACTCCTAGGAATATTGTAGCCAAATTCCAGAGTTCCCAGGTCAAGGAGAAAATATTACAAGCAGCCAGAAAGAAACAATTCAAGTATTGTGGAAACACAATCAGGATAACACAAGATTGAGCAGCTTCTACATTAAGGGACTGCAGGGCATGGAATATAATATTCTGGAGGGCAAAGGAGACAGGATTACAACCAAGAATCACCTACCCAGCAAAACTGAGTATAATCCTTTGGGGGAAAAAATGGTCATTCAGTGAAATAGAGGACTTTCAAGCATTGTTGATGAAAAGACCAGAACTGAATAGAAAATTTGACTTTCCAATACAAGACTCAAGTGGAACATGAAGAGGTCAACAAGAAAGAGAAATCATAAGAGACTTATTGAAGTTGAACTGTTTACATTCCTGCATGAAAAGATGATATTTGTAACTCATGAGACTTTTGTCAGGATTAGGGGAGTTGGAGGGAAAAAATCATATATATATATATATGGATAGATAGATAGATAGATAGATAGATAGATAGATAGATAGATAGATAGATAGATAGATAGATAGATAGATAAAGGGCACAGGGTGAGTTGAAGATGAAGGGGTCATATATGGAGAATAAAATTAAGGGGTGAGAGAGGATTATACTAGGAGAAGGAGAAAGGGAGAGGCAGAATGGAATAAATTATCTCACACAAAAAAAAACAGAGAAGAAAAGGCTCTTACAGTGGAGGGGAAATGGTGGAAGTTGAGAGGGAATGAGTGAATTTTATTCTCATAGGATTTGACTTAAGGAGGGAATAACATACACACTCAATTGGGTATGGAAATCTGTCGTACCCTACAGGAAAGTGGGGGGGGGGACAAGAGAGTAGGGGGATGATAGAGAGGAGGCCAGATTGGGAAAGGGGATAATCAGAAGCAAATACTTCTGAGGAGGGACAGGGTCAAAAGAAAGAATAGAATAAATGGGGGGCAGGATAGGATTAAGGGAAATAGAGTTAGTTTTTCACAGCATGTCTACTATGGAAGTGTTTTGCATAACTGCACATGTATAACCTCTATTGAGTTGCTTACCTTTTCAATGAGGGTGGGTGCAGAGGGAGGAAGGGAGAAAATTTGGAACCCAAAGTTTTACAAACACATGTTTAAAACAAATGTTTTCACATGCAACTGGGAAATAAGAAACACAGGAAATGGGGTACAGAAATCTATCCTGCCCTACAGAAAAATAGAAGGGGAAGGGGGTGGGGGGGAGAGATAGAAGGGAAGGCAGACTAAGGGAAAGGGTATTCAGAATGCATGCCATCTTGGGGTGGGGGGAGGGGGGAGATGGGGTGAAAATTTGGAACCCAAAATCTTGTGGAAGTAAATGTTGAAAATTAAAAATAAAAAAATTTATTAATAAAAAAGTTCTCAAAAGAAGAACTGCAAATCAAAACAATTCCAAGGTTTCACCTTATATCCAGTAAATTATATTTAAATGGGTATGGTCAATATTGGTGTATTTATAAGAAGATGCGCACACTAAAAATATTGTTAGTAAAACCATGAATTGGTCCTGCCATTAAGAAAACAATTTCAAATTGTGCTAAGAAAGTGTCTAAAATATCTGTATCCTTTGGCCCATAGTTTTTGCTACTTACTATACACCTCTGAGAGATAGAAAGAAAGCTACCATATACACCAAAATACTTATAGCATCTTTATAGTAGCAAACAGAAAACATAAAATATACCACTCAATTGAGGAATGACTAAATAAATTGTGGTGAATTAATGGAATGGAATATTATTACTCAGTCATTCGGTCCACAAAGTTTTCTTGACAAAGATAGTGGAGGGCTTTGCCATTTCCTTCTCCAGTAGATTAAGACAAACAGAGGTAAAGTGACTTGCCCGAGGTCATAAGGAATATTGATACTGTGAATCAAATATGAACACAGAGAAGCATGGAAAAACTTAGATGATACAAAGTAAAGTAAGCAGAACCAGGAAAAAAAAAGAGATGATGACTACAACAATGTAAATAAACATTTAAAAAGGGAGGAAGGAAGGAAGAGAGGGAGGAAGAGAGAAAGAAAGGGAGGGAGGGAGGAAGGAATGAAGGGAAGGAAAGGAGGGAGGGAGGGAGGGAGGGAGGGAGGAAGGAAGCTGGGTACTTATAATGATCAAATTGGATCCCAAAGAAGAGATGAGAAATGTATCTCTTTCCTTCTTTGCAGTGCTGTGGAACTATGGGTATGAAACATTGCATATACTATCAGATGCAGTTCATGTTTTGGTGAGTTTTTCAAGAATTTTTTTTCCTCTTTCTTTTTTCTTAATCTTTTGTTACAAGGGATGACTCTCTAGGTAAAGGAGAGGGAGGTATATGTTTGGAATCAAAGGTGATGTGAAAACAAAAGACATAAATTAAGACATTTTCATGTGAATTAAATTCAAATATGTGAAATGGTATCATAGGGATAAGAGTTTAGACATGGCTTCATCCTGGAGGGCAGAACTAGGAGAAATGGGCTAAAATTGCAGGCATGCAGAATATGGCTTTGATGTAAAAAGAAACTTAATAATTAGAGAGGTACAAAAGAGGAATGAGATGTCTCCAGAACTCATGGGTTCCCCCATCATCACGGTAGAAAGGGTTTGAAGTTGAACTAGACAACTTGGAGGTTCTTTCCAACTCTGTGATTCTCTGAATTGAAATTAATATAATTTAAATGAACTGAATCAAATTGAATCTAATGTGGAGGCTAGAGACAGACCTAAATCAAGTGCACTTCACTCTAAATAAGGTCTAGAGAACAAATAAAAAACAGAAACTGCTTCTCTGGAGATCCAGGAGCTTAGAGAAACCTTAACTAAAATAGAAAGAAGAGAGACTTAGAACATGCGTTTCTTAGAGATCTAGGGAAAGATAGTCCTTAGGCAGAAAAGAATCTGGACTTAAATGACTGAATAGAGATATTTAGAACATTAGGGCTCTCTAATAAAGACACTCCTTAAATGGACAGGTCCAGACCCTCAGTCTACACTACACACCTGTAATTGCCTTCTTCTATATTGTTAATGGCCTTATAAATCCTCATGCCAGTAGAAAAGGCATTTTTATGTTCTCAAGATAACTAATTGACAGTAGCAGGACGCTATCAATGCTTTACTACTGAGGAGGGTTGGGAGGGGAAAGAGAGGTGAGGTTTTTGTTCTAGGTGAGCATGACATCTCCTTCAGATAATTTAGGGTCTTTGAAAACAGAGACTTTTTATTTTTGTCTTTTTATCCCTACTTAGCACGGTGCCTGGCACATAGTAGGCATTTAATAAAAACTTGCTGATTGTTGGAAGAACCCCAAGTCCCCACATAATAGCAAGAAACATAACAGAGGAGGCAGTGACACTGCATTCCAATCATTCATTCAATAAATATTTATTCGTCACTTATTTTATCATCATCAGCCATGATCACCTTATCAAACTCATCCTATCCCAGGGCCCTAAAAGAATGGGACAATGGATAGATATATTTTGATGGGGAGAGAGGAAAAAGGGTGGGAAAGGTCTGGAGCATGAGATAGGGATAGACCAGCAAATACTTTTGGAGTGGGGCCTCGAATGGCCAAAGTGAAACATAAGAGGACTGTGTGCTTAAGGCAGGAAGAAAAGGACCAATAGGGATGGAGAATAGAAGGAAAGATGGAAGACAAGTTTAACCTTACTCATAGTCCTTCACTGATTGCTAACTGCACCTAAATTATGCCAGTACACAGTTATATCAACTTGCTCCCCCTCTCCTACGATACACAGAGATATGCAGGCTCTCTGGAAGAGAGGAGCTCCAGAGAGAAGCTGGGGTATTGTCACCATTACAACACAAGCAATCTCACTCTTTAATTGCCTCTCTACTTTCAAATCCTTCCTATAAACCTACTTCTTTTGTGAAGTATTCCCTTGACTTCATGTAGAGAAAATCTGAAAGGTCACACAAGCAGAAAGGAGAAGAAAGAGCACACTTCAAAAGGCTTCATGAGGTGGATTTCAGAGGATTTCAGAATTAACTTTGGCTTTGCTTGGTGACCCTCAACAAGGTATTCACCCTCCTGCATTTGTTGTCACAAAAGTATAATGTTGACAAACCAGTCATGTAGTTTGTAAGAAACTATAAAGCTCTATTCCTGAACACCACTGGGCAAGAATGCATGGAAAGGTGATATGGTGTAGTAGAGTTGAAGTAGGGAAATCTGAAAAGACCTGGATTCAAATCCTGGCCCTGACACTTGCTATGGGACCCTGAACAAGTTGTTTAACCTCTGTGTGAGCCTCTATGGTGGTCCCTATCTGTAGCATCTACCTTATATTGGATGTTGTGAGGATCAAATGAAATCATGCAAGTAAGAGGTAAAGTGCTTGATGCATTTTAAAGTTTCATAAGAATAAAAGCTATTATTAAGCACCCTGACATGGAGAAGAAACACATACACACACACATACATACAGACACCATGCTACATATGTGCTAGGATACCCCAGCTAAAATAAAGGTTGCAGCTCAGTTCCTCCCTCAAGTCTCTCCCCTCTCAAATCCAATCCCTACCTACACAGCTACCAAAGTGACCTTTCAAAAGCAGTCTTCAACTTGTATGGTCTGATGCTGAGTGAAGTGAGCAGAACCAGGAGAATATCATACAAAATAACAGCCACATTGGGAGATGACTAATATTCATAAAATTAACCCTTCTCAGCAATACAAGGATCTAAGACATCTCCAAAGGCCTTGTAATGGAAAATGCTATCCATATCCAAAGAAAGAACTATGGAGTTTGAATGCAGATCGAAGCATACTATTTGCTATTTTTTTCTTCTGTTGTGTTTTGTTTCCTCTTTCTGGTGGTTCCTCCTATTGGTTCTGATTCTTACTTACAACATCACTAATGTGAAACTATGCTTAATAGGAATGTATATGTATAACCTATATCAGATTGTGTGCCATCTCGGGGAGGGAGGTAGGGAAGGAGGGGAAGAAAAATTTTAAACTCAAAAGCTTATGGAAGTGATTGTTGATAATTCAAAATAAATTAATTTTTAAAAAGTAGTCTTCAGACCATGCCACTACCTACTCAGTTAACCCCAGTACCTCCCATTGCCTCTAAGCACCAAATACAAACACTTTTTATTGGCATCTGAAGCCCTTAATATCCTGGCCTCCTGACCTTTCCAGTCTCACTATGCACTAATCATCACACCCAGTAGGCATTAAATAAATGCTTGTTAGTGGATTTTAATATCTTAGGAAATGTAAGAGATGCATTTGGTCCTTTGGAAGGAAAGTAGAAAAGCAGAGAGGAAGG
>NW_020954648.1:1185644-1198476 GCF_900497805.2 Vombatus ursinus | reverse complement strand
AAGGAAGGAAGGAAGGAAGGAAGGAAGGAAGGAAGGAAGGAAGGAAGAAAAGGCAGGAAGGAAGGGAGGGAGGGAGGTAAGAAGAGACAGAGGAAGGTACCAGGAACTATGCTAAGTGCTTTTACAAGCATTATCTCATTTTATTCTGACATGCAATGCTTCTGCCCTCCACATGAGGACAGTGCAGAATAGTGGAAGAATTCCTAGCAAAGCTGCCTGCTGCTACCTGTGTGACCTTGTGCAATTCACAACCTCTGCACCTGGGCTCCTCATCTGAAAAATAAGAAAATTTGGACTAGATGATTTCTAAGATCGCTTCAACTTCTAAATTTTCTCATCCTGTGTGGGGAGCCAGCTTCAATAAATAAAGTCACTCATGCATTGAGCAAATAGTCCTATGCTAGATGCTATAGGGACACCAAGAAAATGAGGACCTTGTATCTACCTTCAAGAAGCTTAAGAGGTTGTCATGGGGCAATAGAATATACATGTGTAGACAATGATTTGAGGATGCATTTACAAAGTAACATAGCAACAAGTCCTAATTAATATAATACAAACCACTATCAGTGCTGAGGACTATTAAGCAAAAGACTAAACAGATCCCAGAATCCCATGATTCTGGGGTACACTTATTTGGACATCTTGAGTTTGTCATGATTTGCCCACAGGTCATCACTGTCAATGATGTTATCTTCAAAATGGCACACATATTGTGACTAGAAATAGAGGTTTTAATTAGGATTGAATAATACTTCCCAGGGCTCCAATTCTAATTCAAAATCCATGAAGCATGTGACCAACTGTCCTCTCTAGCTGCCCACTCCTTGGCCTCCACCCTACTTCAGATTGGGAAACATCTCCTTTGAAAAGAATGGAAGTGTCCCTGATCCCGTTTCCTCCAACATGTGCAGGCTGCACATTTGCATGGTAATGTCTCGTGCCATTAGTGAGTGAGCTGAATAATTAGGCTATGAAAATCTAACGGCAGGGATTTTTGTTTTATTAGCAATTTTCCATCCTATTGTGTTAATTTCATCTCGTGTCAGCCAGCTTTCTGAGTAAACAATGATCACAGACAGACATCATTTCCCGGCACATTGTGCTGCTATGGGTGACTTCACAGACCAGAAAATGGCTTAAGTTGTCTTTTGTTTTACATTCTCTGCCTTATGTTGATGCCACAATGCCTCCAGTCCCCAGTTTCTTATGGTCCTAGAATATTCATTTCCTCTTTGTCTGTTTCTCTTGGTTCATGTGAGTGTATGACTCTGCCTGCCTCCTCTCATGTCCTTTTGCCTCTTCTTATTCCTTTCCTCCCTCTCCATATTTCAGTCTTTTTGCTCTTCCTCCTTCTGCTTGTCTGACTCTCTTTAATACTATTAATAATAGTAGCTAACATTTGCATTGTGTTTCTAGTATTCAAAGCATTTTCATATCCATTAGTTCATTTTGTCTTTCTCTCTCTCTTTTCCTCATTCACTTTAATTTCCTTCCCCTTCCTCCCCAGCTTGCCTTGTACTTTATTTTTACATTCCCTTCCACCCTATTTCATTGTGCCATCTCCTCCTCCTTCCCCCTTCCTCCCCCAGCCCATCCTTTCTACCTCCTTGAGTGCTATCTCTCAGTCTTTTGCTCATTCACTCAGGCTTTCTTTCTGCTCTCTGAGATTTCTGGCTGACAGATGATTAATATTTGGCCCTGCCATGTTGGAGAGTGTGATGCATTTTTTCTTCTTTATCCCCACAAACATCAAACACCTGCAAGTTCCTCCAGGAGTCATGAAAAAAGTTCTGCTGTTTAGTGAATTATAGCAGCACTTCTGAGACCCTGGGAGAGATAGTTGAAGAAGAGCATTCACAGCATGAACTTGGGACCCTCGCAGGGAAATTGACCCTAAGGGACTGGTGCTTGATCTTGAAAACCCTTCTCTAGCCTCCCCACCCATAGGAAACAATGAAGCTAGATTTCTCCAAAGGACAGCACTTACTGATGATGCTTAGCTATCCAGGTCAGAGAACTGGGACAGTGAGGTAACGTCTTCTGAGGAGGACATGGCCAAATGCCAACACCACAAACACCCGTTCTCTGCATCCACAAAAGTCCTATCTTCTGGCAGGTTTCCATTTTATACTACAAGCAGTTTGTGCTTCTCAGCAGGGTAGATAACTCTGAATTTTATGGGACACTTCTGAAAATAATGAGATGACCCCAACCTCACTCAAACATTGTCTCTTTGATTTCTGACCTCTAGCCTCATTTCCTTCACCATGCCTCTATAATACTCATCCCCAATTTAAACACATTTTCCCTATTCCAGTGTTATTTGACCATTTTAAGAACAGTCATTTTAACATGGCCAAAACTTTTACACTGTAAATAGTCCAAGGGTTGGCATGTCTAGTCAACAGTGCTTCCAATAAGAAAGAAATACAGGATAATAGAATTATAACATTAAGATCATTCCATTCAAACTCTTCATCTTGAAGATGAGGAAACTGAAGCCCCAGAAGGTCAAGTGATTTGGCCAGGGATACACAGTTGGTAAATAGCACAGCAGAGATTCAAATTCAGAACCTCTGGTACCAAATTCAGTATTTTTTCCACTGCACTATAGTGATAAAAAATTCAAACTCAGAGGCATCCCACTCACAGCAAGCAAGTGGATATTTAATGAGTACCTACTATGTACCTGGCATGATGCTAGGAGTTTAACACACAGTATCTGCCAATTAGGAGTTAACTGAGTAGTCACATGAAATGGTTGTAGAACAATGCAGCATATTCTCATAGGCTAGATTTGTGATGGAGGCTATTATCAGTTCAGAGAAAAGAATAATACAATAACAGAGGTTATAGAACTGGAAGGTATCCTAGAGGTGAGTTAGACCAATCCCATCATTCAACAGATAAGGAAATGTAGTAGAGTGGAAAAGGCACTGGATCTAGAGCCAGGGTACCAGAGTCCAAATCCCAGCTTTTCCACTTACTATCAATGTGTGTGACCTTGGACAAATCACTTGACATATTGCGCTTCAATTTTCTCAACCGTAAAAAATGAAGAGGTTGAGCTAAGTGACCTTGAAGCACTAAACATATGACCCCCTCAAGTCCATAGAGGGGAAAAGCCTTTCCAAGATCACACAGAGGTTATTCAGAGCTGGAACCCAAGCTTCCTGATTCCCAAATCTAATTTTCTTCCGATTGCACCACGATATGGGATGGAATATAAGAAAGGACTCATGAAGGAGGGGAAACTGAACCAAGATCTGAAAGATGTTTAGGGTTTAGAAAATTAAAAGGAGAAGGATTCTTCAGGTAAGGGAACTAGCTTGATCAAAAGGCTGAGGGTGGGGATAAATATGGCATGTGTCAAAGGAAAAAGGAAAGAGACTAGCCTTGTGGGAATAGAATATTCACATTGGAGAGTGATGAAGAAATGGTTGAAGCTACATAAGCACCAAAATTTTCCATGTGGCACTCCCATAAAGTCCTGCTGGGCACTCCTGTCATCCTGTTGCACTGGAACAAAGTGTTTCTCTAAGCCTCTAGAATGGTCTAGCTAACCCCTGCATCACCATCCCCAGCCGCCACTTCCCTCTCAAAACCCACACCACCTGGCCACGGGAATAACCTGCCTCCAGTCAAGCGGCCTCCCACTAGCTGCTGCACCAGCAAAAATTACCTGCCGCAGAGGGCTACACACACGGCTTTCAGAACATCATCAGTATTCAGCACCATGGCCAGTGCCTGAGGCAGCAGAAGGGAGAATTCACCAGCAGCACTGAAGCAAAGAAAAAAAAAAGAAAATAATTCTCACGTTGGCTAGCCACAGGAGGGCTCTCGAATCCTTTTTCTGGTGTCCCTTTTTTCCCCAGTACCCCAGCCAATGTCCCCAGGCTGCCAGAGAAATGATCATAAATTTCCAGTTTCTTCACTGGTTTACAAGCAGGGAAGAAAAGGAAACCTAGTCAAACCTCTACACTATACCGAGCTAGCACTATTATCTTAATTAATTCAATTCAACAAACATATCGCAAGAGCCTAATATGTATACTAGGGATATAACAATGAAAAATCACACTGTCTCTGCCCGAAAGGGACAGAGGGGCATATTCCCCATAGTCAGGGAATGTGAAGGCCAAAGTAGATATTGTGAACTCTTTCATCCCCACAGCCATTTTGAGGAAGGGATTCTAGGATCTATAATTTTCAGAGGTACATAGTGAGGCATCAAAAGCAAAGCAATAGTACACAGCCCATAAGGCAAGTCAGTAGCAGAACAAAGCATAGAACAATTCAGCCTTGGCCCCAACCTTTTCAGGAAAGCCTGGAAGGTAGACCTATGCACCCAAGGGAAACCTTAGCTCACAATTCCCTAACCTTCTCTACCCCAGGAAAGTGAGAAGATTGCTCCAAACTTGGGATAGCCTCATTTATTAGCCCTGCAGATCTTGTCCCACTCTAGGTTCTTCCCTGATTCAAGCTTTCACCCCTGGGACTAGTTTGCAAGCAGTCCAACTTTGTCAGAAGGAACTTTCATTGTAGCAAACTCAGTCCTCTGATGGTTCATGGTCCATCAAACCCTTGTCCCATTTCACCTTACTCATGGGTGCTAAGGACCACCTTCTTACTTTCCCCAGATTCTCTTGGCTATGTTTCTGGCCTGAGGAGTCTTTTTTTTTTTTCAGCTAAAGACAAGGTTTATTAGAACATCAATCTGGTGTGGGTGAGATTTAAAGAATCTGCCATATTGGCCAGACTCTTAAGGAATCTAAGCATTTGTATCACTAATGCAAGAGGGCCAGATTCTAAAAATCTGAGCACCTTAATGGAGGCCAGTTGGATCTTATATATGGAAAGACTGTGGGAGGGATCTAGGAGTGGCCAAGTAGTGTAGGGTGGTTGTGAGGTAACAGAATGCCAGGGACCTGTAACATGTGGTTAAGGGAGAATGGAGCCTAGATAGGATTAAGGGTGGGAAGTGGCTGGGTGTCTTACAGGAATTTTTTATTAACTCATGTTTGGACTATTGCAATAGTCTTCTGGTTGGTCTCCCTGTCTCATCTCTCTCCACTCCAGACCATCCTCCATTTAGTCATCAAGGTAATCTTGTCTGACCACAACATTCTTCTATTCAATAAACTCCAGTGGTTCCCTATCATTTCTGGGGAGGCTCTCCATCACCACCAGGATCAAATATAAAATCCTGTGGTTTTCAAAGCCCTTCATAATCTGGCCACTTCCTACTTTTTTGCTCTTCTTAAACCTTATCCCACATGCACTGAGATCCAGTGACATTGACATCACTGTTCCTCAAACAAGACACTCTGTCTCCCAGCCCTGTGCATTTTCAATGAACTATTTCCAATAGACACTTCAAACTCAATATGTCCAAAACAGAATTATCATTCAGCAAAAACACATCCCTTTTCAAAATTTCCCTATTCTTATCAAGAGTAACATCCTTCCAGTCACCTGGGTCTGAATCTTGAGGTCATCCTCAATCCCTCACTCTCACTCACTTCACATAATCCAATCAGTTGCTGCATGTGGCTAGTTTTTTTTCCTCCAGAACATCTTTCATTTCTACACTAACACAGCCACCACCTTAGATAGGATATCATCACCTCTTGCCTAGACTATTGTAACAGCTCCCTAACTGGTCTTCCACCTCAAATCTCTCCCCATTCCATACCAACCTCTATACAATGGCCAAAGTGATTTTCCTAAGTGCAAGTTTGACTATGTCACCTATCTATTCAAATGATTACATCCAAGATCAAACATAAACTACTTTGTTCAACATTTAAAGTTCCTCATAATCTTTCCTTGCCCTTCCAATCTTTTCTTTATTCTCTTCCTCAAACTAAATAGTCCAGCCATATTGACATACTTGTTGTTCACAAACAATATCTTATTTCCTGTCTCTATGCCTTTTGCACTGGCTGTCTCCTTTACCTGGAATGCTCTCTTTCTTCATCTCCACTTCTTAGTCCCTGACTTCCTTCAAGACTGAATTCAAATGCCAGCCTTGGAAAGAACTCTTTCCCAGTCCACCCTCCCCAAGATGCTAGTGCTTCACTTCTAAGGTTGCCTTCCATCTACTTGGTATATAGCCCATATTTGCATATTTATGCATGTGTTGCCTCC
Source organism: Vombatus ursinus (assembly GCF_900497805.2). Classification (NCBI taxonomy): domain Eukaryota; kingdom Metazoa; phylum Chordata; class Mammalia; order Diprotodontia; family Vombatidae; genus Vombatus; species Vombatus ursinus. The sequence goes on along the minus strand of NW_020954648.1, from coordinate 1,192,323 downwards.
CCAATTTGAATGTAAATTCCTCAAGAGCAGGTACTGTTTTTCCTCTTGTTTTATATCCCCCAGCACTTAGAGCAGTATCTAGTACTTACTACGGCAAGTATTTAATATATGCTTATTGATTGTTTGAAGAAATTAACCATTTCTTACCACACTGGTCACAGTGGTTGGTGGAGAGGAAGGAGCACTATAACTGAAGTCAGGAAGACTAGAGTTCAAATCCAGAAGCTTACACTAAGAGAACATGGCATCACACAGCCCAATCAACCCTAGAATTCTACTAACTACTAAGCATTTGATTTGGCCTTTTTACCAAGATTCTACAGAATTAGTAGTTTTATCTATAAAGAAATCTTCTGGATCTGGCAATAGCACATTTTGGCAGATGGAACCCACAAGCAGATTTCTCCTTTTAAATAGAGTGTTTATATTTACCAAGCCCACAGGACTAAAATATATTTTGATTACTTTGGGAAAGTCTTAGCTCACAAAGAAATATTCACTCCATCAAATGGTTTCTTTGCATGAGGGATTTTAGCCCTAATACAAAAATCCTAACAAGCATATGCCTGTGCCAACTATGCAGAAAGGAGATAGAAGAAGATCATATCTTTTTCCAGAATCCTACTAAACCGTTCCTGAAACTTGGGGTGGGGGGGGGGAAGGTTCACTTGGGAGCCCTCAGCCCCAAGGCCACAGTCTGCTGAGAGATCATACGAGCCTTCAAAGACAGCTCAGAATAAGAGCTCCCATGAAAAACAACCAACTTAAAAGGCAACAGGAGGATGGGAGTAGAAGGGAGAATCTAGCCAATCCTTGATCCTAAAGGTAGCTACCCCATAAAAGAAAAGGGAAAGAGGAAGCACAAAGACAGAAATAGAAACAAAAACAGAGAGATGGAACAGAGGCTGGAAGCCTCAGCCTTAATGGCTGTGCTTCCCAACAACTGCTGGCAGAACAAAAGAAAATTCCAACTCTGTTCTCATTTTATACAACCTTTAACTCTTTATATCAAAGGTCAAATTTTAAGGCATCATTGAAGAGAAGGGAGAACAAAGAGATTTTGACTCCTCATCACTTCATCTCCTTTCTCTATGGATGGTACCCTCTGATATTTTTCCAAAATGCATCACTGAGAAGGTGATGTTGGGGGAGGGAGGAAGGGAAAAGAGAAATAAAGATGTAGAATGACCCCCACCTTCTTTGTCATAGTGCTGCATTTCTAGTTGCATTCTACTAGCAGCCATACCTGTCTTCCTTGTTGTTTCTCTAACTCCTTCTTGAGGTTTGAGGTGAACTTGAATTCTTCCCCACTTTATAGGTCCTCTAAACATATCTATGGTTTTTCATGTTTGGGTGTATATTCTCCCCTTTGATGGAAGATAGACGAATTTTGCCCTTTTGTTTTCACCAACAACCACTTTTCCAAATCCGGGTTCCACCCTCCAGGAAAGAAAAACCCTTTACTTTGACTTAAGTCTTTTCCCGTGGATAATTCCTTCAGCAAATAGAATTCAATAAAATGTTAGTTGTTTCTGACTATAATAGGAACTGTAATCAGAAAATAGGCTGCCAACATGTTTATATTTACCTGCATTTGGTCACAGGGGTCTCCATGAAACTGTTGACATCTAAAATCCTCTATCTCAACACCATCCTCATTCTTACCACCATCGTATCTCAGAAGCCACTCAGGGCCCTTGCTTTATGCCTCTTTGGTAATACTTCTGCCCTCCTAGTTTCTTCTTTGAATGCTGTGGAGCCATAGGAATGACCAGGGCACATCCCAAGCTATAAGATGAAGGGCAAGGGCTAAGTGGAAATTTGGGGTAAAGACTCAGCCAACCCTCATAGAACTTTCTCTGAATTTTCCTATTCCATTACGCCACACACACACACACACACACACACACACACACACACACGCACTGTCTAGGTCAAAGCTGACATTTTGCCATAAAGATATCCCAGAAAATTCTGAGTAGTTGATGGAGTTACCTTGGTAGCACCAAGCCTACAGCTTTTATGGACTTAGATCACTTATAATCACTTAACACATGACATGACCTGGGTCTGCTTGTTCCTACCACCCCCAAGTGTCTTTCATTTATGTAAATTCAATTGAACCACTTAGTAAGAAAGGGAAATATAATGGAAGTAGTACAAGCAAGTCTATTCACCATTCCCCTCAGAAAGTATTTGCAACAAAGTGAGTCTAAGGGGAGAGACAGGAGTCTGCTGTTCTCAAAGTTAATCTCATTTCCCATCTCTTGCTAAAGGCCTTATCCAGACCACTCAATAAGGTTCTAGAACAGGGATGTGCTGATAAATGTTTAACAACAATCTCTCCAGAGCAGTTTAATCTGCATTATTAATACTTTAACAAAAAACAATAAATCAAGCCCTGTGTTGTAGCCTTTGCTGGTTTCCTAGGTGTAATTGCTCTCTATGAAAATTTAATAACTGACCCCAGAGCCAGTTTGATCTGGCTTCAGCACACCTCACTTTCTCCCTTCATCATGCCCATGATCTATCCATTCTACTAAAACTGGTAGAGCTCACAAGAGGAATACCTTTAGTTGGCATTCCCAGCATTCCCTGTCAACTGCAGATATACAATCACAAAGAAAGTCTCTGCTAATGTTTCAGCTGACTTCTTTTTGACCTCTTTTATCTCCCACTGAAGGAAGAAGAAATGGTTATTTGGCAGTATGATCACCTCCTAATATAATCACACTTTATGTAAAGTCCTTTCAAGGGCACATTTTTCCCTTAATGATAAATTTTTCTGCCAGCTAAGTGTTCATCTGTTTTTATTTTCTTCTACTTGAGTAGAAGTCTTGCTTCTCACCTCTCTCCTGATCATTTAGCTGGGTATTGTGGTAGGTTTAGCAGAGTATTGTGAAAATTAAATTTACATTCAATTGTTCCCATAGCAACCATCTCAGACCCTGCTGTACTATGATAGCTACAGATGCCTTCTTTTAAAAGATTGCAACCCCTTTCTAGTGACAACTGTTTACAGATACTGCATTGTATTTTATGAGCAAATTGAAGAATTTTCTAGAGTAATTTTACTATGTGCTATTTTTACCTTATATGCTGACTTTAAAACCTAGCCACCAGGTAAGATGTAACTCCCCTTTACAGAATCTGACCCAGCTACTTTTTTGCAAGCACAGTATAGTTCCCTGCCTCCACCCTCTTACTCACACTGCATCGTGCCATAACTACATGGCTATGAAACTCCAACCTAAACACACGCTGATTCCCTTACACATAAAGGGATTCCTAATTCTTGACAATTCCTTGCAAATACGTAATCTTACAAACATATAGAACATGCCATAATTTTCTTCACTGAATCACAGCACTAACTTTCCCATCCGTAATTCATAAGTTAAACCTCCTTACGTGCACCCTGGGGTTAGATTCTCCCACAATGCCTAACGCCAACATTTTTATACTTATAAAAAGACCTGAAAAACTATGGGCAGTTGTATCCTTGTCTGGCCTCCAATGCACAGCTATTCTATCCTTTAAAACTGGACATCACAACATTCTGGCAACAGCCATGCTATTAGACAAGTATGTCCTAAGGCAACAGAATATTTGAAAACTCAGTGTGTCTTCTGTGGAACCTCCCCAAATCCTCCCATTCAATTCTTATCTAGACCGTTATATGCTGTTGCTGTTGTTCAGTAGTTTCAGTCATGGACAATTCTTCATGAGCCATTTGGGGTTCTCTAGGCAAAGATATTAGAGTGGTTTACCATTTCCTTCTCCAGCTCATTTTTACAGATGAGGAAACTGAGGCCAACAGGGTTAAGTGACTTGCCCAGGGTCACATAGCTAGTAAGTGTCTGAGGCCAGATTTGGACTCAGGTTTTCCTGACTCCAGGCCTAGCCCTTCATCCACTGAGCCACCCTTTCTACCTTTCTGATCTATTCACCACATAGTTACCAAATTATATTATTGAAGCATAGATCTGACTATATCCATCCCTTACAATGGTTCCCTAAAACCTTCAATGGTTCCCTAAAACTTCTAGGACAAAATATAAAATCTCTAGCCTTATATTTAAAGACCTCAACAATCTAGCTCCCACCTACTTTCCTATTCTTATTTCATATATTCCCCTTCATGGGCTCTATACTCCAGGCAAAGTGGTGTACTAGCTATTCAATATACATAATATTGTTATCTCCCACCTCTGTACCTTTACCCAGGATGTCCCTCAGACTTATAATGCAGTCCCTTCTCACTCCTATCTTTTAAAATGTATAACTTCCGTCACCTCCCATACAAGACCTTTCTGATCACCCAAGCTATTAAAACTCTCCATATCTTGAAATTAATTTGTATTACTTTATATATATTTTGTATTTAAGAGGAACTATGGTATAATGAATGCAGAGCTGATTTCAGATGCAAGAAGACTTGGGTTCAAACCCTGTCTCTAACATAGACTGGCTGGATATCCCCTGGTAAGTCAGTTTCTTCAGCACTCTAAGTCAATGATGTCAAACTCAAATAAAAACAGGGGCCACTAAATGATACATAAGGATCCCTGTAGACCATGTATTGATCTATTTTTAATGATATCTTATTTTCCCTAATTACATGTTAAAACAATTTTTAATATTTGTTGTTTTCTAAAGTTTTGAGTTCCAAATTCTATCCCTCCACCCCTCCCTTCCCTCACCCCTCCCTGAGACAGTAGGCAATCTGATATAGGTTACACATGTGCAACCATGTAAAACATTTCCATATTAGTCATTTTGTACTATAAGACTCAAACAACAAGAGGGAGGGAGGGAGGGAGGGAGGGAGAGAGACAGAGATAAAGAGAGGAAGGTAGGAAGGAAAGAAGGAAGGAAGGAAGGGAGAAAGAAAGAGAGAAAGAAAGAAAGAGGAAATTGCATGCTACAGTCTGTATTCAGACAATATCAATTCTTTCTCTGAAGGTGGATAGTATGTTTTATCCTTAGTCCTTTGGGATTGTCTTAAATCACTGTATTGCTAAGAATAGCTAAGTCATTCACAGTTCATCATACAATACTGCTGTTACTATGTACAACATTCTCTTGGTTCTGCTCACTTCACTTTCCATCAGTTCATGTAAACCTTTCCAGGTTTTTCTGAAATCACCCTGCTTATCATTTCTTATAGTATAATAATATTCCAATCATATACCATAGCTTATTCAGCCATTTTCCAAACAATTGGCATCCCCTCAATTTCCAATTCTTGGCCACCACAAAAAGAGTTGCTATCAATATTTATATATAAATAGGTCATTTTCCCCTTTTATCTCTTCAGTATACAGACCTAATCATAGTATTGCTGGATCAAAGGGTATGCACAATTTTATAGCCCTTTGGGCATAGTTCCAAATTGCTCTCCAGAATAGTTGGATCAGTTCACAACTCTACCAACAATGCATTAGTGTCCCAATTTTCCCACATCCCCTTCAACATTTATCATTTTCCTTTTTTGTCATATTGGTCAACCTGAGAGGTGTGAGGTGGTACCTCAAAGTTACTTTAATTTGCTTTTCTCTAGTCACCATGCATTGATTTAGAAAACCACGTATTATTATTATCTGTGTTTCATTGTATTTTATTTATTTTGTTAAGAATTTCCCAATTACATTTTAATCTGGTTCAGTGGATGTGGGGGTGTTATAGGTCACAGGAAGTGTTTAACACCTTCGAGACAGGCAACTCCATAAGACTAGAGGTTACAGAGAAGATTCCATTCTCCCTCAAGAGGGGAAGATCCTGACCAGGAGCTCCTTATACCAGTGAAATCACTGATCCAGTCCCTACCTGTACTTTTATTTAGTTATCTATGGACATGTTACAGCCTCCCAATAGAATGTGAAAGGTTTGGGGTATTGTCACCAATTTCTGGTTCTTTTAACATTAGGCAGAGTCCTGGAATATAACTGTGCTCAAATGCTCTATCAATGCCACCCCAGGTCCCACTCTTCTTCTCCCAGGTTCTTCTTTTACCTAGTTTTGGAGAATGATATATTATGCTCCCTTACAATTGGACCACACTCCTCCCTAGGCCTTCCCCCTCCTATTGCTTCATTTATCCATGTTGAATCATGAGGTCATGACTGTAAACACACAGTTTAATTAAACTAGTAATTTCATAGTAAAAACAGAAGCATCCACAGATATAACCCAGAATACTCTTTCCATTCATTGCCAAGTCCAATCTTCCAGGAAGGAAAAACCTCGTTTAGACTAGGTGGCACAGTACACAGAGTGCTGGGCCTGGAGTCAGGAAGGTTCATCTTCATGAGTTCACAGCTGGCCTCTGGCCTTCCTTACTAGCTGTGTGACCCTGGGCAAGTCACTTAACTCTGCCTCAGTTTCCTCATCCATAATATGAGCTGGAGAAGGAAATGGCAAACCACTCCAGTATCTTTTCCAAGAGAACCCCAAATGAGGTCATGAAGAGTTGGACAGGACTGAACAACGAAACAAACCTTATACACACACACACACACGCACACACACACACACCTCTTCCCCAATAGGGTAAGCTTCTTGAGAGCAGGGCTTTTTTTCTTTTTTGTCTTCTATCCCTAGCATCTCTCACAATGCTATGTATGTAATAGATACTTATTTACTGTTTATTAAATTGAATTCAACAGAACCCTGCCTG
>NW_020954648.1:1148127-1185634 GCF_900497805.2 Vombatus ursinus | reverse complement strand
TTTGGAACTCCTTGTAATAGGAAAGACAGGTTCACCTGCTGGAGCTGCAACACCAAATTAATGACCTTCCCTCCAACATGCTATGCTCTCCTCTCTCTCTCTCTCTCTCTCTCTCTCTTTCTCTCTCTCTCTGTGTGTGTGTGTGTGTGTGTGTGTGTCTCTGTCTCTCTCTCTGTCTCTCTGTCTCTCTCTCTCTCTGTCTCTCTCTGTCTCTCATCCTCTTTTTCTACATCTCTATCACAGAAACCAGTAGAAAAGAGAAAATAAGATAGGAAGGTAACAATACTTCTGAGACCCCACAAATATGTTTTACAAAAGTGTATAGTTGGGGGCAGCTAGGTGGCACAGTGGATAGAGCACCGGCCCTGAATTCAGGAGTACCTGAGTTCAAATCTGACCTGAGACACATAACACTCACTAGCTGTGTGACTCTGGGCAATTAACCCCAATTGCCTCACTAAAAAAAAAGTTTATAGTCTCTTTTTAGCGGGCTTCCTCCTTCTCTCTATCTCCCCTATTTCTATCTTCTCATTATCACCAGCCTAATCCTAACTCCCAAGGAAATTTCAACTTTTCCCCTGACCCTTAAAGTTGGAATTCAGCAAGATAAAAACAAGAAAGATGTCTTCTGAGGAAGGATTTGGGGTTCAGTTCAGGGAAATGTCCTAATTCCCTTAAGGCATTTCTTCATAGGAAGATTTCAAATTTCTTGAAGAGCATTGGATTTAGAAGACCTGGATTAAAAGTCTGCCTCTATCACTTATTTTTTGTGTGCCCTTAGCAAAGTCATTTAAATTTCCCTGGGTCTCAATTTCCTGCTCTGTAAAATGAGGGGACTAGACTAGTAGGCCTCTAAGGTCAGCTCCACCTCTAAATCCAAAATCTCATTAATTTTTGCTTCCTGTCTATGGAGTCTACATTGTAATGGCAAGTGCAAGTCTAAAGGGTTTAAGTAATGAGCTGAAAGTCACACAATGAATAAAAGCTCATATTTCTATAGTACTTTAAGGTTTATGAAAAAAAGCTTTTTCCTCATAATACCTTGTAAATTTTATTATTACCACTTTACAGGCAGAAGAAACTGAGGCTCAGAAAGATTGGGTCGCTTATCCAGGTTCCCGTAGCTGGTAATTGTCAGAGCCAGGAAATTAACCCACGTCTTCTGAGATGAAGGCCAGTGCTGATTCCCCTGCATCAAGTTGACTGTCTATGAAAAGTCCAGGATGTACAGAAATGCATACCCATCTTCCTCTTCCTTATAATCCCTTCCCATTTCAAAAACATCCCATCACAGGCTCTTGGGAAGGTATACAATAGAATACGCTCTATGCCAACAATGAGAGTGAGTCAAACGAGGTGAAGTGACTTCATAGCAAACCACTGAAGGCTGAAGGAAGAAAGAAGCCACAACTCCACAACTATTTTCTGGTCTCAACATCTATCCCCATTCTCTGATTGTATCCCAACTTATAGGTCATAAAAGAAAAAAAATGCTTCCCAGTGACCAAAGGTGCCCTAGCAAGAGTCTGCCAAGACAATGATAGAAGACAAAGCACCTTCGTCTTCTGTACCCGACCACACCAGAGGCATCCCAGTCAACTGGTGACAGTGAATAAGTCATTAGTCCTGGAGTCATAAAGACCTGAGTCCAAATCCAGTTTCAGGCATTTGCTAGCTACATGACCTTAGGCAAGTCATTTAAACTCTGTTTGTCTCAGTTTCCTCAACCATAAAAGCATGATAACAACAGTACCTACCTAACAGAGTTATTGAGGAGCAAATGAGATAGTATTTGTAAAGTGCTTAGCGTGGTGCCTGGCACGTAGTAGGCACTTAAATGTTTGTTCCCTGCTTCTCCCCCTACCACCCCTGGTCTTGGAAGTCAGGTACCCTGGAGATTAATAATAAAATTTTAAAACTTCAAAGGATCCATGATTTAATCACAAATATGATGAATAAGTGTGAGTACTTATTCCACTGAGACAAACTGCAACCCCTCCATGCCTTAGCAGACTGTTTCATGAGTGACTGGGCCAAAGAAATTCATCACCTGGTGGCCAACCTTCTGGTGATGAGCCTCTCCAATCTTAACTAAGCTGCTCCTTGGATGACGGACACAAAGTCTGTTGCTAGAACGATACTTGAAACTTCTCTATCTGGGCAAGACTTGCCAGAACTCCCATTATACTGGCATAGCCTTTGGGATCACCTCCACACCACAATGATGCACCCCAGTAGGACTGTAGCAGATGAAAAATTATACTAATAATAGTTTGCATTTATTTATATATAACTTTACTGTTCACACCAATACAATGAAATAAATCATATAAGTATTATCCTTGAGGAATTGAGGCATATTAAAAGTGAACTGAATTGCCCAAGGTCATCCACCTGGAAAGCGTTAGAGTCAGGATTCAGACTCATGGCAGGTCATGTGTCTCCAGATGTAAGGCTTTTTCTCCTTTGCCATGTTGAGAGGTCAGCTAAGGCAAGAGTCATCAATCCAGCCTGGCAAGGTGTCAAGTTTGGAAAGTTCAGCCAATCCACAGAGGGACAGGTAGGTCTTGTAAGGTCCAGGCATGAGATCAAGTCCAAGGCAGAGCAAGGATTCAACTATGATTAACAAAGTGTTGGGACCTCAAAGTCCAACTGTCTGAACAACCAAGGATCAGGTTGTTAGGTGAACGGGTCTGAGTAACAGGGTTCCACCATTGGGAATGGAGCAGGATATTGAAACAACCACTTTGGGGCAGGGGCTGCTCCTGATGCTTTCTGCTGGGGATCAAAATGGATCTCTGAGCCTATAAGAGAGGGGAAGTGGGGAAGCTTGCAGCAGAGGAGTGAGGAGGCGAAAGGTCAGAGAATTCCTGATATTGGCCATATCAACTGAACATGACATCCTGCAGAGGAAGATGAAGAGTGGACTGCTTAGCGCTCAGAAGAGAGAAACCAGGGGTGCTTTTGCTGCAAAATAGAATTGATTTCTGGAATAAGAGAGTACAGTGTCTCTTATGGGGCTTGCCCTCCTCACTCAGCTGCCAGAATGTCAATTTGCAGGTGATGGGCTAGGGATTATTCGAATCTCCTGCAAAGAAGCTTGATTCTGGAATGGCCCTGAGACTTCTATACACAAACCCCTCTGTGTAATTGCTTGTCTCAGACCTAGGGCTGAGGGAGGGAAATTGGGCTGATCTCCTGACAGGCTGAAAGGTCTGAGCTCAGGATGGAACAAAGTTAAAGCAAGCTCTCTGCTGTCTCTGCCCCAGTTAAGAGGGGATTAGCCGGAGGAGAGAGCTTTCCAAATTGGGGCAGGAAAAGTTAACCTAAATGGCTGAGGTTTTTTTCCTTATCCCAAACATTCTATTAAGAGGAGAGATAAGGAGACTTAAGACAGAGAAAGGGACTAGCTAAGAGTCACTTTCCTTCTCTGGGCCTCAGTTTCCTTCATTTGTAAAATGAGAGAATTGAACTAGATCTCAAATTTTCTTCCAGTTTTAGCATTTTTTTTATTATGGCCCTAAACTCATGCAGTAACCAAACAGACCACCACCAAGGTCACCAATAAGTGGTGCCATCCAGTGTTACAAACATCTCCTAAAGTTACCAGGCAGGTAAAACATTGAGTGGGAATTAAAGGGAAATAGATATAATTTGGGGTAAGATCTTGAGGAAAATTTTGGACACTACAGTAAAATTAGAAACCAGGCCACACTGCCACTGAATTTTCTTGAGCCCTACAATGGAGAGGGGGAAGGGAGAACAATTGTTTAAAATGGGACAAGCGAGTGAGGGATCAGAACTACTCTGGCTCCAGGCATTCTAATGACAAATTGCTTCTAGATGGGTATAGATAGGATGGATCCAATCATCGTACTAATTTGAGCAACTGAACACCTTTACAGCACTGTGGATCATGTCAGGCTATTAATACTACCATATCCATCTGCTCCCATTTCTCTCACTTCTCTCCTTTTTGTTTTATTCCATCTTCCCTGTTCTTGTCACTCACAGGAATTTCTTAGGCCTCCTAGTGGTCCTCAAGATTCAAATGTTGTTAACCCCTGCTATGGAAACCACAGCAAGGGTAAGAGCTTAGACAGTCATAATAGCAGCTATTAAAACAGCCCCACTTCCCCGGGATATCCCCAACCTGGTATACGAAACCCCAGCCCTTCAATATCCTAAGAGAAAATAATGTTCTTCTAGGTCTTTTGTTATGTCTCCTGATGCTACCCTCAAAATTTCCAAGTGAGATCGACTGCAATAATATTTGCAAAGCATTTAGTCCAGTGTCTGGCACATAGTAGGTACTTAATAAATGCTTTTTCCTCTTTCTCTCTTCCCTCCCCCACCTCCTTCTACTCAAAGGACAGTCATAACTCGAATGGGTTCAGTTCTAGGCTTACTACACGACCTCTGGTCCTATCATTCCCTTACTAACAAAGATGCCATCACAAAACAGTATCTTGGGGGAATTCTGTGTGTGTTTTTGTAAATGACATTAGAAGTCAATAAAGAAGGAGGTGAAGGGGAGAGGAAATTGGGGGGAGGGAGGTAGAAAAGTGAAATTAATTTAAATCCAGGCCTCCCAACCATGGGCTTTTGCAACAGTCTCAGCTTTCTGTAGATGGCATCATTTGGGATGTGTGTCAGGAGGTCCATATCTATGTGTTTTCTCCTTTAGAATGTAAGTCCATGGTGGCAGAGACCATGCCCATTGAACTTTCTCTTCATAGTAACCCAGTAGGGCACTTAGCATCCAATGCCATACAATACAGAAGAACCTATGTAAGAGGTTTACTAACCCAGGGTGAGAGCCAACTCTAACTATAGACCCCAGCTATATGAAAAGGAGGGAAGGTCACTCTTTAATCTTCTCAACCACACCCACTCAGCCAAATAGAGATCTCTGTCTCTACCCTAACCCTGGAATGTCAATACATTGAGCCTCAAGAATCCTGGCTCCCTCTAATCTTCACAGCTCCTAATGACATAAGGTCCCATGTGAGCAGCCTAAATTTTAGAGTATGAGGCCAACATAATGATAACAAAGGAGTGATCACAGATGGGGAAACCTGCTTTGACCATGAGTGTGATGTAACCACATCCATAAAATGGGAACAATTCCTGCTCTTTTCCTCATAGGATAGGGTTAAAATAGAGACTGGACCTGTGATTTCAGACTACTCCCTCTACCAATGCAGGTTGACACCTTCTCTGTAAATGATAGTCTTAGAAAATTACGAAGGGCACTGAGGGCTTAAGTGAACTTACTCAAGGTTTCACAGTCAGTATGTGTCAAAGCCAGTATTTGTCAGAGAGGCCTTCCTCTTTTTCTTCTAGTAAGGATAATTGAGAATGCAAAATTGCATGCACATTTCTAGAGCTGGACAAAAACTAAGAAATCATCTAATCCAACCCCATCGTGTTATAGATAAAGGGAAGTGACTTGCCCACGGTCACACAGCAAGTGGCAGATGGCTCCTGTTCAACAACTGAAGCTCCCCAGGAGACAGAGAATGAGATGCATTCTCAACCATGTTATTCAGTGCCCTCTCAGGGTCCTTCAAAAGCTTGGAGGAGGTTGGGGAAAGGATTTATGGTTAACTGTTTCTGCTGCATATGGCTGCGCCAAGTAGGATGTCCCTGAATTATAGGCATGACCTACTTTCTACTTCATCTGGCTTATCATGTTTGCATTGGCTTACTGATGGCAGGATATACCGCTAAGTGAGTTGTGCTCCAAGAATATAAATTAATTTAGGGGTAGGCCATCTTCTTTCCCTCTACTTGTTCCCCATCTTCCAGAGATCCAGGCAGGCAGACTCCATCCTTCCTGTACTTGCTGAATCTCAGGAGCAGCAGCAGCAGCAACGTTGGCAGTATCCATATTCACAGCAGTACTATTGAGACAGGAAACATGGCTGGCTGCCTGCCCCAGAGCTTCCTCCCACTATCCTAAAAGAGAAAGAAGGAAAGAAAAAGTGTTCCTGTCCTCTTTTTAATTCAGGAAGTCAGTGGAGTCTACACTGGGTAGCAGGTGAGGCAGCTGGCTGTTCTATTAAGCTGTAGCTCTTCCACAGGAACCCTGGCATTCAGGTTTGGGAGTTGCTAAGAGTATACCAAACAAGGAGTTGTCCAGCTGGCTCAGGGAAAATCCATCCTCCATCCCCTTGTCAAGGAAAGATGGAGAGAAGAGAAGAGTCTGGATCCGACTTCTAGCTAGAAAGGAGATGCAGCAACAAAGAGAGTATGAGAATCTCAAAGCTATAAGGTAGTACCAGGACATTAGACAGCAACCTCTCTTGTCCTTGAGGCCCCAAGAGTGAGAGTCACTTTCCTAAGATCCCAGAGCAACTCAAAAGAAGGGCCAGATTTGAAACCAGGGTTTAAATCCATAGGGATATGAAGGGATGATGAGCAAGCAGGTAAAGGGGGCCAGAGTAATTGGATTCTCCCAGCCCACCCTAGGGATGCACTTCACGGCAAGGTGTTCAACCATCCCAAAGTAGAGGTCACAAGTCCAGAGAGTGCTAAGTGCCCTACCACCATACTCCAGCTTTCCCAAACAGCACAGTCAGCCAATCTCTCAAGACATAACAGTGTCTCTTTGTATCATATCAATTGACCTAGGTGGTCAATCTGTGCTCAAGTGTCCCCTTCCCTTCATCCCCAGCCCTAGGACAATATTCCACACTAAGAATTAGCATTCACTTCTCCCACCAGCCATTCCCAACTAGGAGTTACACAGACCCAAGACCACACTAATAGGACTGTGAGTTCCAGGTGTGCATCCCTCGGGCAAAGAAGGGAGAAAACTGAGCATACTTGTAACACAAGCCAGAGACATCATGAGAGCTGTGACACAGACAGACGCAGGGGAACTGAGAAGGAACATTGGCTTTGAATAAGTCCAGAGATTAGATTATGAGATGCATGAAGTGGGAGAACATCCTACTAACCTTTTGATAGCCTTGCTTAAAAGGAGCAGGCCTATGGGCAGTGCCTGCCACCTAGATCATTTTTTCACTCCTGCTCATGTATGCTGGCTACTGTCTCTTTTCTGATCCCAGAAAAGTTATTCACCTCCTGGAAAGTCCTTGAATCCTAACCCTGGAAGGCATTGTAACAGTCTTTTTGACCTTCCCGCTATCCCTGTGCAGTCTTACCATAACCAGGCCAAATCAGATGCAACAATATCCCCCTTGTTCAAAAGCATGTCACGTTACCACCACCTTTACATTCTTTCCCCACTTCCACCGCTTCCCTAGCTCTATGCAGAACCCTGAATCATCCCCAGCTCCCAGAGGCCTCTTCCACACCTGTGTGGGGTGAGAGCCAAGTCTATCCCCATTCCTTTCCCCCACAACAGCCCCTTCTGTCCCTACTCTCATCCTGGGATCTCCCTTCTAAGCTTAGTCCCTGCACCTGTATTTGTTAATCAACCCACTGAGGACTCCGTAATTGCCCAGCAGAAAACATGGGTGCAGATGTTAGGGAGCGCCAGGGCAAAAGTACTAAATGAGATTCTTGTTTTCCAAACAGAGCCCGAGATTTAATTACAGCCTTTCCAAGTGCTTATTAAAAACCCTTTTTTTTTTCCTTATTGTTTTCCAGCATGGTGCATATTGAATCAGCCACTGCTGTTGCCTTGTTTTTGGAGTGTTCATAAAAAGAACCGACGTGGAAAATTACAAACACAGATTGTACCCAAACAATATCTTTTCCCTTTTCTTTCTCTTCTTTCTTGGTGCTGAATAACAGCATTAGAGCATGCATCCGGGCACTTTCCCAATTGCCAAAAGAAGAGTTACCAAATACTCGCAGTCACATTTGCCCCAACACTGGGAGAGAGAGGTAGAAGGGGGATGCTACCACATTGTGGCTATCTGCAGTTGGACAGATGGCATACACAGATCATAGAGCTGGAAGAGACCTTAGAAGTCATCTAATCAAACCCTCTCATTTTTACTGATGAAAAACTGAAAACTCAGAGGAGTTAATTGACTTGCCCAAGTCATACAGATAGTGAGCTGCAAAGTCAGTATGCTAACCCCGAGGTCCTGACTCCAAATCCAAGGTCTGTTCTGCCCCACCACACTGCTTCTTATCTTTGGAGCAACAACTGCTACCTGCTTCCTAACCCCACCCCACCCCACCTCCAACCTAAGTCTGGGCAGGGCAGGGAGGTAGGCAGGAGGTGAATAGAAAACCTTATAGATGAGTTATGTGTTTTGGGAAAGGCATTTCACATTTCTGAGCTTCCCTCCCCTGGCTCCACACCCCCAATTTCCTACTTTGCTCCAATCTCTGAAAAAGTGATGGCCCTTCTTGTCATGGTCAGTCTCCATTTTATATCCTTGATACCATCCCCTCCATTCTCTTCCCAGAGTTCTCCTTTCAATTATCTCCCCTTCGATCTTTCCATATCTATTGGCTCTTTCCATGCTTCCCACTAACACACCCACAAGGTCACTCTTGTCCTTAGAAAACCTTCACTCAATCCTGCCATCCTCTCAAACTGTTATCCTATATCTCTCTTCATTTTAATTCTATATTCTTGCCTTCAATTCACCCCTACTTGCTTCTTAACTCTTTGAAATATGACTTCTATCCCCTCCAGTAAATTAAACCTGCTCTCTCCAAGGCTACCAGTGATGATTTAATTGCTAAGTCCAATGGCCTCTTCTCATGCCTTGTCCACATTGAACTCTCTGCCACTGTTGACTAGATATTTTTTTCCTCAAATTTCATGCCACCATTTTCTCCTGATTCTCTTCCTACCCCTCTGACCACTCCTCGGACTTCTTTCCTGGATTGTCATTCATGTCTTGCCCAGTAATCACGGATTATGCCCCTCAGGGATCTCTCCTAGATCATTGTCTTCTCCTCCTCCTCCTCCTCCTCCTCATCCTTCTTCTCCTCTTCTTTCTCCTTTTCCTTTTTCGTCTCTTCATTCTCCTTCTCCTCCTTTTCTTTCTCCTCATCCTTCCTCCTCTCTCCCTCAATATATATGTACATACATACATGCATATAATAGACCCACACTCTCTTCATATCTTTAGTTCAATTAACACCTCTATGAAGATGACTCCCAAGTCTATATATCCAGCCCTGATCTCTTTCCTGAGCTCCATCTTTACACTGCCAACTTTACCTGCTAGACATATGGGACAAATGTCCCACTGTCCCATTGACACCTCAAACACACGTCCAAACCATGTGCTAAGAAGAACTTTCTTCCAAACTTCTCTGTTTCTGTGGAGGATGCTATCATCATGTTAGTCACTCATGTTCACAACCTTAGAGTTTTCCTCAACTCCTCTCTCTCTCCTTCTCTCTCTCCCTCTCTCTCTGTCTCTCTCTCCCTCTCTCTCTTCCCCCATATGTCTAATAAGTTACTGAGTCTTCTCATTTCTGCCTTCACATCTCTCATATCTGCTCCGTTCTCTCTACTCTTATGGCCACCAACATAGTTCAGGCCCTCAGCACCTCCTTGCTGGACTATTGCAATAGCCTCCTACCTGGTCTCCCTATTTCCAGTCTTCCCTTTCTTAAGCCTATTAGTCACAAATACTCTTCATAAAGTACAAATCTGACCACATCACTGTGCCTTGGCTCTAGCAACTTCAGTGGTACCCTCTTGCCTCTAGGATAAAGTACTCTTTGCCTTTCAAAGCCCTTCACAGTATGGTTCCAGCCTACATTTCCACAGCCATATCAAATTTTTACCATTCACAAACTCTACATTTCACCCAAACAAGCCTGCCAAACTGATCCCTGTACCTAACATTCCAAATCCTACCTCCGTAACTTTGCACAGCCCTAGAATCCACTCCTTCCTCATCTGTGCCTATTAGTGTCCTTTACTTCTTTCAAGAGTTAGCTCAAGTGCCATCTCCCACAGGAAGTCTTCTCTGATGCCCTAATTATTAATGCTCCCATTCCCCATGTTATCTTATATTTACTTATCAGTTTATATTTTGTATTCTCCAGGAGAATATAAGTTCCTCAATATCAGAGACTGTTTTTCCTCTTTGTATCTCCAGTATCTAGCACAGTTTTTTTCTTTTTTTTTTTTGAAGGGGTGGGGCATGGAGAGAGGCAATCAGGGTTAAGTGATTGTCCAGGGTCACACAACTAGTAAGTGTCTGACATCGGATTGGAACTCAGGTCCTTCTGACTCCCAGGCCAGTGCTCTATCCACTGTGCCACCTTAACACAGTTCTTTTCTCAGAGCAAGTGTTCAATAGGTTCATAAGATCATAAATTTAGAGCTAGCAAACATCTTAGAAACCATCTAGTCCAATCCTCTCATTTCATAAATGAAGAAATGAAGACCCAGAGAGGCTGATACATGGCCATAGTCACACAACTTGTAAGTGGCAAAGATTGGAATTGAGCCCAAGTCCTCCTTCAAAACTAATGCTCTTTCTTCTATAACCACACAAATGCTTGTCAAACTGAATTGACCCTATAAAATGAGGGTTTTGGCCTGGAGAGATCTCTAAATCTTCCTCCAATTCCAACAACCTACAAATATATACACCCGAGTATTTTAGAGTCAATAATACCTTAGAGATCACCTAGATTAACTAATTTCCTCATTATACAGAGGAAAACACTCAAGCCCAGAAGTGACATGGTCAAGTTCACAGAGCTAGTTAGTTGTCAAATCCAGGTCTTCTGCCACTCAGTTCACAAGTCTTTATCCTACATCCCCATTGCCAACCCTTCCAACTATGAGTTGGAGGTTTAATAGAAAGTTGGGTGGGATCTGTTGGAAGAGATGGAGATTGGACATCTCAATCCCCATACTTTTGCTACTTTTGAATGAGCTATTTCATTTGGAAGCAATGTAGGTGGAGTCTCCTGGTCTCCCAATCAGGAAATCTACCCATAAAAGCCTGGCAGTTGGGGCAGCTAGTTGGCACTGTGGATAGAGTACCAGCTCTGGAGTCAGGAGGACCTGAGTTCAAATTCAGCCTCAGACACATAACACTTACTAGCTGTGTGACCCTGGGCGAGTCACTTAACCTGACTGCCTAGCCAAAAAAAAAAAAAAAGCCTGGCAGTCCATGAGGATGCCCACCAAAAGCATAGGTGGTCTTTTTCCATTAGCACGTAAACTCCTTGAGGGCAAGGATTGTCTTTCTTTTTGCTTAAATTTGTGTTCCCAGTACTTAGCACAGTGCTCACAGTAAGCACCTAATAAATGCTTGACTGACTGTCTCCAGTTGTCTCAAGGGCTTCCTGCTAAACATTGATTCCAAGAAACCAAGGTTGGGTGACCGATAGGAAGTAGTACATCACAGGATAGACCAGGATTTAAACTCAGGACCCTCACTTCCCCACCCTCCAACTTCTCTTAATCAAAAAGCTTTAGAGAAAGGATCTCAGAAAGCTTCTGTCCTGGGAAGGAAGGGACTGCTGACCATGCACCACTCTTCCACCCCCCCCCATTATTCTCCCTTTGTCCTCAGTTCTCCCCCAGAAATCCCACCAGCAGCCCTACCATTACTGCTGTTGCTGCTACTTCTGCCATTAATGCTGCTGTCATGGCCTGTTCCTGCTACTAAGGGCTGCTGAAACTGCTCCTTCTAAGCCTTGGCTTGGATCTGGAGACCCTGTTTCTGAAGAAGAGACAGCTCTTCCCTCTCTGTGGCCTTCTCATTTCTTGCTCCTCTACTGGGGCTGCTGACGGGGGACCCAATTAGTACCCATTTGAAAAAGCAACGAAGGCGCCAGGGGAAATCTCCTTTCAAGCAGGCATTGCTTAAAATTCAAATCCTTCTTCCTTTCACCTGCTCGTCTTCATTCACCACCAGCAGCCCACTTTCCACCTCTTTTCCTAATTATCTCAGACTTCCCTTGTTCGACTAGGCAGTGGGAAATGGAGGGAGATCAGGGCTGTCTCCCTCTCTTCCTGCTCCCTGGAAGCGAGGGTGGTGCTCTGCTGAAGTCTAGACACTGAACTCATGCCCACCCCAGGCCTCCTCCAAGATTGAATAGCAAGCTGCCAGAGCCCCTGACCAGAAGGAGCTCTTATTCAGAGAGGAGATGCCCAAATCCTGGCCTCTGTAACTCCCCAAGGACCGGACTCCAGCTCCTCTTCAGCCTTCACAGCTTTCTGTAACCCCCTCAAAGTTCCCCTCTGACTCCAGGGTATTAAGCTATAAGGGTTAGGGTGGGAGGCTGGGTACCTATATCATAGGATTGAAGATTTGGAGCTGAAGGGGACCTCAGAGGTCATCTAATTTAATGCCCCTCCTTCTACTAATGAGAAAACTGAGGCAGAGAGTAGTTCTGCGATTTACTTAGCTAATAAGAGTCTAAAGTGGGATTTGAATTCTGTTCTTCCTGACTGCAAGTCCCCACCTTTTTTCACAAGTCCATACTGCCTTTCCCATCTTGTATTCACACTTGCATTCCCATCTTGTATTCCCCACTTGTATTCACAGAAATGTCAGAAAAACACCAAGGAAAATACTCTAAACCCTGCTGTGACGTTTGGTCCACCTCCCCTCTAAATATCAGCACTGCACTGCATACCCCAAAACCTGGCTACAAAGACAGGTGGCTATGTGAAATATAAAAACACTGGCAAAAAAAATTTTTTTCTTCTGAAATTTGTTGTTATACAAAGAGTCACAGCATGTTAGGGATGGAAGAAACATGAAAGATCATCCAGCGAAAGCCAGATAAGAAAACTGAACGTCATTCATTGACATGACTTTCCCAAGGTCATGTAACCAGCTTGTGGCTAAGCCACAATGAGACCCTTGGTCTCCAGGTCCCCAGACCAGAGATCTTTCCATTACAGCCCAGCAAGTCACTCTAAGTCACTCAGCAAGTCAGCAGTTAAGGGGGAATCAATTAACTAACAAGAATTTATTGAGCACCTACTATGTGCCAGGCACTGGCACACAAATAAAAATCATGAAACAATTCCTACTCTCAAGAAGCTTACCATTCTATCAGAGGAGACAACATGTACATATATAAATATATCAGTTACCCCATCTCACCTCACACACACAATGGCAACTGAACATGCTCCAAGGGAGGGGAGGTGCCCTGCTATGGAAATATGTTTATACAGAATAAATTCAAGATAAATACCAAGTAGATTGAGAGGGAGGGTACCAGCAGATCAAGAAAGAATCAATGTAGAAGGTGGCATTTAAGCAGCATCTTAAAGGAAGAGAAGGACTCTGGGAGGTAGCAGTGAGGAGGGAATGCATTACACAAATGGGGGATAGCAAGTACAGATGATGATAACTAATAACAGCTAACATTTATATACCAATTACTATGTGCCGGACACTTACTAAACACTTTACAATTATCTCATTTGATCTTCACAACAATCCTAGGAGGCAGGTGTTATTATTATCCCTATTTTATAGTTGAAGAAACTGAGGCAAACAGAGATTAAGAGACTTGTCGAGAGTCATACAAGTTGTAAATGTCTAGTCTGGATTTGAACTCAGGTCTTCCTGACTCCAGGCTCAGAACTCTATCCACTGTACCTCCTAGCTACCTACAGAGGCACAAAGATGGGACATGGAACAGAGAGAGGGCCAGTTTGACTGGAGCATAGAGTATGAGAAGGGGAGTAATAAATAATGAGATTGTAAAGGAAGGTTGGCTAAGTTGTGAAGGTCTTTAAAAGTCTATATATTATCCTAAAGGTAATAGAGACCCAGTATAGTTTGTTGAGTACAGGAGTGACATGTTACTTTGACAGCCATGAGGAGGATAAATTAGAGTGGGGATAAACCTGAAGTAGAGAGAGCAATTAAGAGGCACTTGCAATAATCTAGGTGAGTGGTAATAAGAGCCTGAGCTGGTATGGTGGTTGCATGAGTGGAGGACATGCAATAGAAGTTGTAGAGGCAGAAATAGCAAGATTTGGCCATTGGTTAGATATGTGGGATGAGGAGAGTGAGGAGGTATGTGAAATGTTGAGGTTATGAACCTGAGAGACTAGAGAGATGGTGATGCCCTTTACAGTAAGAGAAAAGTTAGAAAGAGAAGTTAGTTTAGAGGGAAAGCTAATAAATTCTGCTGCTTCAGAAATGCTGAAGTTGAGATGCTTATGGGACATTCAGTTTGAAATGTCCAATGGCAGTTGATGATGTGGGAACTGAAGCTCAGGGAAGAAACGAGGCCTGGACATAAAGCTTTTGGAGTCATCTGCAGAGATGATCATTGAATCCATGAGAACTGATGAGATTACCAAGTGAGAAAGTATAAAAACAGAAGAGAAAGTCCAATACAGAGCCTTGGTGTGCATCCCAAATTAAGGAGTCTGATACGGATGATGAATCAGCAAAGGAGATTGAAAATTCATCAGAAAGGTAGGAGGAGAACCTGGAAAGAACAATGTCATGAAAACCCAGAGAGAATAGAGTATCCAGGGGGAGATCAACAAGACAGTCAACACTGTCAAATGCAGCAGATAGGTGAAAAAGGCTGAGGAATGAGAAAAAGACCATCATACTTGGTAATTAAGAGATTTCTGATAACTTTGGAGAATTTTAATTGAGTCATGAGGTCAGAAACCAGATTTCAAGGAACTGAGGACTAAGTGAGAGGCATGGAAGTGAAGGCAACAAGTATAGTCATCTTTTTCTATGAATTTGACTAAGAAAGAGAAGGAGAGGTATAGGACTATATCTTCAGTAAATGACAGTCTAGTGAAGGATGAGAAGACTTGGGCATATGCCAAGGCAGCAGAAGGGGAAGTGGTAAATAGGAAGAGACTGAAAATTAGATGGAAAGAAATGATAATTGAGGGGAAAATCTTTTGGAGAATATGGTAGAGGATGGGATCAATAATACATATGGTTGGGTGTGTGGTAGCCCATGTCTGTAATCCTTGTTACTAGGGAAACTGAGGCTGACAGGTCACTTGTCCTCAGGAGTTCCAAGTTACAGTAGGGCTAAACTCAACTAAGCATCTACACTAAATCTAGCAGCAATATGGTGAGCCTGTAAGAATGGGAGAACACTAGACAAGCCCAGGTTGGAAATGGAAAAGGTCAAAGTTTTCATGCTGAGGAAGAGTGGAATTAAGCCTATGAGTGGCCACTGCACTTCCAGCCTAGGCCAGAGGAGACCAGTTCATTTTTTATAAGGGGGGATATATAGACAGTACTTGACCATGGAAAGAAGAAGGACCACCTCCTTATCATTGACTAAACAAAAATAAGAGTAGAGATGGTGTCAAGGGATTTTAAGATGAAAGGAAGAAGAGTAGAGGGAGCTCACATTGAATGATCTCCATTTTTTCTGTAAAGTAAGAGGTGAGATCCTCAGCTAAGAGGAATGATGGAGTAGATGCATGGAAGGCTTGAAAAAAGAAAGTTTGGATTCCAAACCTATTCTCTAAACATGGAAAGTGAAATAAGGAAATTAACCAGGTAAGAATAAAAGAATTGTCATAGCATACTCATGAGGGCAAATCCTCCAGCTCTGTTAAGCAGTATTTGAGTAGGGGTGGAAGAGGTGGATGATTGGAATAATCTAGAGCTAGGATGTGGCAAGGGATAAGGGGAGAGAGGACAAGAAGGTAAAGGATTTGGAGCAGAAGACTTGTGGGGTTAAACTGGTTAATTACAGAGTTAAGATTAAGGAGAACGGGAAGGGAAATCAGAACAGCAGTAATGAGCTAAAAAATAAAGCACTGAAGCTTTGAGGGATTAGAGCTTGTGTTGAAGAAGAAGAGTGGGTTTAGAAAGAATGAAATCCCTTTTGTAGCTACACTCCTTTAGAAAGTTGTCTATACACAAGCTAAAGGGGATGTGGAAAAATAGGGATACTAATACAGTACTGGTGGGATTATAAACTGATCCAACCATTCTGGTGAACAATTTGGAACGAGGCTCAAAAGGCTATAAAATTGGGGCAGCTAGGTGGTTCAGTGGACAGAGCTCTGGCCTTGGAGTCAGGAGGACCTGAGTTCAAATTCAACCTCAGACACTTGACATGTACTAGCTGTGTGACCTTGGGCAAGTCACTTAACTCCGATTGTCTCACCAAAAAATAAATAAATTAATGAATGAATGAATGAATGAATGAATGAATGAATAAAAAGGCTATAAAATTGTGCATACCCTTTGGACCAACAATACCACTACTAGGTCTGTATCCCAAAGAGACAAAAGAAAGAAAGGAAGGAAGGAAGGAAGGAAGGAAGGAAGGAAGGAAGGAAGGAAGGAAGGAAGGAAGCAAGGAAGAAAAAGAAAGAAAGAAAGAAAGAGAAAAAGAAAGAAAGGAAGGAAGGAAGGAAGGAAGAAAAATAGAAAAAAGACCTATTTTTACAAGAATATTTATAGCGGTTCTTTTTGTGGTGGCAAAGAATTGGAAGTTGAGATGCCCATCAATTGGGAAATGTCTGAGTAAGTTGTGGGATATGATTGTGATAGAATATGATTATGATATAAGAAATGATGAGGAGGATGCTCTCAGCAAAACCTGGGAAAACCTATATGAATTGATGCAGAGTGAAGTAAGCAGAAACAGGAGATCATTGTACACAATAATAACAGTATTGTAATGATAATCAACTATGAAAGACTTAGCTACTCTGAATAATACAATGATCCAAGACAATTCCAAATGACTCATGATGAAAAATGCTATTTACCTCCAGACAGAGAACTGTTGAACTCTGAGCACAAAATGAAGTATATTTTCCCCTATATTTATTTTTCTTGCTTTTTTGTAACATGGCTAATATGGAAATATGTTTTGCATTATTTCAACATGTACAAATGATATAATATTGCTTGCCTTCTCAATGAGTGGGGAAGGGATAGAAGGATGGAGAGAATTTGGAACTCAAAAAAATGTTTTAAATGAATGTTAAAAATAAATAATGTTCCATTTTATTTGTTAGAGAAAATTATTTATAACAGGTATCTCCACCTCCTTCCCTCTCACTCTTTTCTTAACTCTTACCTGTCTGGCTTCTGACATCATTCAACTGAACCTTCTCTCTCAAAAAGAAAAGAAAAAAAAGACAAAAGGAATGGATAAGATATGGAGAAGAACAGAATGCTATGGTCAGATGGCAGCGATGGTCAGATAGAAAGGAAAGCCAGATTTTTGATCGGGGAAGTGGAACAGATGCAGAATTACAGATTTTAGATCCCAGCCCCCTCTGCCTCGTTTCCTAGTCCAGATGCATGTGTGTGGACTTATATTTGTATGTGTGCATGTCTTATATGACCATGTTGATGTGTTATTGCATACGGGTGCACGTGTCTATATGCTCGTCCATATGTAAACACTCTTCCATTTGTTTCTCAGTGTCTTAGCGTTTTTTTGTTTGGTTACTACTAGGCCTAAGTACCTCTCTCAAAGCTTCTATGCTCCCACTGTTCCCATTTTATAACTGCTCTAGAGGGAACATAAACTGCATTTCATGGACAATTCAACAATGTGGTACCAAAAGAGAATTGGTCTTTTGCCAGAAAATATCTTGTCTGAAGACTAATCACAACTTAAGGAAAAGAATGAATCAAGAAAATGTAAATAAATGAGCAAGCTATAGCATCCAGGAATAGGCCTAAAGCTGCCCATCAGTTGGGAAATGCCTGGACAAATTGCGGTATATGATTGTGATGGAATACTACTGTGCTATAAAAAATGATGAAGAGGAGTGTTTTGAGTTCCAAATTCTCTCCCTCCCTCCATTCCTTCCCCATCCATTGAGAAGGCAAGCAATATTATGTCAATTATCAATTATATCAATATTAACAGAGGATTTAGGATGAAAGGAAGAAGAGTAGAGAGAGATTACACAGAATGACCTTAATTTCCTCAGTAAAGTAAAAAGTGAAAGACTCAGCTAAGAGGATTGAGGGACTAGAGGCATAGAGAGCTTGAAAAAAGGTTTGGATTCCAAACCTATTCTTCAAACATGGAAAGTGAGATAAGGAAATTAATCAGGTATAAATAAAATAATTGTCTTGTGAGCATGAAGGGAAGTCCCCAACAGTGTCAGAACAAGAAGCCCACTTCCTGGTGAAACTGAACACCTGGGGAATATAGGACACCTAGGAGCATGGTTTCCGCAGTCCAAAATGAATGTTCAAGCCCTAGCTCAGAGATAACTGGAGCCATGGCAGCTCATTGAGTTGAATGGCTTAGTATGAAAATTACAATGTAAGCAGACAGAGGGACCTTCTGTGTAACCTAGACAATAAAACTGAAATGGAAATTATGATGGCCCTTTCTCCTTGGTAAGCAGTGGCGGGGGCTTTGCAAAAGGCAAAGAGTAGGAAAGTGTAGGAGAGTGTTGGGGGAAAGGGAACAGAGCCAGCATCATCAACCACACCCACACCCTTGTCCATGGTTGCTCCTCCAGGGAATATCCAGGACCCTGGCCAACAGGTGAGCCTTTGGCTCCCAAACACATTTTAGAGAATCAAGTGGACCATTTTGAAGCACTGTGAAAAGAACAGAAGGATTTTCAGAAAGAAATATAGACAAGCAAGACGGTTTTGAGAATAACTTGTAGAATTAAATTTTTTAAAAGCAAACAATATGAAATGTACATCCATGTTGTGCATGGAAATTACCATTTTGGTGCTTAAGTTCAGAATTTTTTAAATCTTTAAAAAGGAAACCTAAGCAGTCTGTCCTTTCCCTCTTCCTCTTGAGGGAAGCTCTGAATAGAGTTGGATAATTATGAAAATAATGAAATTATGAAAATAAATCTGGTCTGATTCAAGTAGTTATTCCAAATCTGCGAATCCCTAGTGTTAAGACTCAGTCACCCTTTAACTCAAAATGGCCTTTCACACCATCGTCCTGCTGTTTTTGTAGTCTGGCACTCACCTAAGCAGTCTTCCCAAGCCAGCATTCTCTAGGAGAGCTTGGCAGGGCACCCCTCTGCCAACACCCTTCCCTGATGGCTCCTTCAGAATAACTTCTGAGCAAGTTGCTAAGAGCTAGCAAGACTCAAATGCCTCTGATGCTTACATAACCATGAGGCACCATCACTCACATTCTCTCTACCCAAGCCAATATCTTTTACTTCAGCTCATGGAAAATCATGCCCCCACCCTCTTTTAGCTTTAAAATGCTAAGTACGACTGCAAGCAAGTCTGTAGTGTACATACAGTCGTATCTCAAACCCAAATGCCCTCTCCTAAGAACAAGTCCAGTTTTTAATGATTCATGTAAACACCCAGCAGACACAATGCACAGAGCCACATTTCCATATGCCCGTGTGCATATATTAGTCTTATCTTGATCTTTGTCACATAGGAAGCAACCTCTTTTTAAGCTCCCTTTCTGTCTGCTGGGCCTTCTCTGCTGATTCCATCTACCTCCAATCTAATCCCTGCTTGTAATTACAAATGCAATCTGCAGAAGTCAGGGCCAACCTGAGAAGAGATTCTGCTCCCATGACCACAGATGCTCCAGAGAGCTCTGGGATATATCCTCTATTGACCCTTGGTTCAGTTCAAGGTATAACCCCAACCTTTCTGCAACAGGGACAATTCTATTCAATGTCATGTAAGACTTTCCATGTGCCTCAGTTTCTTCATCTGCGAATGGTGAGGAATTTGGATTGGAAAAACTAAGGTCCGTTACAGCTTTCACATTTATTATGTAATCTAAGGAGCTATATTATCTGTTGTTTTTGACCCTATGCACCTTGTTAACATCATTTTAACACAGGTTTCATTGTAGTGTAAGTCAGAAACTTTTTTTCTGTTGCCTCGTTATAATTATTGTCATCAATTTAAAGCTAGAAGGGACAGAAACTTGGAGATCGCTGTATAAGTCCCAAGGATGGGAAGTGGCTTGCTCGGACTCCACGGTTACCTTAGATGGTAAAAACTTTCTAACAATTAGAGCAGTCCCAAAGTTGGATAGGTGAACTCCCTCTTTATTGGGGGTCTTCAGGCAGAGGTCATATGATACCTTCCTTTTGGGGCATAGACATTGAGGTCCCTTTCAACTATGAAATTCTGTGATTCCTGTGATTTCTTCTTCTCCCTTAAGGTAGGACATAATCCTTTACTCAATATTGTATAACTTGCTTGGGAGTAGTGATTTGTTTCATTCTTTATATCTTTCATTCTTTATATTCCCCTGTGCTTAGCACAGTGAACAGCACACAGAGGTGTTTAACAAATGCTTGTTGACTGATTGATAGAATGGACTTTTCTTACATAGGTCAAAACTCTTCACTTCCTTCACAAAGCCCAACTTAGGTGCCCCCTCATCCACGAAGCTTTCTATGATCTCCCATGACTAGAAATAAATTAATTTCTATGCAATATATATCCCCCATTGGAAGGTAAGTTCCTTGAGGGCAGAGCCTGTCTTTTCTCTTGGCTTGTTTTTGTATCCACAGTTCTCAGCATCATGCCTAGCACACCATAAGCACTTAATAAATGCTTACCACCTTGCAAAATTTGAGTACTCATGCAATTAATCATATTACAACTTGCGTTTTAGGTATGTGTGTACATATATGTCTCATTTCCACGTACACATGCACAGCCCAACTAGATTATAGATTTCTTGATTGGCAGATACTGTGGGATGATGTACTTTATATCCCTAGCAACTCACACAGTACTTGGCAGATAGTAAGCAGCAATAAACATTTGTTGAATTTAATTGAATGGAATCAAAATAAATTGAAATGAATTGAATTCAAAGATTTTCAAGTCACCTTCCAAGCTACTTTCTCCAACTACCCTGACAATCCTAGATGCTCTTGGAGTTCCAGAGAATTTAATGGTTCATATGGTCATTGAATAACACACCTCTTTCCCACTTCCAAATCTTACTGATTAGCCCTACCCACATTCCTGGTTTGAACTTTTCACTAACACTTGGGCACTTGCATTCAATAATCAGGAAGCAGCAACCCAAGTTGTTTCCCTCCATGGGGAAAGAAGAGGCAGCCCGGAGTCACGAGAAGAGGGTAGAATTTAGAGTCAGGGGACCTGGGTTCAAATCTTGTCTCTGCTACTTACTACTCACTATGACAGTGGGCAAGTCACTTACCCCTTTCTGGGCCTCAGTTTCCTTATCTGTAAAATGAAGGACGTGAACTAGATCACCTCCTGGGTCCTTTCTAGGTCAAAAGCTATGACCCCATGATCCCAAGAGAGAAGAAACTACATGGTCACATCTGACATTAGATACTATGGCTTTGACCTGGAACTGTTCACTCTTCCTTGTCCCCCTGCCTTCTGGCTCCTTCTAGGGTCATTCTGTCAGATTGCTCATTGAAAGCCCTACGAGAAATTAATAACATTAAGAAGGAGGTGATAATGATGATAATAATCCTAAAGCACTAGATCCTTACTTTAGCACCCTTCACTACAGAGCAGAATCATCTTGGAGCCCTGGGGAATATAGTTCCTGAGGTTAAGAAAAAGAAGCTATTTCTAACAATAACAGGCAAGAGGATCTGCACTTGTGATTTCACTCCCAGATGAAAAAGCTCCCTATACCAATGCAGGCCAATGCATATAGTGTTTGAGAGATGCCTGGAGCACTAAAAGGCTAAGAGATTTGCCCAGGACACACAGCAAGGATGAGTCTGTGGTAGGATTTGGAGTCTTCTTGGCTCCTGGACTAGCTTCTATCCATTAATTGATGTCAACATTCAGAAATAATAATAACATACTTGATCTCATTTCATCTTTCCAACAGCCCTACAAGGTAGGTTCTATTTATTATCACCATTTTATAGATGTAGAAACTGAGGCTTAGAGAGGTTAAGCAACTTACCCAGTGTCACAAAGATAATAAGGGATCTTCTTGATTCCAGATCCAGCACTCTATCTACTATCCTCTCTATGTCCCCAGAGGACACAAGAAAAAAATGACATGCTTCTCATTTTGTGACCTACCTCTCCCAATACTAGCTGGATTAAACCTGTCGCATACAGTCTACATATCCCAGCCATCCCTAAGAGCCCAGCTTCAATGCAACCTCCTTTCTTATCTACCTCATCCTTCATTCCCATTATCCCAGTATTAGGGCTGCCAGATATTCTGTGTTTATTACATTCTCCCACATGCCCATGCCTTGTCCTACTCTCTGCTATGTTTGGATGAAAAATGTCCCAGTATTAGAACCCAATCAGACCAATTCTTAATGACTAGTTATAACCACAATCCCTCCTTTCCTCTTTCCTTCCCCAAACCCTGCCTGCTCAGAAGTCATCTTGTGGGTTATACACTAAAATCTGGTCCGCAACACTGCCACAATAAACAAGTATCAGTAAAAGGAACAGTTCCTCCACTCCTCTCAGCTGAATAGGAGAAGGGAAGAAGGGCTCTCATCGCAGAGGCTAGGAATTGCTGGAATCAGAAATTATCTCCATTCCTCTCCCCAACCCCACCAAGTTCAAACTTTTTGCTTGTTTGGAGTTGTCATAGCAACACACCTCCTAATGGCTTCAGGTTTGGCCTGAGGGCTAAAGGGTGAAGTAGGAGTGGGCTAAAGGGTAAAAGAGAGGGGGTATATCCATGTTCAAGGCCCTGGGGATGGCTACTGTATTGGATTAGCTAATACAGGGACACAGTATTAGAACCAGGGATGGAAGGAGATGGTGTTATCCAGCCTTAATTAACCTTGCAGTACTCAATGTCTGGTACTTCCTTTAAAATAAAATTTTTATATCATCTGAAGTTCCCAATTTATTCCTCCCTTGCCCCTTCAATGAGAATTATCTGTTATAACAAAAATTGAAAAAGAGGGGAAAAACAGTTCAGTAAAACTAACCAATATATTGAAAAGATCTGCCATTATATTCAGTATTCCACATCCACAGCCCCCAACTTCTGTAAAGAAGGGGTAGAGGTTTCTGGCTAAGACTTCCTAGCTGTTTCCACAACAGGGCTTAATGTGAACAAACAAATGACATAAAGGTCAGGAGATGGTGATAATGGAAAGGGTTGGCAAAATAAGGGAGTGAGAGGATATGGTATAAGCAAGAAGTTTTTTTCTGAAAAACAGAGGGTTGATATTAAATCCTACTAGAAAGAAGTCACGTGTATGCATGGTATAGTGCCTAGATGTCGGACCCAAGTCATAAGGCCCATAACACTCCGGACTGGGGCCAGAACCAGATGAAAATATAATTGGGAAATATTTAATAAAATAAATAAAAATACAACAGAACATTGATAATGTCAATATGTGGTTTTCTAAATCAATAAATGGCCAGCAGGGATCCTTGTATGGTTTAGTGGACCCCCATTTCTATTTGAATTTCATATCACTGGCATGGAAAGACCATACAGATCTAAAGAGGAAGAGAATAAGGATTTATTAAACATTTACTCTGTGCCAGGCACTATGCTATGCAATATTGTGAATATTATCTCTTTTGATCTCTCAACAACCATGGGGTATAGGTATCATTATTACCTCCATTTTGCAGATGAGGAAACTTGGGCCAACAGAGGTTAAGTGACTTGCTCAGGGTCATGTATCTATTAAGTGTCTGAGGCTGGATTCTAGTTCAGCTCCTGCTGACTCCAGGTCCAGAGCTCTGTCCACTGAGCCTCCATCTTAACTGGCTTATCTGACATCAGAAGACCTGAATTCTGGGTTTGAATCTCTTCTCTGCCACTTACTATCTATGTGTTCTTGGGCAAGTTATTGCTGCTTATTATATGTTCAACCTTAGACAATCACTTCACCTCAGTGGGCCACAGTGTCCTCACCTGTAAAATGAGGAGGGGTCCTTTCTTGTTCTATGGCTATGATGCTCTTATCTTAAGTTACTTCTACTGTCTGTGTTTTACCTGTAAAAAAATAATTAGAAGGGGGGGTAACAGAAGGAAGGGCAGATTGGGAGAAGGGGTATTTAGGACGCATGCTATCTTGGGGTGAGTGGAGGGGAGAGATGGGGAGAAAATCTGGAACTCAAAAATCCTGCGGAAGTGTATGTTGAAAACTAAAAATAAACAGATTAATTAATAAAAAAAAATTAGGGGATTGGACCAGATGACCTCCAAAGTCTCTTCAAGTCCTAAATGCATTCTTATTGTTGTTTAGTCATTTCAGTCAGTCCAACTCTTCATGCCCCCATCTGGAGTTTTCTTGGCAAAGATACTGGAGTGATTTGCCATTTCCTTCTCCAGATTGTTTTACAGATGAGGAAACTGAGGCACACATGCCAAGGGTCACACAACTAGTGTCTAAGGCTGTCTCTTCTTTTAAAAGTGACTAGATAACCTCTCAGGACCTTCCCAGGGCTGAATCCTAAGATCTCTGCTCTCCCTCCTGAACTCTCCCTACCCTTACAACCATTATGAAGACTGCTTCACAGTAAGCATCTACATGAGAGGTGAACATTTCCATTAACCTGACAGGTTTTTCATGTACCAATCATGAAGAATGCATTTCCACATATCCAGATTATTCCATTGTCTTTTCCACCTTTCATCCAGATTGTTGGATACCATGTAGATGAATCCTGCATCTTGAAAACAGTCCTGGTTTACCAATATAAGTAGCCATGGGTGCCCCTATTCAGGGAGGGAATACAAGCTCACAGTCCTAGACATTTCCTCTACTCCCATCACTTGAATCGCTGCTAGAAAGCGCTGTTTTCCCATCCAACCCTGACTCCCACTGACAAAGGTTCATTAGGAGTTGCTCTTGAGATGGTCTAGTGCTCCCTTTTTTCCCCTCCCCCTCTCTTCTGTCCTCCCTCTGGCTCCTTCATTCCAAATATTTATTGCGTCATGACTCATTAACATTCCTCCCAGGACATCTTTAATAAATATGCTGAGGGGGAAAAGCCTCTGCTTGCATATTAAATATTAAATTTATAAGACATATAATCCTCCTAATTAAGTTGAATTTTAATCTTGCACATTAAATTAAAAGAAAAGGAGGGGGATGGGAAGTGGAGTAATATCCACCCCCTAATTTACATCCCCCCCAAAAAAAATCTTGGCACCTGAGTACATAACCAAGCTGCTTAAACAAAAATCGGCAACTCCGTCCTCTATTCCCACATCAACCACTGCCTAACGCTTCTCTGTGGTCCAAGGGCAAGGCCAAGGGGCAAAGCCAGGGCCCCTGAGAGGATTTCTGCCCAGAAAGTTCATTATGTTACTGACATCCCAGACCTGGAACCACACACGTAGAGACTTGGCACACAAAGCAGCAAGTGTGATAAAAGTGGAAGAGAAAACAGCCTCTGGGGGCCTAATCTTGCGAATCTAAACCAGTCCACATTGCCACAAGCATCTCGCCTACATCCATGTACCAGGCTTTCCAAGTGAAATGTCAGCCATTCCACCCTTTACATACAGACACACAAATAGGTCTATCCGTGTGGCCCATGTGGCACTGTCTGCACCCATGATTTCATCAATGTGGGAACTCCCAGTATAGAAACATCCTGCATTAACACATATCAACACCTCCTCCATACCTTACAGCCTTACAGAATTGTCTGAAGCACTGAGAGCTTAAGGACTTTGCCTTGGTCATGTAGATATGTGTGTGAGATAGCAAATAAAGTGTTAGTAAGTAAGAAAGTAAGACCTGGGTTCAAATCCCAACTGGGATATTTACTAGCTGCATGACTGTGGGCAAGTCACTTAACATTTTTGAGCCTCATGTCTAAAATGACTCAGTTGGATTAGGTAAACTCTAAGGTCCTTTGAAGACCTCAGTCTATGATCCGATGGATAAGATTTAAAATCAAGTAGGTCTTTCTCACTCTGAGGTCCATTCTCTATCTACTACATCCTGACGCTATATAACGTACAGTCACAGGAATATTAATAATAATCACTTTCTACTGATGTGTTCTGGTTGCAAATCATGGAATATATAAATCAAAATTGCAAGTGACCCAAAGGGTAATGAAAAGACGTCGAGAAGGTGTAAGCTTGCCACTGCTGGCTATCACCAACGATGACTTACACATAAGAGGTGATACAAAAGACATTCTTAAGGAGATGCATCCCAGGAAGAAGGGGCGAGCTGGCAATGTATCCAAAATGAGAGATAATAGATGGGAAGCCTCAGTGCTCCTCTGCCAGGCATAAAATATTAGGAGAACAAAAAGGAGACAGACTTTCAGGATACTAGACTGGTCCTCTATGGAGGACTGGCCCATAGGAATTTGTCAACAAAAATCTCACAGTATAAGAAGGGAGAGGGATATGAACCTTTGAAAGGCAAACCCATATCAATGAGATAACATATCAGATTCATCAGAATCCAGGAGTTGTCAAAACATAGAGCTCTAAGCGTCATGCAATTAACATATATAGGATTAAATGATTTGATAAGCAATGATCATCTCTATGATCCGCAGAGAAAAGATCATGAAACACTCTCTAACAGAGAGAGAGAGGGGGCTACTAGGGCAGAATGTTGTCAGATGAAGACATCTTATTGTTTTTGTTTAACTGTCCTTTTTTGTTGTGGCAGCTAGAAGGCACAATGGATAGAATGCTGGGCCTGAAGTCAGAAAGACTCATCTTCCTGAGTTCAAATCTGGCCTCAGATACTTACCAGCTGTACGACCCTGGGCAAGTCACTTAACCCTCTTTGTCTCAGTTTCTTCATCTGTAAAATGAGTGGGAGAAAGAAAAGGAAAACCGCTCCAGTATCTCTGCCAAGAAAACCCCAAAAGGGGTCACAAAAAGTTGGACATAACTGAAATGCCTGAACAACAACCTTCTTTGTTATAAATAGGGTGAAGGGAGGGAAGAAGTAGGAAGCAGATTTCTGAAAACGATTGTGATACAAAAACAAAAGGCATCCATAACCCTTATTTTTCAAAAAAACAAAAATAATGTGGTATTGATTATAAATTCAATAGAGGTTTGGTTAGTTTTTTTAAAGAGATTAACGAAAGTCAGACTAGTCAGTGAAGATTTCATGCAGAGGCAGGTCAGTCCACGTGGAAGTAATAGCAGAAGCAATAAAACCCATGATGTTCAATCAACTGATTGGCAAATATTTTCCAGAATTTCAGTTTGCCAGAAAAACCTGGAGAAACAAGGAAAATGACTGATTCTGTGCATTTACTAGAAAGCCTGAGTTGTAATGGGCACAGAGCAGGTATTTCCTTATTTAAGCAACAACCCAAGAAGGAGAAAGGGACATTTATGAGCACATGCTTCCTTAAGAGAGGAAGCTCAAATTCTAGATTCCCAAGTAAAATTTTGCCAAGTTGCCCTGGTGAACTGCACTGGAAAGAGAAATTCTGTCTCCTCGGTGCCCAAGTGTGACACTTATGACCTTAGAGAAATCGTATCTTCCCTCTTTGAACCTTAGTTTCCTCATCTTCAAAATAAGGGAATTGGACTAATGATCTCTCCTGTCCTCAGCATCATCGTTCTATGGATCCTACAAACCTCTCTGGTTAGGCTGATGCTCGTGGTGTCTTCTACATAAAATGCTACGTATGCCAGGATCCATCTCTTCCTTCGAGACAACAGGACAAACACCACCTTCTACACCAAGCTTTTTCCTGATCCCCTCATTTCCTAGCGCTCCCTTCTCAAAGTGCTTTGCATTTATTTGGATTTATTCTCTTCATATTTATTCGTTACATACTTAGATATGTCCTTGTTGTCTCCCCTGTTAGAATGTAAACTCCTTTCCAGCTAGGATTGTTTCATTCAGTTGTATTCACATCCTCAGGCCCTGGCACTGTGAGTACCTGATGCACAGCAGGTCTTTAAGAAATACTTAATGATAGATTGAATTAGTGAATGACTGAGTTCACGTGATGTATCAAAAAAGAGGGCTGGACTTAGGATTAGAAGATGAAACTGTGGCTCTGCTATTTACTAACTGTATGACCTTGGCCAACTCATAATTCCTCAATGCCTCAGTTTCTTCATCCATAAAGTAGAGATTTGAAGACCTACTTCACATCCTTATGTCCTTGTGTGTTAAATAAAAATTAAAATCATAAGATTTAGAGCTAGAGGGGACCTTAGAGATCATCTAGTATAACCTTCCTCATTATACAGATAAAGAAACTGAGACCCAGAGAGGTGATTGAAGTTCACTCCAGTAGTAAGTGAAAGAATCAAGATGGAAACCCGGCACTGAACACAGTACTCTTTTCACTAAGTATATGATTAGCTATAAGGTATTCTACAAATTTAGTGATTATTATCCATAGGATGTATAACAGATTAGCAATCAGAGGAACAGGAGGAGGAGGAAGAGGAAGAGGTGGAGGAGAAGGTAAAAGAGGAGGAGGAGTTGTAGCAGCAGCATTTAAATGGGATCTCCATGTCTTTCCCAGTGAGCATGTGCCTTGGACATAAAGGGAAGGTTAGGAAATACAGAAGGAATCTGAATATCAAACTATACAACAAAATCAAAGCGGAATCCAGGCATCTAGGAAGAAAAGGAGAGCAGGGGAAAATTAGAGGAGAAAAAAGAATCAATTAGTTTAGTTAGTTTAATTCAGAGGTTCTTAACCTAGGGTCTCTGAACTTTTTTTTAAATCATTTTGATAACTGTCTTTTAGCATAATTTTTTCTTTTGTAATCCTATGTATTTTATTTTATGCATTTAAAAACATTATTCTGAGAAAAGATTATTCATAGAAAAGCATTATTCTATAAGCTGCCCCAGATTACCAGAGGGGTCCAAGACACAAAAAAAAAAAGGTAAAGAACCTCTGTTTTTTTAGAAGGAGGGATTTAGAGCAGACTTACAGATTGGTAATTACCAAGGTCTAATAGTCACCAAGGACTTGAAAAGTGAGGGGCCCACTAGTGCCAGAGAGATCCAAAATATATACACTAAGATTTGGCTGAAAAAACCGTAGCTCCATCAAGAAAGAAATGTCAAGCTCAATAGCCCTCAAGGTAGAAGGGATTAAGGGTTTTTTTGGAACAGGAATAAGGAGAATAGACTCTGGGACTGAGTATGGAAGGAAGAAAAGACTGTAGAAGTGGGGAGATGTGAAATGGTTAGAAGGAAAGGAGTGAGATACTGGGAGTGGAGACTCTTCAAGAAGGAAAGATTGATTTCAACCAATCAATCAATAAACCTCATGCATTGCCTACTATGTCCTAGGCACTGTGCTTGAGGAGACAGACAAGAAGACAAAAAATAAAACAACCCCAAGTTTTGCAGTTTGCTGAAATAGGATAATGTCAATTGTGCCCAAACACCACCTCTGCTCTCTGGCAACCACCCCTTGGCAAACTGGCAGAGAAAACCGATACTCTTGCTGGCATTTCCTCTGACATCTGTATCTATTATGTTTGCAACTGTTCTCAGGGAATTGGATTTTTAAACTCCTGGACTGGAAAGGACAAGGGTAACAGGATTACAGCATTTCCCATGCACTCCTCAGAGAGCAAGAAAACGATAGAACAAGGGTGAGCAACCCAAAGCAAGTGCATCAGTGGCTAGCAAACGCATCTCAGGTATGGCTGCTCCTTGATAGGGTCCACTTCCTCCCACTCCTCTCCACACACACTAACAGAGAAAGGGAGAGAAAGCTGCCAATTTCAGAAACATAGCAGTCATTCTCCTGGTGTCTAGCTGGAGGAAGTCCTGGCTTCTCTCACCCACTCCTCTCCCTCCTGCACCCCACTGGTGGCATCTGCAGGGATGGCTAAAGTGGGATACTGTGGGCAGTCTCCAGTTCCCCCCAAATATGTTACCGCCATGCTGGCAAGGGTCTCCTCTTGTCTGTCTCAGGTGAATAACACCCATGTTACATGTGGGGCCAAACCCTCATATTCAATGTCAATCAAAGAGTATTTATTAAACACATACTGTGTGCCAGGCACTGGGTTAGGCAATGAGGATACAAAGATAAAAATACAGCATTTCCTACCTTCAAGGTGCTTACAGTCTATTAGGGAGACAATAAGTGTGTGTGTGTGTGTGTGTGTGTGTGTGTGTGTGTACACACACACACACTCACACACAGAGAAAGAGAGAGTTAATAAATACAAATATATGCAAAGTGGTTAAATAAGAGGTAGTTTGGAAAAGAAGGATCAGAAAAGTCTTCATGCAGAAAGATGATGCCTGAGTTACATCTTAAAAGAAAAATGGTGGGGAGGGGGGCAAGGAAAGAAGAAAAAAAAAGAAAAGGTGCAGGTTAGGAGGGAATGCATTTTAGGAGAAACAGGAAATGGAGTATGGGAGAAATTGAGAGAAGGTCAGCTTGACTGAATTATGGAATATTAGAGTAATATTCAATGAGGCTGAATAGATAGGTTGGAGGCAAGGTGTGTAGAGCCTTAAAAGCTAAACAGAGGTATTGATATTTTATCACTGGAGTTGGCTGAGTAGGGAAGTCACATGGTCAGATCTACATTTAAGGAAAATCACTTTGGCGGCAGTGCATTCACTGGACCAGAGTCCATCTGGAAGAGACTAACTCCCAAACCAACACTGCATTTATCTTCATATATTCCAAGGGAGCTCCAAACCATTCCCTCCCCTCCCAGTTTCCTCAGTCAGTATTCTCAAGTTTGGTGCTCCATTCTGAAAAGTATTTCCCATTTCCTGGAAA
Source organism: Vombatus ursinus (assembly GCF_900497805.2). Lineage (NCBI taxonomy): Eukaryota > Metazoa > Chordata > Mammalia > Diprotodontia > Vombatidae > Vombatus > Vombatus ursinus. The sequence continues at coordinate 1,155,095 of NW_020954648.1, read as the reverse complement.
TATTTAGGACCTTGCCAGCCTCTGCGGCCCAGATTGCTGCCAGAAGTTACCAAAGATGATATTTTAAGAGCAAGACTGGTAGGCTGTTTCTGGTTTAGTCACATAGGAGGTAAGGTAAAGGAAAGAGAACAAGCATTTATTAAGCACCTACTATGTACCAGGATTGTGCTGAGCACTTTGCAAATATCATCTCCCGTGATCCTCACAACAACCCTGAGAGGTAGGAGCTATTATTATTATTTCCATTTTACAGGTGAGAAAAATGAGGCAGACAGAAGTTAAGTGACTTGCCAATGGACACACAGCTAGGAAGTATCTGAGGTTGGATTTGAACTCAGGTCTTCCTTACCCAGGCCCAGAGTTCTAACCACTGCACTACCAAGCTGTGAGGAGGGGGTGGGGGATGGGCTCTCTAAGGTCCAGCTTGAGTTTTACAGGTTCAGAAAATCCAATGCGTCACTTCATCCAGTCATGACTAGGCTCTGGGAAATGTATTCACCCTTAATTCACAAAACACTGAATTGTAAATAATAAAGCCATTTATATTTGTTTGCAATAGAGAAGATGTCTTCCATTAAGACCTAAATACTTAACGTCTAGTTACTAAAGCACTTCCTTTCTAGTATCCAAGTACTGGAAAAAGTTTAATTAATAATCTAAAGGTGCTTTGTTTGGGGTTTTGAGTGGTTTTTGGTTTTTTGTTGTTTTTTTTTTTGTAAGCATGGATTTTTTAAATTATCAATTAACAAGCCTTTATTAAGCACCTCCTATTCACCAAGCACAGTGCAAGGCACTGGAGATACAAACAAAACTTAAACATTCCCTGTCCTTAGGGAATTTACATTCTATCAAGAGAGACAACATACATAGTATGCATATAAGAACATACAAAATACAGGCAGAGTATTCGGGGAGGGAAGATATTAGCAGCTGCAAGAATGCAGAAAAATTTCACTCAGGACATGATTTTTTTATCTGAGCTTTGCAGGAAACTAGAGATTCTAAGTCATTCAGATGTGGAGAGAATGCATTTCAAGTATAAGGAACAGCCTATGCCAAGGCACTGGGACAGAAGATGGAATGTTGTGTGGGAGGAAGAACAAGAAGGCCAGTTTGGCTAAAGAGCTCCCAAAGGGAAGTGACTGAGATAGAGAGATAGGCTGGAGGTGACTTGTAAAGAGCTTTAAATGCCAAACAGGGACACTCATATTTGATTCTAGAAGCAAAAAGGAACCAGTGGGAAAGGGAGTGACGTGATCAGACCTATGTTTTAGGAATATCATTATAGCAGCTGTGTGGAGAATAGATTTCAAAGGACAGAAAATTAAGGCAGGGAAACCTTGGGGGATATTGCACTAGTCCAGGTGAGAGATAATAAAGACCACAACTATGATGGTAGCCACACAAAGGGATAAACTGAGACATGTTTTAGATATATCATTAACTTAATATTCAACAAAAAACAACTAAAAATATAGATTAAATCTCCAAAATGAAGCTTAAATGCAAACTATTTATAGTTTGATTAAGAGAATAATAAAAATTTCAACAAAATGAAAACAATAGCAATGTATTTGTTGTTCAGTAATTTTCCAATCATATCTGACTCTTCATGACCCCATTTTGGGTTTTATTGGGAAAGATAATAGAGTGATTTGCCATTTCCCTCTCCAGCTCATTTTACAGATGAAGAAACTGAGGCAAACAGGGTTAAATGACTTGGCAATGAACTCACAGCTAGGAGGTATCTGAGGCCAGATTTGAACTCTGGAAGATGAGTCTTCCTGACTCCAAGCCTGGCATTCTATCCAATGCACCACCTAGCTGCGTAATATGCCTGTATCCCCTTCTAAATCTGCTTCACTGAAAGCCTCTCTTAGTTTTTAAAAATATGGCTAAATGTGTATACTGTTCTTATCTGATTATTGTCTTCTTGTAACTAAAATTCTGTCTTCTCCAAGAAGCCTTTCCAGATCCCTATTAACACCAGTGCCTTCCCTCTGTTGATTCTCTCCAGTTTATCCTGGATATATCTTGTTTGTATATACTTGTCAGCTTGTCTCATTAGACTGTAAGCCCCTGGAGGTTAGGGACTATTTTTGCCTCTCTTTGTATTGCCAGGGCTTAGCACAGTGCCTGGAATATAGTAGGTACTTAATAAATGCTTGGTAACTTATCACACTTAGAGCAAGGGATCTGGTGGTCTTTAGGGCACATTTTCATCACCTACACAGGCTAGAATACTTATGCTTTGGACTGTGCCAAGGCAACCACTTCACTGGGTGGTGCTGGAGACACGGACAATTTCCACTGTCTAGCTCCCTTTTTCCCAGATTCCATCTGTCATTGCCAAGATTCTGTCTATATTTGTCATGTTGTTACCATTCTTAGCAAATCCCAAGTGTGTTCGAATTTTTGTATTGATTATAGATTCCATTTTAAGTTAGCTGCTTTATGATATTGGGCTAGACAAGTTAAAGATGTAGTCTCAAAGCCACAGTTGGTCATCTTGATAAGGAAATTGGAGCAGTGCCAGAAGGTTTGAGACGGGTAAATGCCCTAATATTCAAAAGAAAGGAAAGGATAGCTTCCAGAAACCAGAGACTTGCAAGCCTGGCACCAACCCATGGCAAAATTCTGAAGAAATAATTGAATGGATGGTACAGAAGCATTTAGGAAAGAATGTAGTGATTAATAGGTAGCAACATGGGTTCAGCAAGAGGAAAGACTAACCTCATTTCCTCTTCTTTGATAACATTATTAGATCTTACTATAGACTTTTGTGATAGACATGGAGTATCTTGATTTCAGCATAGCATCTGACAAAGTATCCCATGATGTCCTTGTCAATAAGGTGGCTAAATGAAAGCTGGATTAAAAAAAACCATCAAGTGGATTCATAGCTGCTTTAATAAAAATTTGAAAACATGACTTATGATTAAGTCATGGCATACCTAGTGCTCTAAAATGATGCATTCAGTCCTTTTCATACTAATTTTTTATTAATAACTTGGATTAAGAAATAGAGAGACTATTACCAAGTTTTTAGATGACATCCCTAGGATCATAGAGCTAGAACTAGAAAGTATCTCAAAGGTCATCTAGTGCAACCCCAATTTACCAATAAGGAAACTGAGACCAAAGGAGATTAAATGTCTTGTCCAAGGTCACACATGTAGGGTCAGAGTTGGGATTTGAACCCAGGTCTTCAGACTCCAAAGCCAGTGCTCTTTTCATTGTGTTCTCCTTCGTCCTTTAAATGGCAGAATCAGAATTGAAAACCATCCAACCTGATGGTTAAACCAATGGCCAAAACCAGCAAAATGAAGTCTAACAGCAATAAATGTGAAGTCCTACATTTTGGTTCAAGTGTGTAGCTGCAAATTCAGGATAGGACAAGCCTTGGTTTACAATAATTTAAGTGAAAATTTTTCATATGAAGCAACAATGACATAGCTTTTAAAAAAAAAAAGAAGAAGGCTAATGATCTTTTGGGGCTGGGGAGATAGGGGTCTAGACCTACGAGTTTATCTGTATAAAGAAATCTTTCTGTCAATGTGCCCCAACAAATGTAACTTACAGTCTTAAGGAACTGACTGAAGTACCACAAGTTTGTGACTTGCCCTTGGTCACAACAGCTGAAATATGTCAGACCATGGTTCCAGTCTGACAAGATAATTTTGAATCTTGATTCTGCCATCTTGAACATAAGTCTTCCTGACTACAAGACTCGTCCTCTAACCACTAAGCCTCGCTGCCTTTTAGTCTGTTAGTGGAAGTTTAGTCCAGACCACAGAAAGTACAGTTCAGTTCCACTGTGCACTGGCCAGCCCACATCTGGAGTATTGTATTCGATTCTAAATAATACATTTGAAGGGAGATATTGACAAAATACAGTACAAAGGCAGCAACCAAAATGGTGAAGTATCTGGAAACCATGTAATACAAGGAATAAGTAAAGGAACTGAGGATGTTTAGACTGAAGGAGATCAGACTAAAGGGATATATAATCACTATTTTCAAATATTTTAAGAGATTTCATGTTGAAAAGAAAACTAACTTGTTCTGAATTGCAGAACTAGGGCCGGTGGATGGAAGTTACAAGCAGGCAGATTTTGTGCCCAATAAGTATTAGGAATATCTATTATATATTGAAGGTAGAAGGGGCAATGGATAGAAAGATGTAGAGTTTTTGCTCCTAACAAAATGGCCTTTATTGATCTATCTTAGAGGTCAGGCTTTTGAACATATGATATGGACTTCATGGCTACTGGCATCCTAAGCACATTTGAGTCCCACCTGGGGAATAGAGTTTCCATGTTTTTTTTGAGAGATAGTATGCAATCCATTGGATAAATTACTTTACAAAGCAATGAACTGCCTGTTACTGGAAACATTCAAGAAGAGGCTCTAAGATAATCTGTCATAGGTATTATAAACGAGATAGCTGAAGATACTTGGATTAGGTGGAAGTCGATGACTCCTAAATTTATTTCTCCAAATAGAATGTAAGTTCCTGGTGGGCAGGGGCTATGTCTTATTCATCTCTGTGTCCCTCAAGAAACCTAGCATAGTGCCTCACACATGTGACAAACTTCTTCAATGTTTGAAAAGAATTGTGATATCAATGTGGGAGGCTCCCTCCACTGAGTAAGATTGCAACATCTCCAAGTCTAAGGAGACGGTCATCAGGATTTGCAAAAGAAAAGAAAATCACTACCAAATGGCCCACACATTGGTATTTAGCCTTTCTTAACTTGGCCAGCCTGGTCATCTGATGACAACACATACAAAGTCCATTGCCAGTTTCATGCTAAAAACTTTTATAGGAACTTGCATTCCATGGCTATAACCTTGAGGAACACAAGAGTCCTTCCCTCTCAAAAAAAAAAAAAAGATAATATCCCAGATATAGAAGGGACCTTAGAGACCAGCTAAGTCCAAATCCCTCATCCCAAATCCCTCAGATAAGGCAACTGAGGCACAGAGAAATTAAGTGACTAGCACACAGACAGGATTGAACCTATGTCCTCTGAACCCAGAGCCATTGTTCTTTCCACTGTACCATGTAGCTTCCTTTGTGTTTAATTTGTATATATTTTGCATTTACTTATCTGTATATATGTTGTTTTCCTCTCATTAAAATGTAAGCTCCTTGAGGGAAAGGATTATTTCATCTATACCTTTGCATCCCCAACATCTGGCACAATGCCCAACACACAGTAGGTGATTAATAAATGTGTGTTGATTTTTTTAAAAAAGGACCCTACGGTCTTCTCCACATTATAATAAGGCAACAGATGAAGACTTCTGTGAAGGGCATAGTAAGTACTTAGTAAATGTATGTTGAATGAATTACTAGTGCCTTAATGTGGTACCCTTCCTAAAATTTTGCGTTTTAATAATGAATAGTGCCTTAGTCCAAAAAAGTGGCTCCAATGGGAGAATGTCAGACATTAACAATGGTGCAAGGTGGGAGATATTTGAGGCAGAAGATCTTTTAGTTCACAGAACACATTTATAGCAACCTGCTTCACCTCTGCTTAAGGCTGACCCTGTTTGGAGTCCCTCTCCCCAAGGACTTCAGCTCCTTTTACCTCCTACCCTCCCAATACTGCCTCTTTTATTTTCACAACCATTTAGCAAGATTGCTGGCAGAGGGACTGGCAATATAACCCCAATCTTGCTGATGAAGAAATTGAGGCATGGTGAGGAGTCAGATGGAGAGTCATTAGCAGAGCCGGGAATGGAGCCCTGACTGCCTAATGCCAGCTACCTTTCTCCCTGGCGACTTTGCCATGCTCTCTCCATGCTTGCTCAGCCTGTGTTTGTCCTGCCAGCTTGTCTCATCAGAAGCTGGCAGGTAGAGAATAGGTCTATGGTATCTCAGTGTCTGGACGTCAAAGCTCTTTCTGTTTGCATTGGTTAGAAAATCCCCTCTAAAGCCCCAAATGCAAACATACACGGGGCCGCTGTGGATTCTCTCCGCCGGTCTTGACAGCCTTCAAAGCTACATATCGCCTCCACTTCCCCCAGCCCCAACCATCACTAAACCAAGCTGTGCATCTTATTACTTCTACTCTAGGTTCTGCTATGCACCACTTCCCATTGCCTCCCTGGCCCCCATCCTTTAATCCTGTACGTGGCTCTCCTCAGAATTCCCATAGCCATCAGCATGTTGAAAACACGATCTCATCCAGGAACTGCCTTGAAATCCTCCTGTCTTTTGCCTCCTGGAGAGGATGCAGGAGCAGGGGATTGTGTCTGGCAGCTGCTTACTCTGTTTTCTCTCAAATCCCCACCATTGCTGCTTTGGAAATCTCTGATTAACTCCTACATTGGTAATTAATCTGTGAGCTCTGGCTGTGGCTCAGTGTATAAGGCTGCAGGATGTGATGCTTCTTCAGAGGGTCTGAAACCCTCCAGGGATGTGTTTCATAATGATAGGCAGGGTTGCACCAGAACCCTCTCCAAATGATTGCTTGGCCCGTCCTTGCCATGTTGGGCAATGAAGAGCTCCAAGAGACAGCAGTAGTTTTTGACCCCAAATGGAACTGCATTTCCATGGTGCTCTATACTATGCTGAGGTACAGAGTAGAGCTTCATCATGTTTCTGGATGGTGATCATTCTGTTCTGGGTAGCAGCAGGTCCACAATACTCTGGAATAAAATAATCTTCATTTGTCCATACTCCAGGATAATGGAAGCCAATAGGAGAAAAGATATAAGGAAATGCACTTCCCTTCCTTTCAGTAGAAATGTGCAGGACTAAAAGTGTTGGAAGGTTTCATACACTATCAGATGGGGTCTCTGCATGGATTGGTTTTGCTTGGGTGTTCTTCTTTGTTACAAAGAAAGAAGACTTTGGGTTGGGGGTGGTACCTTCTACCAGTAATGGTAGAAGGAAGGAAGGAAGAAAGAAAGGAAGGAAGGAAGGAAGGAAGGAAGGAAGGAAGGAAGGAAGGAAG
>NW_020954648.1:1126249-1148117 GCF_900497805.2 Vombatus ursinus | reverse complement strand
AAGGAAGGAAGGAAGGAAGGAAGGAAGGAAGGAAGGAAGGAAGGAAGGAAGGAAGAAAAGAAGGATAGGAAGAAGGGAGAGAATGAGGAAACTCTTTTTTTAATATTTTATTTTTTTCCAATTACATATAAAAACAATTTTAACATTCATTTTTTTTAAAATCTGAGTTCCCAATTCTCTCTTTCTCCTCCCCCCACCATCATTGAGAAAAGCAAGCAATTTGATATGTTAGACATGTATAGTCATGCAAAGCATATTTCTATATTAGTCATGTTGTGAAAGAAAACACAGACCTCCCCTTCCAAAAAAAAAAGAAAGTTTTTAAAATTATATTTTAGTTTGCATTCCGATTCCATCATTTCTATGTCTGGAAGCAGATAGGATTTTTCACCATGAGTCCTTCTGAATTGTCTTAGATCATTGTATTGCTGAGAATAGCTAAATCAGGAAGGAAACTCTTTAAATGGAACTGTTGCTATTCCCTCTAGCAAAATATATCTAAGAATTTCATCAAAATTTAGTGTGTTCTTTTTTATTTACTGGGCAAATATTTATTAAGCACCTACACGTTCAAGACATTATGCTAGAAACTGAGTAGAAGTCTTTGGGGAAATCAGGTGAAAAATACTTTTCACAAGCCAGAAGCCCACCACTCAAAGCTAGGACTAGGAGGAAGACCTGGAAGTCTGAATCATGACTAGGATGCAGTATCCAACTCAGATAGGCATGGGGGCTAGATGACTCTGGGATAAGACAGGGGGAAAGGAGTTCATACCAGATATAGGAAGGTAAAGACCTTGCCCTCCCTACATTTGCATAAAAGCCAGGGTTGATTTTTAAAGACTTCTGTAACTTTTCTCCTTTATTTTTGGGAGATTTTTTTGGACCCATCTTGTGATTTCATTGATTTAAGGAACTCCCCCTACCAACGCAGACCAGCACCTAGTCTACAATTTATGGGCTTAGAGCATTGTCTGGGGTACTGAGAGGGCAAGTGATTGGCCCAGTATGTGTCAGAGCCGTTTGAAGCCAAGTCTTCTCACTCTGAGGCAGAAAAGGCCTTGTGTAGAAAATGTCACTTGGGCTGAGTCTTGAATGAAGCTAAGGATTCCAATAATGATAGTAATAATAATAATAATACTTACTATGTCCCAGGCACTGTACTAAAAGCTTTACAATTATTATCTCATTTGACACTCGCAACAACCCTAGGGGGTAGATCCTATTACTATCCCCATTTTACAGATGAGTAAACTAAGGAAAACAGGTCAAATGACTTGTCCAAAGTCACACAGTTAGTAAGTGTCTGAGGTCACATTTAAACTCGTCTTCCTGACTCAATGCCCAGTGTTCTATCCACTGCACCACCAAGGGTGAGGAGGGAGTGTATTCCAGGCATGAAGGACAACCTGTGCAAAGACTGAGAAGGAGGACTGTCATGAAATAGGCCAGTTTAGTTAGGAGTCGTATTATGAAGTAAATCTGGAAAGTTAAGTTGGAGACAGATCATAATTATGAGAATACCCCCAAACAACTGACTTACAAATGAGTGGTTGGGACACTCATCCTAGAAAAGTGAAGACTATTGAGTTAGTGGATGTGATTTACAGTGACACTAGTTAACAGCTACAGGTTGGACAGAATCATTCAAATTATTCCTAATAGTCTGCTTATTCTGACTTCTTCCAATCTCCAGTGTTCAGAAAACCCCAGCCTTATGTGTGGACCTCTGAACCCAAATAAGTTCTTTTCCCAGTAAAGTCTAGGATTTGTTAATAACATAATAGATGAACTTTTTTTCTGGTATAGGACAGCCATTTATTTCCTCTATACAAAAGAGATGAATAAAACAAAAAAATGACTAATAAATACACATTAACAATGACTTAAAATATGTATGATTCATTAACTTCTACACTGATATGCTGGAGATATCATTCAAAAGACCAGAGGAAAGTCTCTAGGACATTGGGGTGAATGGATCCTCTACAGAGGGTTTAAAGGATAAACATTATGTCAGATAAGAAGGTAAGGGGTTTCCATGTGCCACAGTGATGTATCCATGCAAATTACTTCACTGATCAAAATATCTAAGTAACAACTATTACAAAAGCACTAAAATCACTTAAATGGTAAAGATAGTTCCTTCAGGGAGTAAATAAGTATTAAATTGAGAGCCCCAAGATCTGCATCAGTATGGTATTGACTATGAGTGTGACATTGGGGGCAAATCATTTCAAGTCTCTGAACCTCAGTTTCCTCTCTTCCGCCAAATTCCACCAAATATTTATGATCTAACGACTGTATCTAAAGTCCCTTCCCATTCAAACACTAAAGCATTGCATCCCCCTCTAAAAAGTGGAAGTTGCCAGGAGAACCGATCCACAGGGCATAATGGAGGGGGAAAAGGAGAGTAGAGAAAATCCAAAAGACCTGTAGTATCCCTTGACTTGTACCCTGGATCCCATTCAATTCCATCTTATCCTTCATAATGCCCCTCTATCATTTCCTCTCTCACTAATCTTCAGTTTCTCCCTATCTACTGGCTACTTCCCTGCTGCCTACAAATATGTCTTCTCCATCCTTAAAAATCTTTCACTGAATCCATCTGTTCCCCTCTTATTATTGTCCCATATCTCTCTTCCCTTTTGTGGCTGAACTGCTTGAGAAAACCCTCTATAATTCATTAATCTACCTCTACTCCTCTCTCTTCTAATCGACTCTTCTGCAATCTGGCTTCCTAGCTCATCAACTGACATTTCTCTTTCCACAGTTACCAATATCTCTTAAGTGCCAAATCTAATGGACTTTGATCTATCCTGATCCTTCAGACTTCCTTGCAGCCTTTGACAATGTCAATCATCCTTTTCTCCTGGATACTTCCTCTTTTCTAAGTATCTCTATGAACAACAGTCCAATTCAAGGCCCTCTTCTCTTCTCTATGTATACTGTCTGACTTAGTGATCTTGTCAGTTCCCATGAGTTCAATTATTTTCTCTATGCAAATGATTCTCAGATTTTTTTTTTATCCAACCCTAGCCTTTCTTCTGATTTCCAGATTCCATCATGGACATCTCAAACTGAATATCCCATCGATACCTCAATTCAACATGTCCAAAATAGAATAGATTATCTTTCACCCAAAACCCTCCCCTCTTGTCAACTTCCCTATTATTATCAAGGATACCACCATCATCCCAGGCACTGAGACTTATAACCTTGGGGTTACTCTCAATTCCTCTTTCTCACTCTCCCTATATTTCCAATCTAATGCCAATGCTTGTCATCTCTACCTTTACAATATCTCTCATATATGTCTCCCTCTCTCCATTCACACGATCACCACCCTGGTTCAGGCCTTTGTCACCTCAGCCTGGACTACTGCAGTAGCCTACTGGTTGACCTCCTGAAACTTCAATTCTTTCCTCACTCCAGTCCATCCTCCTCTCAGTTGCCAAAGCGATCTCCTTAAGGAACAGATCTGACCATTTTACCCCTTATTCAATAAACTCCAGTGGTTGCCTATTGCTTCCAGAATCAAATATAAACTTCTCTGTTTTGGTTTTTATAGCCCTTCAAAATTTGGTTCCTTCCTAACTTTCTAGTCTTTTAAACTTTAAGCCCCTCTAGATACTCTAAAACACAACACTGGCTTCCTTGCTGTTCCTTGCACACAATACTCCATCTCTGGACTCTGCTCATTTTCACTGGCTGCCCCCATGCCTGGAATGCTTTCCCTCCTTTCTACCTCCTGGCTTCCCTGGCTTCCTTCAAGATTCAGCTCAAATCCCACTTTCAGAAGGACTCCTGCCCTAGTCACCCTTCTGCTACCACCTTCCCTCTGAGATTGCCTCCTATTTACCCTGGATTTCTTTTCTATGGATCTAGTTGTTTGCTTGTCATCTCCCCTATTAGAATGTGAGCTCCTTGAGGGCAGAAACTGTGACCCTAAGCACAGTGCCTGGAACATAGTAAATAAGACTTAATAAATGCTTGTCCACTGACTAACTGGTATCACACTCACTCTATCTAAGCCTACCTAAGTGAAGCAGGTTCCAAATCAGTTCAGCTCAACGAGAAATTTTTCCACACCCTGCCCAGCTTAGGGCTGCCTTTTCTGTGCCTTCTGTTCTCAGAATAGTTAATGCCCTGCCTCCAGAGTTGAGTTGGCACACAGGTGTCCTGGTCTCCTTAGTGAACATTCATTAACATTCATTAGTGTAATGCTGATGAATGTCCTCTCCACCCCCAGTTGTGTCTAGACTTCTGTGAATGTCAGCATAGAGATAAGCAGATTAAAAATCATTGGTGAATCAACAGAGAAAGCACAGAGCTAGGAGGCAGAACCCTGGAAGATGAGCATCAGGGACCTGGAAAAAGTGACGGGGAGACATGGACTTCAGGAATACATCTACATATATGTACACCAATCTATTCACCGGTGTTTTGGGCTGAAGAGGATTGCTATCTACTCCCTCTATTTGGCTCCCACCCTTGTGTGGCTGGAGCACTGCTTCTCGGCTCCTCCCTTCAAGCATAACTCTCTCACTAGGCATCACCCTCAGCGCCACTCTTGCGTTTGGGACAGTTCCTTGAACTGAACAAAGAAACAACAAGAAGGGAAAGATCCCCACATCACTGACTCAGAGAAGCCTGGGGGAGAAAGTCTCTCCTTATCAAGCTCCTTCCTCTCTAACTGTGCTGACTCATTTGCGCCCAGAGGAATCCATGATAGTCCAGATTCACTGGTTTAATATTTTGACTGTTTGGGGGAGTTACAAGAATATCAATAAAATCTCTTTAGTTCATTTTGAATTTCATAACTTGTAGTTCCTGGCCAACAAAGACAACTACAATCCTTTCTCAGGGGCTCCAGGTTGTCCTACATCTGGCAGAAGATTTAGCAGCAATCATCATTGAAAGGAAGCATTGCTATCAGAGCAGTGACTTGCTGCACTTTATCTCCACTAAAAGCTTCAAGTCTGAAAAGAAGGATTGATCTTGGCCATCATTGAAACCTTTTTGACTGAGAGTTTTTCCGTGGTAAAAGTGGCAACTAGTTAAGGAATGTTCTTCCTTAGGGATGCTTAGAAATCTTCCCTTCCTCTCCAAAACCCCTCAGATTCCCCAGGGCTGCCTTATTCAAATGTGGATTGGGAAATTTGAGTGAGGGGGAGGTAAGGAAAGCATGTTTATCCCCCCAAAGTCTTCTCCCCTACTGGCTCAGTTGGCCAAAATTCCTTCTTTGGGGGGACAATATTGGGAACTCCCATTAAAATAATTCAAGTATTGTTTTGAAGGAGAAATGCATTAATATTAACATTTTTATGTCAATTAGTCCCCTCTATTATTTATTCACATTATCATGCCCACTATAAGGAGACTGTGGAAATGGAAAACAAGGCTGATAAGAATGTATGGAGTCATAGGGAAAGAAATATATAGGAAACTACCTGACCAAGCAGTCAGTATGGTCCTGGCATTGCATCACACAGGTGACTAGAGGAGCAGGCAATGGAGGGAGGTTACTAGCAGAGAGATCAGAGTGAGTCAGTAGAAGCGGTCTGCAAGCAGGGAGGAGATGCTACTACTCCAGGTGCTCTTGAGCTTAGAAGATTAGAAGGAGCCTCTCTAGCTCCCAGTGACTCTATTCTAGATCATCCCTGAACACATTCAGTATAGAGCCGAGTGATTCTAGACACTTCTAGTTTCTAGACTTGCTTCCCTCTTACTATTTATATTGTTTTATAGCTTAATTAAATGTTTTTTCTTTTTTTTAATTTGTGGCTGCATGGTCTATAAATAGAGTGTTATGTGCTACTATTAGACCTATACTCCAAAGAGATTAAAGAAAGAAGAAAAAGGTCCATATGTACAAAAATATTTATAGCAGGTTTTTTTCTTATAGCAAGTAATTCAGACATAAAGGGGAGCCCACCCACTGAGGAATGACTAAACAAATAAAAACATATGAATTAATGGAAAATTAATTACTCTGTAAGAAATGACAAAAAGGAATGATTTCAGAGAAACTTAGGAAGACTTTACAAACTGATGCAGAGTAAAGTGAGAACAAGGACAGCAACTTATACAGTAACAACATTGTAAAGACAGACAGCTCTGAAAGACTTAAGAAATCTGATTGATACAGTGAGTGACCATGACTCCAAAGAACTGAGAATGAAGGATATTCTCCACCTCCTGACAAAGAGGTGATGTACTGTTAGACACAGACAATATAGGAATTTGTTTTGCTTGACTATGTACATTTGTTACAAAGGTTTTCTGTTTCTTTTTTTTTCCCAAGGGGGAAGAGGGTATTTGGGAGAGAGGGAGGAGCCTAGGGGTAGAGTGAGTGGTATGCTCAAGCCAGAATCATTGTTAAATATTCAGTGTGAGAAATTACTCCTCAGAAATCAGAAAATGCTACAAATCAGAGCTTGATTTGTTGTTTTGTTGATTGCCTTCACTTAGGAAATGATGAGGAACATGTTAATAATGCAAACTTCAAAGTGTATCATGCATACTGGGGTTTGTTTTTTTTTACAGAGAGCCGGATGTTAAATATTTACCAATAAACCCTTGCGTAGAGTTGCCAAAAAATAAAAAGAGAAGCATTAAAATATTTTTAATGCACAGAAGAAAACAGAAGAAATTACAAATAAACAGATCATTTTGAAAAGTTATATGTTGAATTTATTACATATTTTTAAAGAAAAGCAAGTTGTACATAATAGCTATACATAAAAGCAAACTGTGCAACAGCATACCATACAAGATGCAAGTATGAAGTTTCACATACAAATTTCTTTACTTATTCTACAGCGTCCATTTTGTTTGATATTTAAGTTCAAAATTTTTTTTAATTTTAAAGAGTGCTAGATCAACAGGGACTCAGCACATTTTGCATAATTTGATTACCCAATTCAATTTTCCACACTGAACCTGGGGAAACATGCAAAGGACAAGGGGATTAGAGTCAGAGAAATTAGGTTTGAACCTTGAATCTGCTATTTATGATCCGTATGACTTTGAACAAGACATTTAACCTCTATGGAACTCAGTTTCTCATCTGTAAAATGAAAAGATTGGACCGGATGGCTTTTAAGACCCCCTCAGCTCTAAGTCAACGATCCTAAGTAGCAAGGAGCTCCATTGGGATCCAGGGTTAATGGTAGGTGAAAACACTTAATGTTATAGAAGTCAGGGAAAAGGAAGTAGTCAAGAATGAGTATGGCAAAAAGAGAAGAGCCTATATATTTGGTCATCAACAAATAAGGAGCAGGTAAGCTTTCCTATGACACTTCTTTATAGCTGGAAAATTCTACTGAGCAAAACTTGAGCTAGAAATAAATGTAGCATACAACTCTAGGAAATAAAAAGGGACAAAATGAAACTAAATTCAGACATAAATTCAAAAGGGATCCAAAGAGTAGCATTGTTGCCCCATAGCATTCCTTGGCATTTGTGATGGGGACAATGAGGAAGAGATAGCCTGGACAAAGGGTTCTTATTGACTAGTAGCAAGAGCATGGGATACGTTTTTAAACATTTTTGTTTTATTATTAACTAGATGAACATATATTTTCATAAGCAAGGAAGAACATGAAAACAGGATTTTATTTAAAATCTAGACTCTATTACATACAGCTTGAGGTTTTTTTAAGCGTATTTTAAATTTAACTTGGTAGTAGTACTAACATTACCACACTTGTCTGTGTCCCCTTCTGAACTTCCTTCTGCTCTCTACTCTGTTTTCAAAATGTGTAATTGACACTCTTTTTTCTTTTCTTTTTTAGCATCACTATTACTCCTCCTCGTCCCACCTATTGCTGACTTCCCCACAAAAGGAAAATAAAGCCATTCCTTATGACAAATATGCATAGTTAAGCAAAACAAATCCACACGTTTGCTGTATCTGAAAATAACAGCTCATTCTGCCTGTCTAGTTCATAACCTCTCTGCCAGAAGGTGGGAAGCCTGCTTCATTATCAGCCCTCTGGAGTTGTGCTTGGTCATTGTATTATTATAAGATTTTAAGTCTTTCAAAGTTGATTTCCTTTGTAATATTGTAGTCATTGTATAAATTATCCTCTTTGTTCTGCTCACTTCATTCCCTCCCTTGCCGGCCTCTCAACCATCTCCCAACAACCCTGAGCCACACAGGTCAGGAAGAATAATGTGGCTGTTTCTTTCACTTGAATGACCTGGGAGTCACCGAACTCTAAGGCTTCTAGTGAGATGGAGCCCCACCAGACCTTACCTCCTGCCTTGCCACTGCATCCTCAAATCCTTGAGGCTTATTATGTGCCCTGCCACTATGCTTTTCATACTCCTAAGGAATGTCATCTGACCTGATGATGCACCATAAGGACCTTCATGGCCTTTCCATCGGCCCTGCAGCTAAAATCATTTATATGTGTTCCCTCTCCCAATTAGAGTGTGAGATCCTAGAGAACAAGGACCATCTCAGGGTTTTTTTTTTAATTTGTATCCCCAGAACTTATCACAGTGATTGACACATAATAAGTGCTTTATAAATGTTCTTTTATTCATTCATTCATTCTGCATTGGTTTAAATAAATCTTTCCAGAGTTCTTTGAATATATCCCTTTTCTTTATTTCTTATGATACAATCATATTCCATTACATTCATACACCATAATTTGTTCAACCATTACCCAATTGATGGGTACCCACTTGTTTTCCAGTTCTTCAATACAACAAAAAATGCCACTACAAATATTTTTCCACATATGAGTCCTTTCTAATGTTTTGTGGATCTCTTTGGGATTTGTCCCTAGTAATGGCTACTTTTATATAGTTCCAAACTTTTATATAGTTCCAAACTGCTTTCTAGAATTCTTAGACCAATTTGCAATTCTGTCAATAGTGTATTAGATTACCTATTCTTCTACAGCAGGGCTGGGACACTTTCAAAGCTGAAAAATACCTTAAAAGATCAATGACTTGGGCAGCTAGGTGGCACAGTGGATAGAGTACCGGCCCTGAAGTCAGGGGGACCTGAGTTCAAATCCTACCTCAGACAGGTAACACTTACTAGCTGTGTGACCCTGGGCAAGTCACTTAACCTCATTGTCTAGCCAAAAAAAAAAAAAAAAAAGATCAACAACTCTCATTCTCCCCATTGCCAAGCTATGGCTAACTTTCATCTCTCTGTAAAACATTTACTCCCAAAGGGAGTATGTTAGCTACTCATTACTCATCTGCAATCTCATTAATGTGGGTACTCCCCTCCACTGGTACAGACTAAAACTCCTTCCATACCTTCCCATTATGTGTGGGTTCAAACCCCACTTGTGATACTAACTACTTGTGTGATCTAAGGCAGATCAATTCCTCTTTTGGGATTTCAGTTTCTTCATCTGTTAGAAAGGGGTGTTAGATAAAGTGAACGGCTTCCAGAGTCCCTTCCAGTTCTAAATCTATGAACCTATGATTCTCATACATTAATATCCTTCTGGCAATCCTCCACAGAGGATTCTCCTCATCCTTTGGAAGCCTTCCTTCAGTTCTTTTAAATGATACCGCCAGTACCATCACCTCATTGCCATGCACCATCACAGGCTGGTCATCCGGTGTCTCTCACTCTTGGTATTGGCCCATCTCCTCTTCTAGTCATTCATGTTCTTAATGACTGATGTCTTTCGCATTCAACCCCAAGTCATAATGAGTCATATACTGCAGACTGCTTAAGCTCATCATATGTTTTCCTTTTTTCTATTTTTAAATTTTCTTTTTTCATTGTGAACTTAGCAGTCATCAGCAAACATGAGCATTTCAATATACCAAGAACAAGAAAGTATTGTATAAGGAATTGTGAACTTCTGTTGCATATAGCTTTTTAAGATCATTAAATTTAACAAATTCATAACAAAATTGCTTTGTGTGCCCTTCTGTACATCTTCTTTGTTTCTTTTGTGCATTTAAAAAACATTTTCTTGATATTATTTATCTTTTGTGTACTTGTCATTAGATAACCATTAACTAACCACCACTCCCAAAAAGAAGCCCACCCCTGCAGCAAATATATATATACATACATATATATATATATATATAGTCAGGCAAAATAAGTCAATACACTGGTTATGATGTTTTCTAGCTATGCAACCCTGAGCAAGTCACTTAGCCCATGTTTTCTTCAGTTCCCTCATCTGCAAAGTGAGGCTAATAATAGCACCTAACTTACAGGATTATTGTAGGGATAATATGGCATGATATTATTGTTAATTGTTATTGTCATTATTATCACTATTGCATGCCTTATTTGGCAATTATATTATTATCGTTATTATGTCTGAGAATACATGCCTCACTTGGTACTTACGGTCCATCTCCTCTCTGCTAAGATGTGACAGGTTATGTTTCAGCATCAGATGTCTAATAGTTACTGTTTTGATAAGAACTCTGAAGTGTCTCAGAGTCATTTTCTTTGACATTATTATTATGGTCATCTCATAAATTGCCCTCCTGGTTCCGCTAATTTCGCTTAGCATCAGTTCATATAAGTTTTTCCATGTTTCTCTAAATCCACCATATTTATCTTTTCTTATGGCACAGTATTACTCCATTACATTCACATAACACAATTTGTTCAGTCATTCCCCAGCTGATGGGCACCTATTTTGTTTCTAGTTTCTTGCTTCAATAGAAAGTGCTGCTATAAATATTCTTGGACAGATGCATTTTCCCATCCTTTCAAGGAACCTGTGAACTTAAAATACAGATTCCTTTTCTTTTGTATCCTGTTTCTCCTGATTTTTCCCTCCCTCTTTCTCCCCAGCTCCCAGACACTACGCCATGAGCTAGGGTAGAGCCTTACACAAAGACTACAGTATGTTTAGTCTAAGAAACAGTGATTTAGCTCACCCTTTGGCCCCTATCTCACTTTGTGGGCAAAGAAATTTAGGACCTGAAAGCTTAAACTTGTACTTCGTCACTCCACAAATGGGATCCTTTCTCTCCTGACAAAAACAGCTCTTTGCAAGTGATGCTATCTCTAAGTTAGATAAAAAAGACTCCTTGCAGTGAAATGACACAAATTTCTTAGGAAATGGAGCATGGAGGGATCTCAGAAGTCCTCTAATCCCACCCCATGATTTTATGGAGATAAGCACATAGTAGGTGCTTAATAAATGTTTATTGACTAACACAAAGAAACTGAGGCCCAGTTAAAAAAGTGACTTGTCCAAAGTTATATAGATAGTAAGTGGCATAGTTAGGATTTGAACTCAGATCTTTTAACTCCAAGAACGGTAGCCTTTTCATTGCACCACACTATCTGTAGATTAGATAGTGTTTTGAGCGCCTTCTAACCAGGTCCACCTCCTCTCATATGTTATCTTCTGAGCTGAAGGCTAAATGTCCAAAGATCAGTTCCCAGAGGCTATTTTTTGACGGTCAGCATTGGGTAGCCATAGTAGAGAATTTGTCCCCTTCCAGGGCCCCAAAGTACATTAAAACATATTTGGGCTTCCTAGTGACCATGGTGTTTTGGATTCTCATCCAATCCACCATCTACTAGCTGGGTCTCCACATGCTAGAGTCATGCACCTTCAGAATAACGCTCCCTCTAGCCATCCTGAAAGGCCCGAAGGCCATAAAACCAAACACCCTTGGCATTTCCAAGACATAAAGTGCTGCTGCCCCCTGCTGGCAGGATTTGAAATATCCCAGGGTAAAGTCAAATAGGAATGTGTGATTGAAAGCAAACATAAAATCCTGAAGGTCCACCTAAACCTATCTTCCCCGGGAGTTCCTTCATGCTCCTGGTCTTGTCTCCCTACCCACCCCAAATTGAAATAAATACCTGTGTTCTGTCTCATCTCCTAGATCCTTATTTTCTCTACTAATCTGATGAAATAATGATGTTAACGTGATCATGAGTGATAGTGGCTGAATATGTCACTTACTTCAACACACAGTATTTGCTACAGACAATGCTTTAACCTCCTACGTGGAGGCTTTCCTGATCTCCCAATTGGAAATTCATTCTTGTTCTCTCTCTCTCTCTCTCTCTCTCTCTCTCTCTCTCTCTCTCTCTCTCTCTCTCTCTCTCTATCTCTCTCTCCCCTTAAATTTTGCACAGCATTTGGTTAGGATCTTTCCTCTGTCATACTCCATCTTATTTATGTGAAGGGAGGAAAGAAGGAATGAAGGAAGGAAAGAAGAAAGGAATCATTTTGCAGGGAAGGCCTTTAAGGAGCCCATGGATGAATAATAACTAACAATTATATAGCCTGTTGAAGGTTTGTAAAGTACTTCACATAACTTGTCTCCTTTGACACAAAGAACTACCCAGTGAGGTAGGTGCAGTGCTATGCTAGAGCCTGCTCATTCAGGTCTGGAGAGCTGGCTGTTAAATTTCCAGTGTGAGCATTTTCACATCAGAAATTGGCAACAAAAAAAAAAGAAAGAAAGAAAGAAAGAAAGAAAGAAAGAAAGAAAGAAAGAAAGAAAGAAAGAAAGAAAGAAAGAAAGAAAGAAAGAAATTGGCAAACACGACACATAAGGGCTTGATTTATTGTCTTGTTGTTTCTCTAGACTTAAGAAAGTAGTGGAGAAAATATTAATAATTCAGATTAAACTTAAAATGCATCTTGTATTTTTAGATAGCCAGTTATTAAACATTTACCAGCATACCCCTGGGTAAGTGATATTATTATATCCCATTTTACAGATAAGGAAACAGAGAAATCATGAGATTGAAGCTAGAAGGTGCCTTAGAGATGATATAGATTAGCCATTTCATTTTACAGTTGAGGAAACTGAAGCCCAAAGAGTTCCAATGACTTACCCAAGATTATACAGGTCATAAGAATCAGAGGAGGGATGTTAACTGAGGTAATCTGACTCCAGAGTCTTTCTACTACACCACACTGGCCAGAAAGGTTAAGTAACTTGTCTAGAACCCCATAGCCAGTAAGTGTCTGAGGCAGGATTTGAACTCAGGTCTTCCTGGCTCTTCTTCTAGCATTCTATCTACTATTCCATGTTACTGTTGATCACACTTCAGAGATAACTACTAATTCTGCCACTAACTCTAACCCCACTATGGGTGGAGAGTTGAAAAAGTTTTCTCCCACAGTGTCCTTCTTGCTTACCCCAAACCAAAGCCTCAGAGAAGCCACGGGGCTCTTTTTAGCCCCTTCCCATTTCCTCTACTCTGCAGCTGCCTATCTTTGATTCCAGATCCCTCATTCAGTGTGGAACAATGGAATGAGCTCTGGCCCTACAGGCAGAGGACCTGGGTTCAAATCCTTCCTTTGCTGCTTACTACCTGTGTGATCTTGAGCAGGTCAGCCTTCCTGTGCCTGACTCCCAGTCTGTAAACGAGAGCAATCATTCTAGATGGCCTCTGAGTTCTCTTCCAACTCCGGGTCTATGACCCCTCTCCACTCTCGTCCCTGAGCCGTTCAAACCATTCTTGCCAAGTTTCCCCAATCTCACAGCTTCATCCAGCATCATTCTCCAGTGTCTCTCCCACCTCTTCATTCCAGGCCCTAAGCACTGGATAGCAGCTCTAGCTTCTCCAACACACACACACAAACACACACACACACACACACACACACACACACATGCCATGGTCTATGCTACTCTTTTTCCTGGGTCACCTAAAAAAGCCACTGTCCTCACAGAACAGGAATGATCTCATTGGAGATAAGTTTCTACCTTCCTCATTGGGCTCTCTGAGCCCAGCAAGAGCCCAGGAAGGTTGGGTGGGGGTGGGAATGAGGTGGAAACAGATCCCCATTAACTACCAGTGACAAATCAGTGCTTTGTTTCTCCTCTACCGTTTAAAAAAAACACTAAGTGAAAAGTGGAAGTCCTAAAAGAATCTGTATTAGTTTAAAAAAGCAGAATTTGTCAGAGCCTACAAAATCTGCCCCTTCCCCAACCTACCTATACACACTTCTGTTCACAAGAAAGAAGAGAGGCAAGTTAAGGGATCCTAGACCCTTGTGAGCTATGGAACAATTGCTCTGGAAATAATATGTGCACCCAAGCAGAGGCTCCAATCAAATGCTTTTGCCAGCTAGAAAGGGGAAATTATCAAAGGAGAAAATGAAACCCTCCAACTCTCCCCCACCCCCCAATCCCACCTTCCTCCACTGGCCCAGCCCAGGTTCCAGCTTATTCGGATTCCAAACCATGCTGGACTGATCACTGCCACCCCTGGAGGAGGTAAGGTCACGTTCACCTTTGCAACAGAGGATCTCCATCCCCAGGAAAGCTCACATAAGGGTTGTCTTATTAGCATCCCACAAATAAGTCTCCTCCCTCAAAACAGTCTCCTTGGTCTGTAAAGAGCAAAGGGAGAATTCCTTGTGTTTGCCACATGTGGCAAATGAGACACTACGGGTCAAGGGTGAGATGGTTTAAGTCAATAATCCTGATTTGATGGGCTCCAGCAAGAGCAAGAGAGGTTGCCTCTTTCCTAAAACATAACCGAGTATTTGTAAAAATCCAACAGTCTGGACCGACCCTCTGGCTAACACTGCCTCCACCCAGCTGTGCTTAATTTGCAAGTCTCTCCTGCCCCCTGCTGGTAAGTACATGGAAGCACAGCCATCCTGGAATGTAGCTGGAACCCATTATACTTTTTTCTAGTAGGCCTTTTCAATAATTGTTAAATCTTTTCCCAAACCTAAGAACCAGGCCCTGGCTGTCAGAAACTGGGCTAGTCTCCATTCCCTCACTCTCTACTCCAAAAAGGAGGTCTCTCCTGACTTCTACCTGCAGGCTCAGACTTACTCACACTTTGAGACTCAACTGGCACCATGGAGGGCCTGGGTCCAAATTCTGGCTCCACCATTATTACCTAAATAATGTTAGGTGACTCACTTAACCTCTCAAGACCTCAGTTTCTTCAACTTTAAAATGAAAGGGTGTGAAGAACGTACTATATGATACTGAAAGAACCTTCCATCTCTCAATCTAGACCTTTAATCAGACCATTGGCAAGAAACATGTAAGAAGCCTTTGTCTCAGAGACTGTCTTTGAATCAAGGTCTTCTCTCCCTGCTAGTCCTTGATACCAGCTTCTTTAACTGGGTCTGACCCTTTGCTCCTCAGTCTACAGGGCTCTTCCTCCCAGATGTTAGATTACCTCTACTTTTTGACCTATAACTTAACTCAGATTCCTATGACCTATCTCAGCCTTTCTGGATTCCTGACCCTTTCTATGACATTCCATACGGATATACCCCCCTACTTTAAACTGTCTCTTGATCCCAGACCCCCCGATCTACTGAGATGACCACTTTCTAAGACCAAGATTTTGGGGTTTGCTCCTTTTCCCACCTGTGCTCTCTACTTTCATCATGAGAAGAACAAAAACTGTTCTTTATACTGGAAATTTGTTCTTTATCCACCCCCTGTCCAATTTTACTCATTAAGATATTAAGGAAACAAAAGAGGTAAGATATTCAGGACAGGGCTGCCTAAGTCCTATTTCTCCCTCGCTTTATATCTGGACTTCTTTTTTCACCAGCCTACGTCCTTCAGGACTTCTTTTCTTGGCCATTCTGCTATCACTCTTTCTTTTTACCCTCTCCAGAAAACCCTCTCCTGGCTCCTCATTATGAGTCAAAATGTTCCAACCTCTGAACACTGGCTCATAGTTAAATAAATGCAAAAAGAAGTAGGGGCCAGGAGAGACCTTTCACAAGAATGCCTGGATACTCCTCATTGCTCTTTTCCCCATTCTATTGCTCAGAATTGCCATTCTCAAAAGGTGAAATGTTTTTGCAATTTCACTCTCCATTTGGGCAGGAAAATGGAGAGAGGGATTGCTCAGGGATTTTGAACTTGAGACATTCTGTCCCTTAAAAATATTCTGCGGGAGTTCACTACCTCAGAAATGAATCACCTGTAGAAGAAAGGAGACAAATGCAGCTACTTTAGAAAGAGAAAGTTATGGAGCACAGTCCACATAAAATCTCCATATGCCCTTTTTCCCCTAATAGGGGAAAATGATACCTTTATTGCTATTCGGTAGAACATTTACCAAGTCAGTAAAGGAAGGTAAGATTTTAGCAGAAATAACTTGATGATTCCTGTACTCTCTTTTCAGCACCACCATTCTAAAATGCAAAAGTTTTCCTTGATTGTAATCCCCATCATTAGCCACAACACATACTGGATGTCTGCTGAATAGAACCGTAGACTCACAGAATGTTGGTGCTATAAGGGACCTTAGCAATCCTCTAGTCCAATCATCTTACATTCTAGATGAGGAAACTAATAGTGCCAGGGAAGAGACACTCAAAGTCACTAACAGAGCCAAGATCATACAGCCAGAAGGAAACTTAGGAGGTTATCTAGTCCAACCCTCTATTTTACAGAAGCTCAAAGAGGTCCAATGGTTACCCAAGGCCATATGGTAGTAAGTAGAAGAGCTAAATTTGAACCTAGGTCCTTTGATTCCAAATCCAGATCTCCTTCCACTAAATCACATTGTCTTCTAGATGCCATGCCAACTTAGACACCGTGATTAGAAGACCAATGCTCTTTCTATGGCACCATTCTAAGTGCTGGAATGGAAAGTATAGAGAGAGGGAGGGATGTCCCAAAGAGTTGAATTCAAGAAGGTCCGTATTTTTAAAATGGGTTCTTTGCCTATGAAATAAGTCATATGCAGAAGAAGGTAAATGTAACAGTATTAGAGAAAAAACAAGTTGCTACGTACACATTTTCTCCTAATGGAAGAAAATTGTGCCATTATGATTATTCAATCACCTACTCCCCAAATTAGCATACAGGAATGAGAGCATTCGGAGTGATCTCCAAATGTGTCCTGCAGTCACTCTATGATTCAGCACTGCATTTTGTTTGGGGTGTCCTTTTTTGGGGGGGGGGGGGGTTGGTCCATACCTGAGACTTCAAAAATATAATGAACTCCTGGTAGGAAAACCCATTCCACTAAGGCAGATCAAAATCTAATCTGTAACTTGTCTTAGATAGTTCCTGGGGGCACTAAAGGGTTCAATGCCTTGCTCATGGTCACATAACCAGTAAGCATCAGAAGCAAGATTTGAATCTAGGTCTTTCCAACTCCAAGACCATCCCTGAATCCACTAAATCGCACCTCCTTTCAGTATCAATCAGTATCACCTGTATCGCCAGCATAAAAAAAAAATGTAAAATTCTTTCCCAGGTTTTCTTCCCTTTTATGTAGGTAAATTTAAGATGAAGATTTCTCAGAATGAAGATTCTAAGGTCAATGTACATACCTTAGAAATGGATTCTCTGACTCCAGAATGAGTCATTGGGAAAAGGAAGAAAGATGTAAACAATTTCAGAAAGTAAACAGGATGAAGTCACTCTTTGTTCCTTTTTTAAAACTTAATGTGGAAAAAATGACACTGTCTTTGCAATTCAACCAAATATTAACCAGTCAGTGTAGGAAGATGAGACCTTCAGCAGTAATGTCTGAGCTTCCTCCCGACACCCTACAGCTTAGCATTACCATTATCAAAAGGTGAAATGTTACTACAATTTAATCCCCATTTGGTCAGGAAAGCTTGAAGATACAAATTTCTCAAAGCTTTTGAAGTTGAAAAGGCCTGCACCTTAGAAATAGGTTCTTTGCTTTCTAAATAATTCTGCTGCAGTGATCTCACCCTCCTCGTACTATTCTCTACCCTCTTCTTTAAAACTCTTCCAGCTTCTCATTACCATTCCCCATCACAGGTAGAAAGAGGAAATCACAGGTCTCTCAGATTGAGGGAGGAAGAAAAATGCAATGGTTTTATAAAGAGAACAGTATGGAACTCTACAAGCATCAAATTTCTACATGCATTTTCACTGAGTACAGAAAAATGATAGAATTATCACTATTCAGGTGAATGCTAGCCAAGTCAGTGCAGAAAAAGAAAAAAAATCTTTATCAGCAATCTCTGAATGTTCGTGGAAGGCCCTTTCCCCACCATTTTAACTCTCACCCCGGTCATTATCAAGACATGAAATGTTTCCATGATTTTACTCTCATTTGATGCAAGAATACCAGAAAAGGAATTGCTGAAACATTTTGAGCCTAAAATATGGATTTGCAGCCTCAAGAACAAGTCATAGGTAAGTGAAGGAAGACAAAGAACTTAGTTTTATAAAAACAATGCAATGGAGTCCTGGACTGATCAGATATCCATATGCCTTTTTTTTCTAGATACAGAAAAAAAGGATCTTTGTCATTAAGAAACCAAATGGTCATTGAGTCAATACTGTAAATTGAGACTTTGGGCAATTATCTCTAAATACTTTCTGCAGCCCTTCTTAAGAATATATCATTCAAGGGACAGAGCCAAGATGGTGGAGTAAAAGCAGTGACCTGCTGGAGCTCTCTCCCCAAATCCTCCAAATACCTGTAAAAAATGGCTCTAAACAAATTCTAGAGCAGCAGAACCCACAAAAGGACAGAGTGAAACAAATTTCCAGTCCAAGACAAGCTGGATGGTTGATTGGAAAGGTTGGTTGTGTTGGGCTGGAAGAGAAACACAGTTCAGCATGGGCCATGCAGGCAAAGACCAGCCTCAGCGAACCTGGAGTAGTCCTCAGGGGATTGAATCAAGAGCAGCTGTGGCAGGTTCCAGACTTCTCAAATCACAAACACCAAAGACAACTTAAAAGGTCAGTAGGAAAGGTCTGTTGGACCACAGTGAGAGAGGAGCTCAGTCCCGCCCCAGTCCCGGCACAGCCCCAAGACAGCAGCTACTTCCAGAGCTCTGGGCTAACAGATGGAGGAGGGATCTAGCAGCTGGTCAGAAGGGGATTGCAGGAATCTCTTTGCTGGTGCTGAGGCAGGATTCTTTTGCTTTACTCATGCTTGGATCTGGGTCACAGTTTTGGGTGGCAGTCCTGGGATGAGGAGGAGTGCTGGCGTGGTAGAGAGTATAGTGGTGATGGAGAGGGAATCATCCTCACAGTTCTAAGGCAGAAAAGAGTGCTTGTGGTCACTCATAGACCAGCTCACGGTCAAGAAAGGAGTAAACACCTCACCCTTGATCATACCACCTTGGAAGAACTGAAAATTTACAGGTCCCTAAAACTATCTCTGAAAAGAGCTGCACAAAACCCCCAAAGCTTGGGACATTCTCCACATTGGAAGCAGACCCCTACCTTAACAAAGAGTTTAAAACTCAGGTAATTGGATGGGAAAATGAGCAAACAACGCTAAAAAGTCAGACCATAGAATCTTACTTTGGTGACAAAGATCAAAACATACAACCAGAAGAAGACAATAAAGTCAAAGCTCATACATTCAAAGCCTCCAAGAAAAATATGAATCAGTCCCAGGCCATGGAAGAGTTCAGAAAGGATTTTGAGAACCAAGTAAGAGAAGTAGAGGAAAAACTGGGAAGAGAAATGAACGTGATGCAAGAAAATAATGAAAAACAAGTCAACAACTTACTAAAGGAGACCCAAAAAAATACTGAAGAAAATAACACCTTAAAAAATAGCTTAACCCAAATGGCAAAAGAGGTCCAAAAAGCCAATGAGGAGAATAATGCCTTAAAAAAACAGAATTAGCCAAATGGAAAAGGAAGTCCAAAAGTTCACTGAAGAAAATACTTCCTTAAAAATTAGAATGGAGCAAAAAGAAGTTAATGACTTTATGAGAAATCAAGGCATTGTAAAACAAAACCAAAAGAATGAAAAAATAGAAGACAATGTGAAATAGCTCTTTGGAAATACAACTGACCTGGAAAATAGATCCAGGAGAGAGAATGTAAAAATTATTGGACTATCTGAAAGCCATAATCAAAAAATGAGCCTAGACATTGTCTTTCAAGAAATTATCAAGGAAAACTGCCCTGGTATTCTAGAAGCAGAGGGCAAAATAGAAATTGAAAGAATCCACCAATCACCTCCTGAAAGTGTTCCCCAAAGGAAAACTCCTAGGAATATTGTAGCCAAATTCCAGAGTTCCCAGGTCAAGGAGAAAATATTGCAAGCAGCCAGAAAGAAACAATTCAAGTATTGTGGAAACACAATCAGGATAACACAAGATTGAGCAGCTTCTACATTAAGGAACCAGAGGGCTTGGAATATCATATTCTGGAGGGCAAAGGAGATAAGATTACAACCAAGAATCACCTACCCAGCAAAACTGAGTATAATCCTTCAGGGGGGAAAATGAATATTCAGTGAAATAGAGGACTTTCAAGCATTCTTGATGAAAAGACTAGAGTTGAATAAAAATTTAGACTCTCAAATATAAGATGCAAGAGAAGCATGAAAAGGTAAACAGGAAAGAGAAATCATAAGGGACTTATTAAAGTTAAACTGTTTACATTCCTTCAGGGAAAGATGATATTTGTAACTCATGAGACCTTTGTCAGTATTAGGGTAGTTGGAGAGCAAAAATATATATGGATAGATAGATAGATAGAGGGCACAGGGTGAATTGAAGATGAAAGGATGATATCTAAAAAATAAAATTAAGGGGTGAGAAAGGATTATACTGGGAAAAGGAGAAAGGGAGAGGTAGAATGGGGTAAATTATCTCACATAAAACAGATGAGAAAAAGCTTTTATAGTGGAGGGGAAGTGTGAGAAGGTGAGAGGTAATGAGTGAATCTTATTCTCATTAGATTTGGCTTAAGGAGGGAATAATATACACACTCAATTGGGTATGGAAATCTATCTTACCCTACAGGAAAATAGGGGGGAAGGGGATAAGAGAGTGAGGGAATGATAGAAGGGAGGGCAGATTGGGGAAGGGGATAATTAGAAGCAACTACTTCTGAGGAGGGACAGGATCAAAAGACAGAATAGAATAAATGGGGGGCAGGATAGGATGAAAGGAAATACAGTTAGTTTTTCATAACATGACTACTATGCAAGTGTTTTGCATGACTACACATGCATAACCTGTATCAAGTTGCTTGTCTTCTCAATGAGGGTAGGTGGAGAGGAAGGAAGGGAGAGAATTTGGAACCCAAAGTTTTAAAAACAAATGTCAAAAATTGTTTTTACATGCAATTGGGAAATAAGATATCCTGCCCTACAGGAAAATAAAAGGGGAAGAGGATAAAAGAAGTGGGGGGTGGTGATAGAAGGGAGGGCAGATTAGGGGAAGGGATATTCAGAATGCATGCCATCTTGGAGTGGGAGAGGGGTGAGATGGAGAGAAAATTTGGAATTCAAAATCTTGTGGAAGTGAATGTTGAAAACTAAAAATAAATTAATAAAAATAAAATAAGTTTTAAATAAATAAGAATATATCATTCAAAGTTGTTGTTATTGACATAGAAAGATATTTCTGCCATAATTCTTCATTTCAAGCAGATCTGCTCCAACCGAAAACTAGGTATGGCTTTCTAACTTTGAAGTGGAGAAGTCCCATGTCTTAGAAATAGATAGTGTCCCAGGAATGAGGTACAGGTAGGGTGAAGGTGATGAATGCAAGCATGTTCTAAGGGAAAGGGAATAAAATATTTTGTGCTCTTCATCACATACCTTTTTCTTTTCTCTGCTTTAAACTGGACTACTTATTACTTGTGGTATTCAACCTTCCACCTCCCACCTCTGTACAACTTGCTGCCTAGGTTGGAATGCACTCCCTCCACCCATTCATCTCATGTCAAGTCACCTCTGACTTTTCTAATCTTTTCTAATCCGCCATCTTGTTAGTTCCCTCTCCCTCAATGAATTGTATGTAGTTTGTTTTTACTTCTCTGTGTGCATGTTATAATCCACCTGTAGCTCCTCTTGGATTGCTTCCTTTTGCCTCTGTATTCCTAGCACACAAGAGGCAGTCTGGTACAGTGAAAAGATCAGACTCAAATTGGAGCAGCTAGGTTCAGACTATCCCCTAATGATTTTGCCGAGTGTGACCCTG
>NW_020954648.1:1084960-1126239 GCF_900497805.2 Vombatus ursinus | reverse complement strand
AAAGATTGCAAAGTTGAGAATAATCTGTGTTCAATATGGTTTTCTGCTTTTAAAATGAGCATAAAAGAAGTGAAACAGATACATTGGTTTTCCAAAGAGAAAGGAATGATACTTGGGAATAGAGCTCTGCATTGCTTATCAGTCAGATGCATGAATTGATGCCTATCAATTTATACAGCATTTGGCTTCATGCTCCCCAGTTTAGGACAGAAAGATGAGACCTTTAACAGGCATATGTAGCTTGTGGGATACCCCTTTCACCATGTCATCACTTGTCACTGCAATTAACAAAACCAGAAACTTTTTAATCAAAAAGGGTCTGCAGCTTAGAGATGGGGTTCCCTATCTCCAAAATGAGTGATCTTCAAATCAGGAAGGCAAATGCAATATGGAACTATGCACGTGCCTTTTTTTACCTATTGAAATGGATTCAACAATTTTTTTTAAGCAGATACTTTGTGTGAAGCACTCTACTTAAGGACTGATACCAAGTTTAGATGAGAAAATTCCCTGTTCCAATGGAGTTTACACTCCAAACACAAATGTGGATAATTATACTATACAGTAATAACTCACAAATGTGAAAGAGAGGTGCAGCATAAAGTACTACTCAAAGATTTGGTAGGTGTAGCACCTGTTTTATATAGGTTTGGTTGGTCCTTTAAGAGACCAGGGAACCCAGCAATACCACTTCTAGATCTGAATCCTAAAGACATCAAAGAAAAATGAAAGGACCTATATGTACAAAAATATTTATAACAGTTCTTTTTGTGTTGGTAAAGAATTGGAAATTGAGGGGATGCCCATTAATTGGGGAATGGCTGAACAAGTTGTGATCTATGATTGTGATGGAATACTATTGTGCTATAAGAAATGACATGCAGGATGGTTTCAGAAAAAATGTGGGAAGACTTAGATGGACTGATGCAAAGTGAAGTGAGCAGAACCAGGACAGCATTGTATACAGAAACAGCAATACTGTTAGGATGGTAAACTGTGAAAGACTTAGTTACTCTAATCAATATAACAATCTAAGACTATTACAAAGGACTCATGATAAAAGATGCTATGCACCTCCAGAGAAAGAACTGATGAACTCTGAGTACAAAAGTATGCTTTTTTCACTTTCTTTACTTGTCTTGCATTTTTTTTACAACATGGCTAATATGGCAATATTTTTTGCATGACTTCACATGTATAATTGATATGATATCGGTTGCCTTTTCAATGGGTGGGGGAGGGGCTGGAGAGAGAGAAAGAATTTAGAACTCAAAATTTTTTTAAGTGAATGTTAAAATAATAAAGTATAATTTTTAAAAATAAAAAAATAAAAGAAAGCAGAGAGTCATTTGGCTTCCTTGCTGCCTGAGGTATAAAAGGCCTAGCCCAGGGAAATGATATTCAGAACTTCTCCTTTTCTCTTACTGCCCTCTGGCAAATGCTTTCTTAGCTGTGCTAATTCTGCAGGAGGAGCTGTGTATTATTTTAACCTTATATCCTTTTTATTTTGTTCCCTTAATCTCTTGTTTAGTAAAAAAATAATAAATAAATAAAGTTTTTTAATTGCAGTTTTATGTTCCGTACGTTCTTATTATATTTTTAAACCTTAAATATGCTTTAATCTTGTCCTACAAAAGAGGAAGTTACTATTGACAGGGATTCTGGAAGGCTTCCTGGAGGAAGTGGCATTTGAGAAAGGCTTTAAATAATGGGTAGGTGAAGAAGGTGAATGAAGATATTTTAAACATAAGACAGTGAGTAGTCCAGTTGGTTGTTGCTTACAATGCATAAACGGAAATAGCATAAAATAAGGCTAAAAAGGTAAGGCTCTGTCAGCTTGTGTCAAATTCTGAATGCCAAGCTTAGAAGTATAAGTATTACATAGTAGATAAGAGGGAACCAGGGAAGATGTTTGAGTAAAGGAGTCACATGACCAGGTCTAAGCATGAGAAAGATTAATCTGGAAGTGATAATGATAATTACTATTACTAGGAATGGATTATAAGGGCAAGACATTAGTTATTTTTTCCTAACTAATGCCAGAAAAGATATCCTTTTTGCTTTTGAACTGGATGCTAACAATAGTAATGCAGAACATTAATAATTAATGTTATTTAATTAATTATTATTATTAATTAATTAATAATTAAATAATTTTTGTATGACTGAGGTACATTGTGGATAGATAGACTATCTTTTAGCCAGAAATACCTAGATTCAAGTCCTACCTCTGACACATAGTGTCAATGTGACCCTGGACAGGTCACTTAACCATTTACACCACTGTAAATAATTCTCTAAGACTCCTCACTGAAGAGATGGTATTCATCTGAGTCTCCTCCTCTTCGAGTTCCCTATACCAATGAAATCATGGGACCAGTCACTGTTCTTTGGATATTTGCTGCACTTTACATAGCCATCATTTTAAAAAGTGAAATTTTTAAATTCATTCCTCATTTTAAACAGAAAATTCATTCTCTCTTAAGGACATGCTCTCTTCTCCAAGACAACTTCCTAAGATTATAATTTATAGAACAGTTGCTATCTTCATTGATAGACAGCATTTTCTTACAAGTTCCCTACACTAATGAAATCAAAGGTCCTCCTCCAGTTCTGTGATTCTAAAGTTCTAAGGTAAGTCAAAGCTCTAAGTTCTAAGATAAGTTTAAAAAAATGTCAAATATTTTATAGCCAAAAAGGCCTATACCTTAGAAATGAGTTTTATGCCTCAAGAATGATCATAGGATCAGAGGCTTAGATCTGGAAAAGACCTTTTAGAGGTTAAGTCCAACCTCTTCATTTTACAGATGAAGAAACTGAGGCACAGGAAGGTTAAGTAACTTACTCAGGTTCACCCAATAAGTAAGTGTCTGAGGCAAGATTTGAACATAGGTCTTACTGACTACCAAACGCAATGTTCTGTCCAGTACACCATTTTGCCTCTCGTGGATAATACAAAGAGTAGAATAATAACAACAATGACTATTAATTTATAATAAAAATAGCTCTGTTAGGCTTACAAAGTCTTTCCTGTGAAGTAGAAATCAAGAGAGAAGGATGAGGATTGAAAGGCCATAGATTTGGCAGTTAAGCGACCATTGGTAATTTTGGAGAGAAGAGTTTCAATTGAATGATAAGGCTGGAAACTAGACTGAAGAGGGTTTATTATTGAGGGAGAGCAGAGGAAGTGAAGACACCAATTGTAGATGACTTTCTCAAGCAGTTAAATGGAAAAGGGAAAGACAGATAAAGACAAGAAGAAATAGATGATAGGATCAAATAAGAGGTCTTTCAAGGATGGGAGAGATATGGTG
Source organism: Vombatus ursinus (assembly GCF_900497805.2). Classification (NCBI taxonomy): domain Eukaryota; kingdom Metazoa; phylum Chordata; class Mammalia; order Diprotodontia; family Vombatidae; genus Vombatus; species Vombatus ursinus. The sequence goes on along the minus strand of NW_020954648.1, from coordinate 1,122,925 downwards.
TGTCCGTAGGCACCAGAGAAGGAGCCAGTGAATAGGAATGTGATATGAATGATTGTGAGGCAGCTAGGTGGCTCACTGGACAGAGCAATGAGCCTAGAGTCAGGAACACCTGAGTTTAAATCTGGCCTCAGACACTTACTAGCTGTGTGACCCTAGGCAAATCACTTAATCCTGTTGGCCTCAGTTTCCTTAGCTGTAAAATGAAAATTGAAAAGGAAGTAATCACTCCAGTATCTTTGCCAAGAAAACCCCAAATGGGATCATGAAGAGTCAGACACAACTGAAAAATGATTGAACAACAGTAACTAACTCGTAGGAATGCAGTGAGCAAAGTGCTATGTAAAAGAGGCAAGGCAACTCCTGCTCAGAAAGGAGATACTATGAGGGAAATATCTCTACCTGCCCTCCCTTTCTCCTCCCCCTATATCCACTACCCAGAGAGCCAGCCCTTTATAGGTGTTATCACTAAGGAACTTCCAGGCCAGGCTTACAGAAGGTCAGTTCTCTCCAGAGTGAGAGGAGAAAAATAGCATCTGAAGGAGATAGCACATAAACCTCAGTATTTTTTCTTCTAAACTCAACAAATACAAATAAAATGAGCATTTCCAGAGAGAAAGTATAATAGAAAAAGAAGATTGTACATGAAACTCTGAATCTCTATTACATTTGGCTTGATTTTCCTTTTAAGAACATAATAAATTTAGCACGTAACTTTCAAAGCTGTCCTACTTGCCTGTAATTCCTCCTTACCTTCTGCTCTCTTCTGTACATTTTCTTAAAATGTTTTAATGACCCTCTTTTTCTTTTTTTTTTTCCTGGCAACCCTCCCTCATGCCCTCATCTCATCCTCCCCTACCTGAAAAAAGGAAGGAAGGAGAGAATGAGGTGGGGGGAGAGAGGAAGGGAGAGAGGAAGGAAAGAAAAATTAAGCCCTGTAACAAGCAAAGCAAATTCCTGAATCAACCATGCTCAAGAATGTAAGTCTCATTCTGCATCTTGAGTCTATCACTTCTCTGTCAGGATGTCAGTACCACACATCATTATCTATCCTCTGAAATCATGGTTAGTCATTGCATTGGTCAGAGGCATTCAAAGTGCCTCAGAATTAAGGTCCTTCCTTTTTTCCTAGTATCACATACATATTCTGCCCACTTGGCCCCTTCTCCTTTAGTCCCTAGGCATGTCATCATTGCTGACCTTCCAAGCTCAAAAGTTCCCCAGACTTCTAGGGATCACTGGATTTCTTCCTTACTGAGTCTTCAGTCCCTCCTTCTGATTGAGAAAAACTACACTTCCCATCAGTCTCTTTGCCATTAAGTGCCTGTATGATTATATACTTGGCCATTTGACCATTCTGTTCCCTTAAAGTCCCATAGGTCAGCTGGACATTCACTATTTGCATGGACAATGGACCCCATCCTGCTCTGTCCTTTAATATTTATTTATGAACTCTTGATTTCTGTCAGTTTTGAGTGCCCATTTTTCCTGTCCAAGTGTCATCCCTTGGCCCATGAAGCCCAAAGCCCAGCATGACAACAAATACAGTGGTCTAATAAAAACAAAGGTAGAAAAGGCAGAGCAAATCTCGGGGGGGGGGGGGGTTGTTTTTGTTTTTTGTTTTTTGGGCTTGGGTTTTTTGTTTTTATTTTTTGGGTTTGGTTTTTTTCCCCTAATGTGAGAAGATGATTCCTTCATTGCAATTCAATGGTAATGCCTTAGAAGATGAGACCTTTAGTGGCAATCTCTAGCTATTTCTTGTATCTCCTCTTGCCACTCTAACTTTCAGCTTCATCATTAGTATCAAGTGAATTATTTCCATGATTTTGTTCCTTATTTGGTCAGGAAAACTTGCAGGGATTTCTCAAAGATTTTAAAGTTGAGAAAGTCTGTGCCTTAGAAATAGGTTCTCTGCTTCAGAAATGAGTTGTGTGTAAAAGAGATATTGTGTGGTATGATGAAAAAATTCCTCTACTCAAAGTCAGGAAACCTGGATCCTAATACCGGTTCTGCTACTAGCTAGCTATGTAAAGTGTGTGCTATAGCCTGCTGAACCAGCTGCCAGAACCAATTGTTAAATTTTCATTGTTAGCATTTACATATTGGAAATCAGCAAATGCTAGAAATCAGGGCTTAACTTATTGTTTTGTTGATTGTCTATACTTAAGAAAGTGATGGAGAAAATGTTAATAAATAGTGAAGGTAAGGATCTAAGACAACTCCAAAAGACACATAATAGAAAATGCTACCCACATCCAGCAAAAGAACTGTGGAGTCTGAATGCAGATCAAAGCATGCTATTGGTTCTCTCTTTTATTATTTCTTCTTTCTTGTTGTTTCTCCCATTGGTTCTAATTCTTCTTTACAACATGACTAATTTGAAAATATATTTAATATGAATGTGTATGTATAGCCTATGTCAGATTTCACACCATCTTGGGCGGGAGAGGGAGAAATTTAGAACTCAAAATCTTATGGAAGTGAATGTTGAAAACTAAAAATAAATAATTTTTTAAAAGAAAAGAAAATAAGAAAAAATAGTGCAGGTAAACCTTAAAAGTGTGTCATGTACATTTTTTTTCGGACAGATGGTTGCTAAACATTAACCAGCTCATTCCTGAGTTTAACTAACCTTGGCCATATTACCTAACATCTCTGAGCTTCATTTTCCTTATCTAAAATAGGAGGGATATGTCTCAGCAGAAAAGCGATAGAGCCTAGGCAGAATAAATTCATTTTTTGACTGCCAGCGGGTTGATTTGTTGGACTTAGATGTACTTATAGTCAGTGTGGATTAGTGGATATCGCACTGGCCCTGGAACTAGGAAAAACTTGGATCAAGTTCCAGTCCTGACATATACATGTTGTATGGCCCTGGACAAATCATTTAACTTCTCAGGACTCTGGGACAACTCTCTAAGATTCTAAGTTGCAAAGGGGGTGCTCTCCTGTCTTCCTTGAGGAAGGTCATTTATCCAAGGAGGGCTCTATACCAATGAAACCATGGCTCTAGTCCCTGTCCTGTCCCCTAAATATAGTTATTACAGGGGAGGAATCTATTGGTGCCAGGGGTATTACAGTGAAGGAAGAAGCCATTGGGAAATGACAAAGGCATAAAAACAAAAGTACAACAAATTTTTCATTTAAAAAAAAACAAAATACAGATTTGAACTGGATGATCTCTAAGGGCCCTGATCTCTCTAATACTTTTTGACAAAAAGACAAATGAAATTATTTTAAAAAGAGACAGAAATGGGAAATGGTGTACATCATATCCGTGAGTTTTTTTTTTGTCTAATATAGGAAAACACGACTTTTATTCCTGTTCACAGAATCTTAGAACTTTAGTAGATATGCTCAGGGTAAACCAATAATAGGATGAAGAAAGGATGGAGCAAGGCAAGTACATCACCATCACCATAGAAGAATCCTGGAAAGGTAGCTTAGAAATCATCATGTACAAGCATTGAAAGGCTGTGGCTTGTTCAAAGCCCCATAACTAGTTAGTGGCAGAACCTGAACTACACCCAAAGTCTCCTGATTTTCAAGCCAAATTAACATAGCACACTGAACTTGGACTCATAGAAACTGGGCATTTTGGACTGAGCTACTGGGACCAAAGGATTCCCATCTTCTAACACAAGGAGCATCCTCATACTTGGACTGCCTATGAAGTCTTCATTGAAGAATAAATAGAGAAGTCAGCAGTCTCCAGAAGACCCTAAAGTTGTCATAGTTTCTTTGCTTGGTTTCTCTTGGCCCAGGGACCCTCCCAAATCTCAGGGAGGCACCAATCGGCACCAGGAGTTTTCTCTGAACAGGTATGGATTTCTGTAAGAGTTGAACGGCCTGTCTTTGGGGACTTTGGAGCTAAATAGGTTCCATTAATATGATCCATATGCAAAGTGATTTGACTCAAATCCAGCCTAGACCATGTAGTATCTACCCTGCAAAGTGTTTTCTTAACCCTGGGTTCAAGTACCAGGCATGTTCCAAGACCTGGTTGATTCCTAACTCTGTCCTTGGAATGCCACTATATAAGGACCTGGAATACACTACGTCCTCCTTTCTGCCTTCTAGAAACCCTAGCATCTGTTAAAGTTCAGCTCCTATGTCAATTACTTATTATAGGAAGCTTCGCTTGAATTCCCATAGATCAAGGATTCTAAACTTTTTTTCCATCATGGACCTCTTTGGCAGCCTAAAGAAGCTCATGGGCCCATTTTCAGAATAATTTTTAATGCATAAAAACACATCTAATTACAAAGAAAATCAATTCTATTGAAATACAGTTTTCAAAATATTCTTAAAAACAAATTCACAGAGCTCAGGTTAATAATAATTGTCCTACTTGTTTTCTCTCCCCTAAAATTATCTTCTATTTATTCATCAGTGTGCTTGTAGTAACCTCCAGCAAAAAGTAAACTCCTTGAGGATAGGATGCAAAGTTATTATTGACATTGTAATCCCAGGTCTGGCACAGTGCACTGAACCCTGAAAGGCTTCTGATCAAACCGGATGGCCTCTGAAGTCCGCTTCAGCTCTGAGCTGTCTCGAAGCAAAGTCAAACTGAAAAACTGAAAAAGGAAACAAAGCAGAAAAAGGAAGACCCTACCAGGCCCCTCGTCATCTAGGCCCAATATACCTTCAGCCAAAAGACAAAGGCAAAAACAAACACAGAAATTACCTGGGGGAATCTGACAATTCAGAAGTTGTCGTCTCTAAGGAAGTAAACTCCAAAAAGCAAACTCCCATCCTATCTGAATAATGTGAAATGGGTTGATCCCCCACTCTCCTAAGGTATACTTGGGATCACTTTGAGACCCCTATGAAACAGCTCCCCCTCCTTACCCAGGGCCAGAAACCTGTCTCTGGGCCAGAACATCCAAGCTGAAAGTGTTCCAGGGTACGCAGAAGTGTACACCCCCTAGATACAGTTCTGCCCCTCTATAACTCTGAGTAGAGTCAAGTCCGACGAAACACCTTTTCATTAGCACCTTTCCCCTCTACATTTCCAAAGTCACCTCAGCTGGTTGCTGAGTTAATAAGTCAGTTGCCTCTGTGTGTGTGTGTGTGTGTGTGTGTGTGTGTGTGCATGTGTGTGTTTTAAAGATAAATAGTAGGGCATGGATTAGTTTTTAGCAGACAGAGAAAACTGCAATGCTGAGGCAGCAAAGAAAAGGAATTCATAATAATTCATAAATACTCTTCTGTAATGCAGAGACTGCAGAGGAATCCCAGAATCTCTTAGAAAGTTAGACTCAGGACCCTAAAAGGCCATCCTCTTCTTTTTGCCCTCTAGGTAAGGAAACCTAAATTCAGAGCAGTTAAGCAATTTACTTCAAGTTTCACAGGTAGTGGAGAGAATGAAGGGGGGAAGGGAGAGAGACTGGGGAAAAGGGAGAGGGAGAGGAGGCATAATGTATAAAGTAAAATACATAGGTTATAAAGAAAAACAATTATATTGAAATAAAAGCATCAAAAAATTTTTTAAAACAAGTTTGCAAATTTTAAGAGTACTTGTTGAAAAAATGTGTTTAGTGCACAGGATTTAAAGTGGACACCATTTGTATTTTTTAATCATTGTAATGCTAAGACATATATGCTGTGTCACTTTTTTAAAAATATTTTTTAATCGTTCATAGACCCCAAGTTAAGAATTCTTGTCTTGGGGCATGAGTTGAATGTTCTAAGAAAAAATGACAAAAGGAATCTTGTTTGTTTAATTAAAATCATAGAACTTACAGCTGGAAGGGTCCTTGTTGTTCAATCATGCCTGACACTCCATGATCCCATTTGGGGTTTTCTTGGCAAAGATACTAGAGCAGTTTGCCATTTCCTTCTCCAGCTCATTTTACAAATGAGGAAACTGAGGCAAACAAGGTTCAGTGACTTGCCCAGGGTCACACAGCTAGTAAGTGACTAAAGCTGGTTTTAAACTCAGGTCCTCCTGATTCCAGGGCCTGTTGCTCTATCCACTGCTCTATCCACCTAGCTGCTCTGGAAGGGACCTTAGAAGTCACTTAATCTAACTTCCTCATGGTACAAAGGAGGAAACTAAGGTCCAGAAAGAAGTTAATAGCCAGTATCTGAGTCTTCTAACTCCAAATCTAAAATATGGACACCATGATCCCTCTTATTCCAGAAGCCCCCAACTGAAAATCAATTGTTCAATAGATTCACTCCCTCTTACCACAGGGTATCTTAACAAGTAACAAAGGAATTAATTTGTAAATGAGAAAAATTCAAGCATTAACAAAAGGAAATCATCCACGGGGCATGGCGGTCCACTATTGTAATCCCAGCTAACAGGATGCTGAAGCTAGGGGGTCGCTTGAGCTCCAGAGTTCTGAGCCACAGTGGGCTAAGTTGATGAGGTGTCTACACTAAATTCAGCATTAATACAGTGAGCCCCAGGAACTGCCCAGTTTGGAAACTGAGCAGGCCAAATCTCCCTTGACCACCAAGACCAGTGATAAGTCACTCCCTTCACTTCCAGCCTGGAAGAGATAGTGAGACCCAGTCTTTAAAAAAAGGAGCTCATAGTGCAGGAGCTGAGCTTAGGTAAAACTAGTTTCAGTCTACTATGTGGACCTGTGCCCAGCTGAATTCTATAAGAGAGGAAGACAAAATGAAGAATGGAAAGGGAAAGAGAAAAGAGTTCAAGTCAGGCAAAATAGCAAAATACTTAGAGAGTAAGAGCCACTCTCTTTTTTATAGGTTACAGGCCTTCTGCTGGCCTCAAATTTATCTCTAATCATTGAAAGTTATGTAGCCCTATGGTTTGAAAAGTGCCTCCTTCCTGACATAATAAACTGAAAGAAATCAGAAATATCAACATCTCACATGCTGAAAATGCTTCGGGTCATAGATCACTAACCATTAAAGGAGGTAGACCACAAGTGCTTTTGAAATGGACTAAAGACATGAACATTTTTATTAGGCCCCTACATTTTACTATTCCAGTTTTACAGATGAACAAATTGAGACCTAGAGAAGTTAAGTGACTTGCCCAAGGTCACACAACTGAGCATCAGAGAGCCAAGGTTCCAGCTCAGGTCCCCCAACTCCAAGTGGAATGTTCTTGTTATTACACTGTTAAACTGTGCTGTACTATATCAGAATGGTATATTCCTGATTGATTTTTTCTAAAGCAAAGAGCTTCTAAACTAAATTAATGTGACTGACTCTTTCCATTGTGGAAAATTTACCCTTTCTACTTAATGCTTTAGAGCAAAAATTCTTTTCTTGTTGATGTTCTTTTTTTTTTTGTTAGTTTTCAACTTTCACTTTTTATAAGATTTTGAGTTCCAAATTTTTCTCCCTCCCGGCCCCTTCCCCAAGATGGCAAGCAATCATGTTAAACATATTTCCACATTAGTCATGTTGTGAAAGAAGAATCAAAAGCAAAAGGAAAAACCACGAGAAAGAAAAAAACAAAAAAGAAGTAAAAATAGTATGCTTCGATCTGTATTCAGACTCCATAGTTCTTTCTCTGGATGTGGATAACATTTTCTGTTATGAATCTTTAGGAATGGCCTTGGATCATTGTATTGCTGAGAAGAGCTAAGTCTATCAGAGTTGATCATTGTACAGTGTTTTGGGGGTTTTTTGCTTTTTGGGTTTTTTTTTTTTTGTTTTTAGGCAATTGGGGTTAAGTGACTTCCCCAGGGTCACACAGCTAGTAAGTGTCAAGTGTTTGGTCTGAGGCCGGATTTCAACTCAGATCCTCCTGACTTCAGGGCTGGTGCTCTATCCACTGCGCCACCTAGCTGCCCCGATCATCGTACAATGTTGCTGTTACTTTGTCCAATGTTCTCCTGGTCCTGTCCACTTCATTCAGCATCAGTTCATGTAAGTCTTTCCAGGTTTTTCTGAAAGCATCATGCTCATCGTTTCTTATAGAACAATAGTATTCCATTACATTCATATACCATAACTTGTTCAGCCACTCCCCAATTGATGGATATCCCCTCAGTTTCCAATTCTTGGCCACCACAAAAAGAGCTGCTATAAATATTTTTGTACCTGTAGGTTCTTTTTTATGATCTCTTTGGGATACAGACCTAGAAGTAGTATTGCTGGATCAAAGAGTATAAACAGTTTGATTGCCCTTTGGGCACAGTTCCAATTTAGAGCAAAGATTCTTAACCTTTCTTGAATCTTGGACCCCTCTAGCTGGCTGGTGAAATATAGCACAGTGCCTGGCACATAGTAGGTGCTGAATACATATTTATGGAATCATGTTTTTAAATGCATAAAATTAAATAAATGAGATAATAAAGGAAACCAAATATAATGAAATACAGTTATCAATTTTTTATTTTTGACATTATTTTTTTATTTTGAATTCCAAATTCTCTCTCTGTAGACAGAGATATAACTAGGAATTCAATCACACAAGGAAAATTGAGTTTGGATGGTCCTAAGTTATGAAGAATCCTATGTCTGGTTGAAAAAGAGGTCATGAGAGTTGAGGAAAATGAGGGTGAGGAACTGGGAGACCAGGATATTCAAATGGGGCAAAGTTTGGGGTAAAGAAAAATGAATGAATGAATGAATGAATGAAGCATTTATTAAGAGTTTACTATGCGCAAAGTACTGTGCTAAGTTCTGGAGATACAGAAAGAAAAGTAAGACAGTCCCTGCTCTCAAGGAACTCACATTCTAATAAAGGAGACAACACATGTGTAAAGTTTCAGTTGTATGTCACATGGAAAAGTCCCATGGTCCTTAGGATGAGGCAGTAAGAAGATGATAATGCTCATAGAAGACTATAAGGCAAGTACTGAAATTATTAGGAAAGAGAAAGAGTGACCTGGAGGCCCCTGGATGTCAGCAACAAGGATCAGAACAGAGTCACAAAATTTAAGAATTTGAAGTGACCCAACTAATCCAACCTATACCCAAAAGGAATCCCCACCACAGTAACATGCTTAAGAAGTCATCATCCAGCATCTGCTTGATGACGTCCAAGAAAGGGGACCCTGCCACGTCTCCAGGTAGCCCATTCAGCTTTTGAACAGCTGAGAACAGGCTTAGAGGATGGAATCCACTCTGAAGGACAAGTGGTGGTTGTTGAGTGACCACAGAGATAAAGTCTGAAGGAGGTACTGGTAGTGTCGGTGACTGCACTCATGGCAGAGACTATGGCAACTCCTCCTCTTGGGGGGGGGAGGGGAAATAAGAAAAAATGCATGGCTCTCTGAGAGGAGGAAGAGGGGTTATAAAGGTAAATATGGTGATGTCAAAAAAAACATCAATGAAAACTTATTTTTTTAAAAAAGAAAGAAAGAAAGCAGCTAGTCTGGAGAAAGGCATCAAGATCTGTGGTATCTTACAGGAAAAGTTAGGCTTCAGTGAGCACTGGAAAATGGAAGGAATGTGAGAGGAAGAGATCCAAGATAGAGGGGAGTCTGTGAACAAGAGATCCAAATGGCACAGGGGAAGGGAAGGCAACATAGGATGGTGACTGAAGAGGGCTAGTCCTGAGATGGATAGGGATGGCAGCAAGGAGAGAAGTAGCAAGGAAAAGGGGTTTTCTAAGAAGAAGGCAAGTTCTAAATTATAGGGATAGGAAAAGTAAAAGGGAGGACTTTGCCAGCCCTGGGGCTATCGAGAATGGAAATCAGGTACAAGATTCTTAAAGAATGGTGTGTGTGAGACTTTACGGGTCCAAACTCTGAGATGGAGGCCCCTCAATTGATGAGGAGGGATATGACTTCTTCCCCTTGTTTGAGAAAATATGCCCTCTTCCCTGGGTGGGGATTGGATGGAAGAGTGGAGATCTGCTACAGGTACGAAGAGAGAGGAGACAGGGAAACATCAAAAGATGCTAACAAATCTCCCTAAATACACACTCACATCCACTCCTCCATCATCACCACCAAGACAAAGAAGGTGAGATTTCTTCCCTACCCTTCAGTTCCCCCAAGCTGCCATTTTAGGGACACCTTTTCCCTTTAAGGACTGCCTTCCATGTTTATTTTACCCGCCCACATGGTATAGAGAAGCAATGGCTGTATACTGTGAAGTTCCTCTTCTCTTCTGGCCTTTTTATGTGCCTGGGATGCTCCCTTTGAAAGTGATACCTTGATCAGTTAGAGTAGGGAATTATAAGCACAGAGATAGATAGAACCTTAGAAATAATTTAGTCCAGTCTCAGTACCAGTGGAAAGAACATTGGCTCACAATCCTATCTCTGATGCTCATTATCTCTGTGACATTGGACAAGCTATTTAAACTGGACTCAGTTGCTCTGTGGGTCTCTCTGGGCCTCAGTTCCCTCATCTGTAAAATGAGGGGGCTGGACCAGATGACCTGTTAGGTCCCTTATGATCCTAAAAACCATATGTGTACAGTTAGGGGTTAGGGTAAGGCACCCAAACAGCGTCATTTGCCGCTACTACTCTACTGCTTTATTTCTCGCTCCCATAACCTGTGTTGATAGTTCCCAATTTGAAAGCCCTCAATTCCCTCAATTTCCTAGACTGGACAATTTCAGTTACCCTAGGATCTCCCCATCCAACCCTGTTAGTAAATATATGCCCCTATCCCTTCCCATTAGGAAACTGAGTCTGTCCTTAATCAGGGCAGGCTCTGGCCCCAACTTCGCAGACAATAGCAGGACTCAGCCTGAAGGCTGCCCGTGTGATTTCTTCCCTGGGGGTATTTCTATAATTAAGAAGGTAACACTGGCTGCTCTAAAGGTTCTGGCTGCCTCCAGCTCTGGCCTTGGCCTTCTTTGTCATTGTGATGGCATTTCCCATTTGGGCTCAGATTTTTCTGCTTCCTGGTTGCCTCCCAGACTATTTTTAGGGGTCCATGGAATGTTTCCTGCCCTGCCCTGCCTGGCCTGGGCCAGCCCTTGCCACCTCCTTGCCTCTGACCATAGGGAGGGAGCTGAGGTTGCTCATAAGCAGTGAAAGAGGACGGTAGCAGCTACACCCAGCTGAGCTTACAGACAGTGACCTGGGATGGTGCTGAATAAGCAAGGACCAAATAAAACCGTAGACAGTGGACAAACACTACTCCAGTGTTTCCAGCAGGTGGCGCTGCACTCCTCCTTAGGAGGGTGGATAGATAGCTTGTTAAGAGCTCCATCTCCTTCCTTTCCCTTCAGTATTATAATTTCCTTCTTACTTTTTCCCTTGCTGCATATTGCGCTGTATTATCAGGCCTTTCCATAAGTAAAAAAAAATTAAATGACTTGGTCATCAGTGACTAATTGCTTAACTCTACTAAAACAGGAGATCTCACCACTGGAGATTGTCTTGACATTCAAAGATTTCACAACTGGGGACTCTGTCTCTTTTGCCCAATTCCCCCCCATAAAAGATGCACCTCATAATTAAGGTGGTAGGAACATTGATCTAGACGTGAAAGGGACCTTAGGGCCATCAAGTCCAATCCCTTAGTTTACCGATGGGGAAACCGAGGCCAACGGACATTAAGTGGCTTGCCCAGAGCCAAACAGCCTACTGGCTCTAAATCTCTAAAGCAGGATTTGAACCCAAGTTCCCCTGGCTATAAGTCCGGCACCCTATCTTAATTAATTAATGGATTAATAAAGAATGTTTTATAGGTTATTTAGAGGAGAGAAAGCTCTTAAATCCTACCACTAAATCTTCTTTATTATTAATAAGTGACTTTTATATATCCCTCTAAACAAAGAGGTTCAACAATTTGCTGTTGTCACATAGGTGGGATTTGAACCCAGGTCTTCATGACCTCACATTCATGATTCACATTACTATGCTATCCTCCTTCTTCTCAGGACAAATGAATTCCACATGTCATCAAATTATATAATAGTACCTACAAAGCAAGTATACATGAGGGTAAATAAATAAAGGACAAATACGCTGAATCTATAAGTCCTAAGGATAATATGGAGTTAGGGAATGACCTAATGTGGGTCTAATATCTTATTGAAAATCACTGGGAGAGGAGGGGAGAAAGAGGAAGAAGAAGAAGAATCTAAAAAGGGCCTGAGTTTTAGCCCAGACCAGATTCCGTGCCCAAGGTCAGACTGATTGAGGTGGAGCTCCAGCATTGGGGGATGACTCCAAACATAATGTCCACAGCAGCAACTCATCTTCTGGTAAGAGATATGACTTCCCTTGTCTTACAGTTCCTCTTGCCCTGTGCCTCCTGCAAGATCCCTCCTTGACATCAGCTTTTCCTTTCCCAGTAATCAAAGCTAGGAAACCACAGTATTTCCTGAGAACTCTCTGTGTAAAGGGGCCTGTCCAAGACCTGGCTGCCTGGAGTTCTTCTCCAGGCAGCCAGCAAGGACTCAACAACACCACAGTTATTTTTCAATATTTCAAAAAGATCAGTGATATCATCAAGATGGGGATTTCCCTGCAGAGACCCCGATACTGGCCCTCTACACCTTCGGAGGCAGAGAGCCTCCATAAGTTTCTGTGGTCCAGAGTCTTCATTTGACAAGAGGTACACGAAGGGATGGAAGAGAGAAGGAACTTTGCCTTGGTGATGGTTGGGAGAGTTGAGCTGTATGTATGTGTGAGCCTCAGGTCTCACACGGAAAAGGAAATGGCAAACCACTCCAGTGTCTTTGCCAAGAAAATCCCAAAATAGGGTCACAAAGAGCCAGACATAACTGAACAAAAAGTCTCACTAACTCTCTTTCCCCTCTTCCATCATTGCCCAGAAGCTTCTGTGGCTTGACCAGTCCCTTTAGAGCCTATTAAGTGCCTACTGTGTAGAAGTTAAGCACTGGGAACCCAAAGATAGATCTGGCACAGACCCTGGTCTTGTGGGGCTTACATAAACTCAGCTAGTCTAGTCCTCAAAAAACAGATTTAGAGTGCAAAGGAACCTTAGAGGTCTACTAGTCCAACACCCTTATTTTGCAGATGAGGAAACAAAAACCCAGATGATTAAGTGACTTGAGGCATGAAGGTGATAAAATGGATGACTGATAGAACTCAGGAAGACCTGAATTCAAATCCTACCTCAGACATTTACTAGCTTTGTAACCCAGGGCAAGTCACTTAACCTTTGTCTTCCTCAGTTTCCTCATCTGTAAAGTGGGGATGATAATAGCACCTACCTCAGAGGATTATTGGGAGGATCAAATGAGCTAGAATTTGTGAAGTGTTTTACAAACCTTAAAGCACTATCTAAATGCTAACTTTCTTTATTATTGTGGCTGTTATTGTCCAGTCACACAGGCAGTCTTGGATTTGAACCTGTGGTCACAGCATCATGAATTTAGAGCTGGAAGGGAGCTTAGAGGCAATGGAATCCAACACTTATTTTCTATATGCTCTGACTTCACATTCAAAGCCCTTCCCACTGAGCCACACTGCCTCTTATGACAGGTGTGCTTAGACCAGAAGTTTTTCCATCTGGGTAGAGCTTGTGCTCCCCTAGTTCTAGGCTTGTTAGCACTTCCACTTACTACTTGTGCGTATCTGGACATTTGTCTCATCCGTAAAATAAGGGGGCTGGACTTGATGAGTCCTTAAGTCCCTCCCAGCTCCAAATTCACCATCCTATGAATACAAACTTTCAGAAACCATGTGAGAGAAATTATTACTAATAACCAATGATTTGGGGAGATCCAGAGTCCTCCACCCTTTTCCAAAGCCCTCATTTCAAGGCTCAGTCTCTAAAAGACAAGACTGACATGGTAGATAGGATTAACATTCTCTTGAATCTAAGTATTGCTCTCCCACCCAACCTTACAAGGCATTTAATCTAAGGTGAAACTTGGGGCACATGGTGTTTTACTGAGGCTTGGGAGGGTAATATAGATCCTTTGTCTAGATTTCCCCTAGGCTGGGGGCAATTTGGAAGGAAATGCACATTCTCCTGCCCCCTCATTAGAATAGGTCCACCTCTCATTGTAATATTCATTCTTTCATTGATTGTTAACCAATCAAAGTTGATTGCCACCTTCAGGAACACACACACACACACACACACACTCACTCTCCCCCAAGGGCATATAAACTGTGAGCCCACTGCCAGGATTCATCTTTGATCCAAGAGAGATGGGCAAATGACCATCCCTTTTATTAATAGAATGCTAGCATTATTAATAAAATGATTAATTACCCAGAAATTATCTCCTGAACTTTTTAAACATCACATATGTCACAATGAGTCTTTAAGATTTTAGTGGACAACTATTAACATTATTAAAACCATCTACTAATGTGTTATTGATGCTATTAATGGCAGGGATTATTATCCCCATTTTACAGATGTGGACATTTAGAAAAACTGAAGAGTATTCCCTCCCTTCCACCTCTCCCACCTGTCCCACCTACCCTCAGCTTCTCCCTTCCTAGGGTACAGAGGGGATCTTGAGGGATTCTTCAGCCTATGAAGGCTGCTTCTTTCTCCCACCAAAGCTCTGAAGGGAGATGCTTTGTACCTGCTCTTCCTGGCCACAGGGTGCCAGGAGAAGGCTAAGCAATCACCCCTCAGTGCCACCTCCACTTCTACCCCAAAAGGGAACCCTCTGGCAGAGACCAGAGACAGACCATTACAGAGAAGGCAAATATGATACCATCACACATTCCCTTCAAATGGCTGATCCTCAATTTGATCTATACCAGGACCCCAACCCCAACCCTTTCCAAACTTTGCCCATCAACCTACCTTCCCCTCTTTGTCAAACAGCCAAGAATTCTTTCTTTTCTCGGTACTTCCAGATCCCGACCCTTTCTCCTACCTCCCCTCCACAAGCAACTCCCAGCTTTTGCCCTTCCCCAGCCACATTATTTGATTTATAAACAGCTCCAGCCACCAGGTGGCAGCACTGAAGTAAATCAGGAAAATCAGAATTCCAATCCTGCCTCTGGTACTTAATAGCTGGGCCACCCTGGTTTACCTCTCTGGCCCTCGGTCTCCTTATGTATAAAATGAGTCAGTTGGACTCCCCGACCCCCAAGGTCCCTTCCAGCTCTAAATCTATGGTCCTGTGCCTCTTATAAACACCTACACACATACTTTCCCCTCCAACGTATACACATTTATTTAACCAGATCTGAGAAACTCATTCAATCCTCAAAGTTCCTCAAGCAGAGAATAGTTTATTTCATCCCTGACTCCTCCAAGGAGACAGGTTAGAGGAGGCACATTTGGGGTCTTGATTCCCATCCACAATCCCTTGCTTTGAGCCGTTCTTTTAAAAAGCAGCCAAAACATCCACATTTCCATACATGTGGCAACAGAATTCACATGTAAAGCCTTGCCACCATGGTGTCCTAGAAAGAGCATGGGTGCAACAAATTAAAACCCTCCAATTAAATGCTAAAATGGAAATCTTTTAAATTAGAAAAGGGATTAACAAAATAGAAAGCACAGAGAGAGAGAGAGAGAGAGAGAGAGGGTGTGAATGAATGAAAGAATATTAGACTAGGAATCAGAAGACTTGGGTCCAGGTCCAAACTCTGCCTCCAAATAACTATGTGATCATGGACAAGTCATTAAACTTATAGGCAGCTAGGTAGTACAGTGGATAGAGAATGCTGGGCCTGGAGTTAGGAAGACTTGAGTTCAAATCTAGCTTCAGACACTTACTAGCAGTGTTACCCTGGGCAAGTCACTTAACTAACCTTTGTTTGCCTCAGTTCTCTCATTTGTAAAATAGGAATAATAATAGCACCTTCTTCCCAGGGTTGTTATGAGGATCAAATGAGATGTTTGTAAAGTACCTGACACACAATGAGTGTTATGTAAATCCTAACTATTATTATTATTATTATAACCCCCCATTTCCTGTGATCATGGGCTTAGAACTAGAAGGGCCTTCAGAAATAATCTACATAATAACAATGCCAAAACTAATGCCCCAAGGCCTCTGCCAAACCTAAAATACTGTTTCTATGACACAGGTTCCGTTCAACACAGCTGAGGGCTCTTGGTCCCCAGGTGGAGCTTCAAGAAATAAAAATGAAAACTGATTTCATAAGACTGGGGACCATCTCCACCCCCTACAGATGCCAGGTGGAGATTACAGGTCCCCAAAGACAGTTCTGATTAGCTGAAAGCAGAGCTTGGTCACAGCTTCCTTGAGCCCAGACCTGTCACCCCTCCCCGAGCCTAGCTTTCCAACTCTTCATGACCCCATTTGGTGTTTTCTCAGCAAAAATACTAGAGGGGTTTGTCATTTCCTTCTGCAGCTCGTTTTACAGATGAGGAGACTGAGGCAAACAGGGTTAAGTGGCCTGCTCAGGGTCACACCGCTAGTAAGTGATAATGCCAGATTTGAACTTGGGCCTTCCTGACTCCAGGCCTCACACTCTAATCCACTGCACCATCTAGCTGCCCCCACTTTCCCTCTTCTCACTGGGATTAAATTATTTTTAATGATGGAAGTAAGAGCCTAAGTAAGAAGCAGATTGTAAATGCCTTGAAAGAAAGGCTGTATTTTATACTCATTGTACTTGAAGCCTTGTCTGATTCTCTCCCCTCCCCCTTTCTGAAGTTGCTAGTGATCTTCCTACACACACACACACACACACACACACACACACACACCACCTTATATTTATTTTGTATGTACTTAACTGTGCACATGTTGTCTTCCCCAACATAAGGCAAGCTTCTTGAGGGCATGAAATATTTCATTTTTGTTTCTGTCTCCCTAATACTTTGCACAGTGCCTGGCATATAATAGCTGCTGAATAAATCCTTGTCGACTGATTGAATACATTTGGAGTCCTCCTTTAGAGGAATGTAAGCAATAGTCAATCACTTTACGTCTTGTCTCTCCCCCACAGCCCGTAGCTGAACATCTGTCAGCAGGTGAGAACTAATTAAAACGGGCAAAACTTAAGGGGCAAGAGGGATGAGAAATCTCCGAAGGGAAACATGGAGAGATGGAAGAATAAGGAGATCTGCCTCAGTGATGGTCAGGGATATTGGGATGTATGTGGGAGCCTACGTTCTCATTGACCAGTCCTCTTTCTTTGACCTTCTGCATCATTTCCCAGAAAGTTCATGGTTTCTGCCTGGCCAGATCCTTTGGGATTATTCTTTCCAGGTTTTTTTCTGAGAACATCCTGCTTGTCATCTCTTAATACAATAGTATTCTAACACAATCATATGCAACAACTTGTTCAGCCAGTCCCCAAATAATGAACGTCCCCTTAATTTCCAGTTCTTTGCCATCACAAAAAGAACTGCTATAAATATTTTTGTACATATTTTTATTTTTTTTTATCTCTTGGGATACAGAGTTTGTCTGGTAGTGATATTGCTTGGTCAAAGGGTATGCATGGTTCTTTGGGCAAAGTTCCAAATTGCTCTACAGGATGGTTGAATCAGTATACCACTTCACCAAGAGAGCATTAGTATCTCAATTTTACCACTTCCCCTCCAATATTTGTCATTTTCCTTTTCTGTCTTATCAGCCAATCTGATAGGTGTGGGGTGGTAGCTTGGAGTTGTTTTAGTTTGCATTTCTCTAATCAGTAGTGATTTAGAGCATTTTCTTACATAACTACAGATAGCTTTGATTACTTCATCTGAAAACTTCCTGTTTATGTCCTTTGATCATTTATCAATTGAGGAATGGCTCTTATTTCTATAAGTTTGACTCATTTTTCTATATATCTGAGAAGTGAGGTCTTTATCAGAGAAACTTGCTGTAAAGTTTTTTTTCACAGTTATTATTACTACATATCTCCCCCCATCCTATTTTTCCCTGTTTATCCTACTCTCTCTCTCCTTTCACCCTGTCCATTCTCAAAAATATTTTGCTTCTGACTTTCGCTTTCCCCAATCTGCCCTCCCTTCTATCAGCACCCCCTCCTTCTCTTATCCTTTTCCCCTCCTACTTTCCTGTATGGTAAGATAGAGTTCTATGCCCAACTGAGTGTGTATGTTATTCCCTCTTTGAGCCAACTCCTATGAGACCAAGGTTCAAGTGCTCCCTGCTCCACCTCCTTTTCATTCTCCTCCACCATAAAAGCTCTTTCGTGACTCTTTTGTCAGATAATTTCCTCCATTCTACCTCTCCCTTTCCCTTTCTCCCGTGCTTTCCTTTTTCATCCCTTAATTTAATTTTTTTAGATAATCATCCCATTATATTCAAGTCACACACATACCCTCCGTCTGTGTATGATCCTTAAGTATTATTAAGGGTCTACAATATTCAAAGCCCTGTGCTGAAACTAAGCAGTGAGAAGTTAGAAAGTTAGATCAAGCACAGACTCTGGTCACATGGAACTTATATTCTAATGTGGTACAGGAGGAGAAGTATCAGGACCTCACTAATGTTAAAGGGGTTGGATCCTCTCGGATGGGGGTAGATAGAGGTCAGGGTTGCCTAGAGCTGGAGTCGGGGCAAGGGAAATGTCAAGTTCTATGATGATGATACAACCTATGATGAGTTCAAGGAGGTAGACTTCCAAGGCTAGGTTCAAAACCCAAATGCCTAGAGCAGCAAACCTGATCCTGTGGAGGTCAGTAAGCTCCTTAATGACACATCATTAAAATATGGCTTGGCATGACATGGTTTTCTACCCTGAGAAGGCCAAGAGAGAATGACTAAGACTACCTTGCCTCTACCATTTTCTTCCTTATCATCAGTCCCAATGCCTCAACTCCACCTCATGGAAAATTCAACACTCAGAGGATTCCCCAGCATGGTTTTTTATAGGTCCCTAGAGACAGCACAACCCCATCCTCTAGATACATTACTAAAGTAACCATATTTCCCTAGCCCCCAAATAAGAGTACATAGCCTGACAAAGGATATTATCTTTGAAAAGTTCTAGTGATATTGTGCTTAGCCTATACATTATACGTACAATCTGTATAATGCCCTGATAATAACTAATATACAGTGTCTTAAATTGTACAAGATGCTTTACATACATTATCTCACTTGAGACTTAAAATGTGACATAAGTATAACAGGTATCCTCATCCCCATTTTAGGGATGAAGAAAATGAGACACAGACTCACCCACCCAGCTCTACATGACTTGAGTACACTTGTAAATATAGCTAGTAAATATTAAGGGTAGAATTCAAACCCAGGTCTTCTTAACTTCAGGGTCAGCATGTCATGCTGGCTTTTTGGTGCTGCCAGAGGAGAGCACAGACACATCAATCACTTTCCACCTTGTCTACATTATATTTGTGTCGAATCATGGATCATCACAGCTCTCCAGAGCTCAGTAATAGGTTAGAGACTTAGTAGGGTTTGCCCTGCTGGTGACCCTGAGTGAGTCACCACAAAGTGGAAAGAGCATAGAATTTGTCATCAAAGAGGCACCTGGCTTGTCATAAGTATTTTAAAACTTTTTTTGATTGACTGGAGTCTAATGGAGGCTCTGCTACTTACCTACTGGTCAACCTTGGGTGAATCACTCTGGGCCCCAGTTTCCTAATGTCAAATGAGGGGGTTGGTCTAAATTATTTCTAAAATCCTTTTCAATTCTAAACCTAAGGATCCTCTAAGTCCTATAGTATCCCAGGGCCTCGGGTTCACAAAACAGGATGCTGCTTCTGCCTCCAAGAAATACAAGTTTACTCCCAAGCCCTTGATTAATAGAAAATTTAAACAAGGAATACTCTTGTTGAGCTCTCTGACACCTGTTCTCCAGTTTTCAGAGATTCCAATCCATTGGGGATTTCCAAACCATTGCTGACCCTTCACTCTTTCCTCTAGTGAAATGGGCCTTTTCCTTCCTGCCTCTCCCACTGGTAATTCACTAGGGCATTAGGAAATCTCCACCTGATAGCTAGTGATTCTCCTAATCCAATCCTTTCCAACCCCCAATCCTCCTCCTCCTCCTCCTCCTCCTTTTCCCAAGTGGGAGTGTTGGGCCAGATTGTGTTTTTAATCTCGCTCTTATTATTCCTTTTGGAAACTTGTTTCTTTCTCCCTCAGGACTGATTGTCCTAGGAAACATCTCCATCTTTGTACTGAAAGCACCCTGGCTGCCTCATGAGGGTTGGTCAGCATCACTACCAGAGAATCCAGTTCAATCAGATTTGTCTTAGTTGGGAGGGGTCAGGGATAAGAAATTCCTGGATCCAGGGTCAGAGGGCTTAGGGTTATCTTGGGATGATTGCACTTAAAAGTAGTTGGTTCACTTCAAAGGAGCTTTTAAGACTAGTTGGGAGGAAAGAGTAAAGATGGGAGATGTGTGATAAACAGGGCAGTTCCCTAGCTGGCCCTAAAGCTATTAAAATCAGCAGGAATAGAGTAGCCCGCCTTGCAGCCCCCACCCTTACTGGGCTTTTACAGGCTTCTTCTTGAATTCCAAAACAGGGTCTTTAAAACATTATCCTCAACGGGAAAGCAACCATTTTCTTTTCTTTTTTTTATTTTATTTTTTAAAGCAACCATTTTCAAAGCAATTTATTGATAGACCTCCCCCTACCCCACAAGAAAGTGGTCTCTTGTGACAAGGAGGGAAACTGAGGCAAGTCAAAATGAGAGAATTTCCCAAATCTTTGATAGCTGGAGAATTCTGACCCTCAGCCCTACTATGTTTCTGTAATAGAATTTCATTCCACATAATTAATCAACTCAGGTCTATGGAGTGGTGGGGTACTCACTTATCCTTTGCTGCCAATATATGGAACCTGACTGACAGTAGGTGAGCAAGTTCTCTCCTGGAGAATGTAGTCAATAAACCAAGCAGGGTGCCAGTTCCTCATGGTTAAGGTCCCAACACTTTTGGTGAGGGGAAGCTTCATATTGAACCAGACAAGTTCCAGTGGCACAAAAATTGTCTCCAAATGAGATAGCATTTGTCCTCAGGAAGACAGCACTTAGAACTCTTTCTGCAAGGCTTAGATGGTTTGAGTTAAATCCTCCCCACTCTCTCACCCAAGTCCCTTTTGTGACCATTAGCCTTACTCTACATATACTCACCTCTCTCCCCTGACTCAATTTGTGGAAACAAACCAGAAGGAGATTTTCTTTTCTTCCTCTCCTAGGTCTAACATTCAATGACTCAACATTTAGCTCACAGAATTTAGAGCTAGAAGGGACCTCTGAGATCATCTGGTCCAACTCGTTTATTTTACAAATCATAGGCTAGTAGATTTACAGCTGGCAAGGACCTTTGACACCGCAGAGGAAGGAGGTTAAGTGCTTTGCCCGGGGTTATATGAGAAGTAAGTACCAAAACTTGGATCCAAACCCAGCTCTTCAGACTCTAAATTCAATGCTATTTCCATTACATGAATGGGTCCTAATCTTTTTAAGGATAAGGACCCCTTTTAACTTCAAAAAAATTCTCCAACCCCTACAATTAGAGTAGCTGTATTATTAGTATTTGTTGATTGGGAAAATTAATCATGGAAAAAAGCCGCTATGAATTCAGTAATATTTATAAATGAACTTGCCTTTTATTAATCAAAACAGCATCTACACACATTTGAAAAATGGTAACATATTTTTGAGAGACAATTGAAGGAGATTACAGCAACATATCACAAAGAGCATGCACCATGACCAGATGAGATTTATACCAGGAATACAAGGTTGATTCAATATTAGGAAAACTTTAAGTATCATTGACCACGTCAGTAGCAAAAACAACAAAAATCATATCATTGTATCAATAGATGCAGAAAAAGCTTTTGACAAAATACAACAGCCATTTCTATTAAAAACACTAGAAAGCAGAGGAATAAGTAGAGCCTTTCTTAAAATAATAAGAAGTATTTATCTAAAACCAAGAGCAAGCATTATCTATAATGGAGATAAGCAAGAGACTTTTCCAGCAAGATCAGGGGCGAAGCAAGGATGTCCATTATCACCATTATTATTCAGTATGGTATTAGAAATGCTAGCTATAGCAATAATACAAGAAAAGAAACTGAAAGAATAAAAACTGCAATGAGGAAACAAAATTATCACTCTTTGCAGATGATATAATGGTATACTTAAAGAATCCTAGAGAATCAACTAACAACTTTAACGATCAATTAGCAACTTTAACAAAGTTGCGGGATATAAAATAAGCCCACATAAATCATCAGCATTTCTACATGTAACCAACAAAACCCAGCAGGAAGAGATAGAAAGAGAAAGTTCATTTAAAATAACTGCAGATAACATAAAATATTTGGGAGACTACCTGCTAAGACAAACCTGGGGACTATATGAACAATATTAAAAAACATTTTTCACACAAATAAAGACATATATAAACAACTGGAGAAATATTACTTGCTCATGGGTAGGCCAAGTCAATATAATAATAATGACAATTCTGTCTACGTTAATTTACTTATTCAATGCCATGCCAAATATTTATTATATAGACCTAGAAAAAATAGTAAAATTCATCTGGAAGAAGAAAAGGTCAAAAATATCAAAGGAATCAAAAAAAATGTGAACAAAGGTGGCCTAGCTGTACCAAACTACATTATAAAGCAGTAATCACCTAAACAGTCTGGTAATGACTAAGAAATAGAGTGGTGGATGATGATGGAATATTATTATGTATAACAAAAGATGAACAGGATGCTTTCAGAAAGACCTGGAAAGACATACATGAACTGGTACAAAGTGAAGTGAGCCAAACCAGGAGACATTCAACACAATAACAGCAGTATTGTAAGGATGAACATCTATGAAAGACTTATCTACGCTGATGAAGCCAATGGTCCAAAACAGTTCTGAAGGACTCATGATAAAAAATGCTAAAAAACTTGCTTTGCTTACTTTATTTTTCTTGCTTTTTTGCAACATTGCTAATATGGGAATATGTTTTGCATGATTTCACACATATAAATGATATAATATTGCTTGCTTTTTCAATAGGTGGGGGACGGACTGGAGGGAAGGAGAGAATTTGGAACTCATTTTTTAAAATGAATGTTAAAAATCAATAAATAATAAATTTTTTTAGGAAATAAATTTTTTAAAAAAATACAAAAGGGTTGACCAAAAAACCCAAAGAAAATGGATTTTTGAAAGGATCCTGAGAGGCTGTTAGATCAACTGTTATTATTCCCATTATTCTGATAAGGAAACTGAGGCCAAGGCTAAATGACTTGCCCAAAGTCACACAGTAAGTTAAGTGCCAGTGTCAGGATTGGAACACTGATCTTCTGTCTCCAAATGCCATGCTTTTGCCACTCTACCACACTTCCCCTTCAGGTAAAGGAAAGGGACATAGTCCTTGCATAAGGGAAGTTGGAGAGGAGGGATGGGGAGGAGGCAGAGTTCAGTAGCATGACCAGAGGTGAGCAAGGAGCAGAGACAAGCATCCTCTTCCCGTGCTGTGTTTAGACCCCGCCAGTTACAGCGCTGCCTTTCATTGACATCCAAAATATTTATGATGTAGTTTGAGTTCTCTCCAAAAATACAATTTGCTAACATCTGCACTGAAGGAAGCTGTTCTCCAGCACTAAATACTGGCCTCGGTTCTATGTCCTGGGTAATATGATTAGCCCTCAAGGGGCTTTTTGAAACATATGGCACTGGTCACTTCTTGGCTATGCTGCCTGAAGCAGGCTGTAGTCAGTCTCACCTGCTAGCCTCATTTCACTCAATTACCTTTAGGCACTTGTCTTTCTAACTAAAATGAACTAGGAGCTATTCGTCATTTCTTCCTCTACTCTTCCACCTCTGGGCATTTGTGCAGGCCATCTGTCCCTAAGCCTGGAAGAGATTCTTCCCACATCTCTTCCTAGTGAAAAACTTCTCTCCCTTCAAGATCCAGCCTCTCTCTAAAGCCTTCCCTGCTCTTTCTCCCCCCTTCCCCACCACTAGAAATGGTCCCACCTGCTCCAATCCCTCAGCCTTTTAGGTTTGACTTCTATGTACCTATGATTTCTAACAATGGATGAATTAATAAATGAATCCATTTTCCTGTCTCCATGAGAATTTAGAAGCACTGGGTTCACGTTCTGACTGACATATAACTTATCATACGACACTCAACAAATCACCAACTCTAAGACTACTAAGATGCAGTATTTTAGTCATTTCAGTCATGTCTGACTCTTTGTGACCCCATTTGGGGTTTTCTTGGCAAAGATACTGGAGTGGTTTGCCATTTCCTTCTCCAGCTCATTTTACAGATGAGAAAACTGAGGCAAATGGGGTTAAGTGACTTGCCCAGGGCCACAGAGCTAATAAGCATCTGAGGCCACATTTGAACTCAGATCTTCCTAATTTTAGGGCTGCTGCTTTATCCACTGAGCCACCTCACTGCCTATTAAGATGCAAGCAGGTGCAAATCTGCTGGGACCAAAAGTTCCCCACACCAATGAAATAATAATAGCTAGCAATGTACATAGCACTTTAATATTGCAAAGACCTTTACACACATTATCTCATATGATCTTCACAACAACCCTGTGAGGCAAGTATCATTATTATCCTCATTTGATAGATGAGGAAACTGAGGCTGAGAGGTAAGCGATTTTGCCCAGGATTACACAAGTAGTAAGTATTTGAGGAAGGATTGGAACTCAGGCCTTCCAGATTCAAAGTCCAGCTTTTAACTTGTATTCTAGTTATTTGTACCCTTTTCTTATCCTGCCATTACATTTGAGGGTAGGGAAGGTGGTGTTTTTCATCAACCAAAAATTATTTTCTAAGTGCTCACCATGTGCCATGTACTGCATTCCAGGAGACACAATGCAAAACTGAAATGTCCCTGCCTTCAAAGAACTTGCATTCTACTAAATCATATTAGCATCCTTGCCTCCTAACACCGTATATATAACAGCTAAAGATACTTAGGTGTTTCTCAAGTCGAACTGCATTGAATTTCTGGCTGGGGTGATGTTTTAGGATTCATCCTAGTTATCACTTAGGCTGAGAAGCAGGGGCAGAAGGGCTAAAGAATTCCTTCCTTCCCATGGTTAATAGAATTGAAGAGGAGTCAGGAGACTGTGGTTTCAATCCTGTCTGTATCTCTTACTAAATGCAGGTCTCTGTGCAAGTCTCTGGGCCTCAGTTTCTTCATCTAACCATGCTTCACACTGCATCCAGCCAT
This sequence comes from Vombatus ursinus, assembly GCF_900497805.2. NCBI lineage: Eukaryota > Metazoa > Chordata > Mammalia > Diprotodontia > Vombatidae > Vombatus > Vombatus ursinus. Next base: position 1,097,960 of record NW_020954648.1, on the reverse strand, counting down.
CCACCCTGGACATTTTGCCACCTGCCTTACCAGGCAGCCAGTCAGTCAATTAACATTTATCAAGTACCTTGTACAGGGTACTACGCCAAGCTCTGAGGATACCTTTGTATCAAAGGCCAGTCTCTGCTATCAAGGAACTCACAGTCCAAAGAGGAGACAGCAGGCAAATAACTTTGCATAAACAAGACATATATAAGAAAAATTAGGAGAGGAGAGGTAATCTCAAGGAGGGCATTAAGATTAAGGAGGACTGGGAAAGCCTTCTTAGAGAAGATGGGACTTTAGATGAGATTTGAAAGAAGCTAAAAGGAAGAAATGAACTCAGAGGTTGTATTACCTCCTGCCCCTACCTTCTTTCTACCTCTAATCAAATTAAGACTACCATTGTCTTGTTAAAGGAAGATAAAATGATTACCCTATCAGCTCACCAACCCTCAGACTCCACAGACACTCATTTCTCAGTCTACTCTTCCTATACACAGTGTGTTCCAAAAGTCTCAGTGCCATTTTAAGCTATTAGAGCTAAGACTTCTGGGCCAAAAGTGCCATCTCCCACAATTGGATCGTAAGTTTCTTCATGGCAGGTACTGTCCCAATTTTGATTCAAGACTCCAGTGCTTAGCACAGTGTTTGGTACAGAATAAACATTTAACATTTTTTCATTCATTTATACATCCATTTATAAAACACATAACAATAACTGCCCTAACTACATCCCAAGTTTGTCTTAAGGAAAAACCTAAAAGCAATACAGATGCAAGAGCTGTGATCATCAATAATCTTAGCCACAGCCCTGCTGCCTGTGCCTACGTATAGAGTAAAGTGGATGTTAGGCCAGTGGCCAAGGACGCCACTAACAAAAAGTAAGGTGCCATATACACTAAAATATTTATAGCAGCACTTTTGATGGCAGCAAGGAACAGGAAACAAAGGGTGTGTCCAGAGATTAGGGAACAAGTAAACAAATTGTGGTACATAAATGTAATAGAACATTACTGTGCTGTAAGAAATAATGAATATAATGAATTCTGAGAAACATGAAAAGACTCAAATGAACTGATGCAAAGTAAAATTAAATACAGCCAGGAAAATAATAAAATAATGACTCAGCATTGTAAGTTCAAAGACCAACAACTACAAAAGAGTCAAAAATGAAAGTTGGGAAATTATAAGAAGCAAGCTTGGTCCCCAAAAAGAGATGTGAAAAGACATCTCACTCTAGCCTTTGTAGAGATTGGGAGACAGTGTTCCATAGGTTTAGAACATAGCATACAAAATCAAGTTTTTTCAGGGTATATAGATTGGCTTTGCTGGGTTTTTTATTCTCTTCATCCTTTTTTTACAAAAAAAAAAAAAACATTGTTATTAGGGATAGCTCTCTGGGAAGGGGAGGAAGAAAATATAGAAAGAAATATAGATGATATAAAATCAAAAGATATCAATAAAAATCTACTTTAAAATAAAACAAAATAAAGAGATTATCTCAATCCTTTGGAGGTAGTGAGGGAGAACATTTGACTGAAATAACAATGGGCATTATGAGGGCAAAAGCAATCCTTTTTTCTCTTAAATTAAGAAAACTTTAACTGTTATTACATGTACCAACCAACTGGTTTGGAATCTTTTGTTCCTGTCATCCTATTATATGATAAGCTCCTTTAGGACACTTTTCATCTGTATCATTATGGTGTAGAGAATACTGAGTGGATCTCAAAGCAGGAAAGACCTGAGTTCAAGTCTCACCTTTGACACATGCTGGCTGTATGAGTAAGTGACAACTCTAAGTTCTCTAGACAACTGTCCAAGACAACAAGTTGCAGATAAGGCCCTGATCTGCACCACAGAGGAAGCGACTTCTCCTGGAAGTGCTCTACACTAGTGAAATCACAGGTCCCAACTCCTACCTCTGCCCTATTCCCTGTAGCTACCACTGTGCTTTGCACTTAGGAAATGTTTTATAAATGTTCATCTAATTGGATTGAATTCCTCCTTTCCTAGAACAGATCCTCTCCTGAGGACTGCTTATTTATTCTCTCATTTAATGAATATTTATTGAACACCTACTATATGCAAAATAAGCACTGTGGGATGGATGATGTAGTCTTTGCACACTTAAGCATGGCACTTATATAGAGTAATCCATTAATACTTGAATGGCTCTGTGATCTTTTTGAAGTGGGATCTATAGGATCATAGATTTAGAACTAGAAAGGACTTGAGAGGTCAGCTCTTCCAACACACTTCTTTTACAGGTGAGGAAACTGAGGAAAAGACAAGTTAATTGATTTACTCAATGTAGGTCGTAAGAGGCAGAGACCAGACCCAAGATTCTATTTTTTCCACTATTCCACTTTTCCAGTAAATATTTTAACCCATCGGTACCTTCTCTTCCGTGTGAGAGAAGTTAGACTTGTTCTTCTTGGTCCTAGAGTGCAGAATGAAGAGTAATAGGTAGAAGTCAAAAGGAGGAAAATTTAGGTTCGGTGTCAGATAAAACTTACTAACGATTAGAACTGTCCAAAGGGAGAGTGAGCTGCCTTGTCGAGGTAGTGAGTTCCCCACTACTGCAATTCTTCAAGCATAAGCTGTGTAACCACTTGGTGACTTCTCTTAATGTATGGAGTCAACTGCATGACCCTCCATCTCAAAATTCATGTGATTCTTATCCTTGCCAATGTTCTGGTGTTGAAGGAGAGTGATCCAAGGTATTAGAAGCCTTCTTTTAGGTTTTTTATTTTTTCATTTTGAGGATACCTAGGCAACACTGAGTCTGTCCCATTTGTTATCCCTTCCTCTTATTAAACAACCCAACTGCATTTTCCAAGTCAAGCCAACTAGCATTAATGGAGCACTAGGTATGTGCCAGGCTCTTTGCTAGGTACTAGGGATACAAAGAAAGGTAAAAATAATCCTTGCCCTCAAGGATGTTACATTCTAAAGGGGGAGATAACATGTAAAAAATAGGTACATAAAAGATATCTACAGAGTAGATGGAAGGTGGAAGGCACTGATAATCATACATGCATTTAATTAACAAGTATTCATTAGTAGTTTGGCTGATTTGAATTGACCAAAGGGCCCACTACCACACGGTGTGAAATGATGTTAAAAGCAGACTTCATTTGAGCCTCACAATAACGCTGTTAAGGGTTAGGAGTTATAGTTATAATCATCCCCATTTTACAGCAAAATCTCAGAAAAGTTAAGTGACTTGTCCAGGGTCAAACAACTAGGAGCTTCAAGGTAGGTAAGCTTCAAACTATAGTCTCTCCTAACCACATGCAGTAAGTACTCTGTCCACACTGACTCCGTGTAGGAGCAGTTATCAGTGCCCATGAAATTCCTTTCTTCCTTTTACACACATGACACCTCCCATCCCCCACTCTCTCAACAAAGTCCTTGATGGGGCTATCCCCAAAAATTGGCAGCTTATACCAACACTTCCCTACATACACTCTAACTCCTCCCAAAAGAAATACACACACATATTCATACATTTTCCCTAATGGCTACTATCTCTGAAATCCCTTCTTAAGCTTTTCCTTAAAGGGTCCAGTGAATTGGGGGAGGGCAGAGGTGTTGGGAAGGAAAGCCCTTTGTAGAATACCAAGATGGTTTAAACAGAAAGTTGCTTTTTGTGTACCTAAGCTGCATGACTTTGCTTGTCTAGTTAATTGCTAATGACTTTAGGGCGCTGGACCTGGGGAGGCCACCAGACTTCAACAGAACAATAGATGAAAGCACTCTGGCCTTCCACCTAGAGGCAGAGTGAAAAAGAAAGGAGGTAATTAGGAAACTGGGGTAGGAGCTAAAGGGTAAAGAGAGATTAGTGAGCAGAAACTTAAAGAGAATTTAGGCCTGGGATGCCATTCTAGAGTTTTGTGAGATGGAATCCCCCTACCATTCTCCCTGCCCCCCACCTAAGTCTAGTTTCAATATTTGAGGAAGGAAGAAAAAAAGAAGAATGGAATTCACTGCTGAGAACTGGGATCTTAGGAAGGTGTCACTGAGATGGGAGAGGCTGGGACCACTGTGAAAGTGCAACCAGCATGAAGTGGAGAAGCAGGCTGAATCAAGGATAATACAGATTTCTGAAAGAGCTATGCATAGAAGCCTGGTTTCCTTCAACACTCAGTTTAAGTGCCACCTTCTATAGAAAGCCTCCCCCTATTCGAGGGCCTTCCCCCAAATTACCTTGCATTTGTTTTATATAAAATTTGTGTGTATACACAGAGACACTTGTGTATATGCATGTATAAACACATGTATGTGTGCATATATACACATATTGTCTAGCGAGTATACATTTATACCATGTGCATATATTTGCACATATGTGTATGCATGTGTGTAAGTCATATGTCACTCTCAGGTAAAATGTAAGTTGCTTGAGGTCAGAGGCTCTTTCATAGTTTTTACTCCAGATCTGAGCTCAGTGCCTATAAGGATAAAATGAGACAGCATATGTAAAGTTTTTTGGAAATCTTAAAGCTCTATATAAATACTAGTTATTGTTATTGCTGTCATTGTTTCAAACAAATGCTTTTTGGTTGGTCAATGTAAATGTCAGATCTTTCAAAGGAAAAAAAAAACAAGTTGCTATGGGGGAAGGGATTCCTTGAGGTCTTTTTTCTATTTTTTTTCTCCTGAACATATTGTGTACTTTAAAATATTTTTATACTGATAGATTAGATGGCTTTAATAAAATGGTCTTATTTTGATATACAACCTTTATTTGCCCCCAAAATATTTTAGAGGTAGTGTGGTATTTTGGTAGAAAACGTGTGAGACTTGGAGTCAGGATACACCTGGGTTAGAACTCTGGTTCTGACACTTAAATAGTTTAAGTAAGCCTCAGTTTCCATATCTGTAGAATGGAATTGATAATAATACATGTGATACCTGCCTTACAAAGTTGTCCTGAGGAGTTAATATATGTAAAGCTGTATATAAATGTCAGGCATTATTATGAGTTCTCAAACCCATGCAGTAGAGACATCATATACAAAGATAATGTCCAAATGAATACATGATCTAGATATCAAGGGTCACATTATAAACAAATTAGAGGAGCAAAGAAGAAATTGCCTTTTGCATCTATGGAGAGAGGAAAAGTTCATGATTAAACAAATCATAGGGAAGATCACAAAAGAAAAAATGGACAATTTTGATTATGTAAAATTAAAAAGTTTTTGTACAAATCTAATATAGTAAAAATTAAAAGGGTAGCAGATAACTGGGGTTTAAAAAAACCTTATGTAACAAATGTCTCTGAATAAGGTCTCATTTCCAAAATACATAAGGAATTGATTCAAATTTATAAGACTAAGAGCCATTCCCCCAATATATAAATGGTCTTAGGATATTAACAGTTTTCCAAAAAAGAAATCCATGTTATGGATCATATGGAAAAATACTCTAAAATCACTAATAATTAAAGAAATGCAAATTAAAGCAACTTTGAGGTTCTACCTCACATCTATCATGCTGGCAAAGATGATAAAAGAGGAAACTGACAAATGTTGGTGGAGTTGTGGGAAAACAGGTATCCATGTACTAGTGTACTCTTAGTGAAACTGTGAATTGGTCTAGCCATTCTGGAAAGCAATTTGGAACTATGTCTAGAAAGTTACCAAACTGTATATACCTTTTTACCCAGCTATACCATTACTTGGCTGATAGCCCCAAAGAAATCAAAGAAAGAGTAAAAGGACACAAATATACATAAATATTTATAACTGTACTTTTCATGGTAGCCAAAAATTGGAAAATAAGGTGATGTACTCCTATTGGGGAAAGGCTAAACAAATTGTGGTATATGAATATAATGGAATGGACAATTTTGAAGGAAAGTGGGAAAACCACTATGAATTGATGCAGGGAGATGTGAGTCTAAAAGAATGATTTAGACTAGGATAACAGCATCATAAAAGAAAATAACTTTAAAAGACTTTAGAACTCTGAGCAACTCAATGATAAACTAGAAGTCCATAAGAATGAAGATGAGCAGGATGCTTTCTGAAAAACTTAGAAAGACTTACTCAAACTGATGTCCAAGTGAAGTGAACAGAACCAGAATACTGTACACACTAACAGCAATATTATAGAATTATCAACTGTGAATGACTTATCTATTCTCAGAAATACAATGATCCAAGACAATTCCAAAGGACTTATGATGAAAAATACTTTCCACCTCCAGAGAAAGAACTGATGGAGTGTGAATGTAGATCAAAGTATACTTTTTTTAAACTTTATTTTTCTTGATTTTGTTTGTTTTTTTTTGAGGGGAGAAGTCTGTGTTTTCTTTTGCAACATGGCTAATATGGAAATATGTTTTGCATGAATGCAAATGTATAACCTATATCTAATTGCTTGCTGTCTCAGGAAGGGAGAAAAGGAGAGAATCTGAAACTCAAAAATTTTTAATGAAACTTAAAAATGATTTTTATGTGTAATTTGAGAAAATATAAACATTTTCATATTTTAAAAAATTAAGATTAAACATTTTACTCACTTCATGACAGAGAGGTGATGAACTTAAAATGCTGAAAGAGATATACATTTCTGTATATAACTTATGTGGGAATTTGTTTTGGCTAACTATGCAGCTAAGTATTGAAGGTTTTTATTTTTCAAGTTTGTTTTTTTTTAATTTGCTCAAATGGAGAGCAAAGAGTAGTGGAAAGGACAGATCAATTTTTTAATGCTTGTTAATTGAAAAGGTAAAAGTTATAAACTATTTTAAATAAAAAAGGCATTATCAGTATTCATTGAAGTCAAGTGGTACAACATAACTCACTAATGTCAGCATAAGGCATTGGTTTTTGTGCATAAACAGAAGTGAAGGATTCTTTGCTTATAGGCTCCCTCTCTTCTTACTAACTTTTAGTCTAATTGTGGGTTATTTGACAGCAAGGTTTTCCCAGTGGATAGAGCACTGGACCTGGAGTCAGGAAGACCTGAGTTCAAATCCAGCCTAAGATATTTTCTAGCTGTGAGACCCTGGGTAAATCACTTAACCTCTGTCTGCCTCAGTTTCCTCATCTATAAAATTGGGACAATATTAGCACCTACCTTGCAGGGTTGTTCTGAGGATCAAATGAAATAGTGTTTGTAAAGTGCATTGCCAACCTTAATTTACTAGTAGTTGTTGCTGTTATATTGCTATCCTCTGAAATATGTCTCAAAAGACTGAAAATACAAAGAGCTCTGGAAATAGTACCTGGTTTTTCCTCTAAATTTTGGGAACAAGGAGTTTATTGCACGGCTGCCTCAAAAAGCTCTGGATGGAAAGGATTAAGAGTAGGGCCAAAAGTTTTCTAATGATCGTAGGTTAAAGAAAGTTTCTTATGGCCTATATAGGCCATTAATTTGGGTATTCCTCCTTTTAATTCTCAACTTTATCCAATAATGAGCACTTTATCCGTTTGACACTGAGTAGTGCACTAAACACAGAAAATACAATCAGATCATAGATCTTAAGGCTGTAGAGACTTCAAGGCATCACCTGTGTCAGCCCCTACCCGCAGCCAGGTAGGATTCCTCTATCCCCATGTGACACATGAGCAGTAAATGAGGGTAATCCCTGGTATAGCTGTGTGACCTCTAGCAACTCTCTGACTTTTTTATTTTATGATAACAGCCGTGGTTTGTTGATTGTTTTTTCATTTCAAGTTGTTTTTTTGGGGGGGAGTGGAGATGGAGGGTGTTTTTTGCCTGCTCACAAACCATCCCAAATTAAGAGTTGCCAGAATTCCCTAAAGGTCAACAGCTTGAAGTTCCATTTGCAGCAAAAAATGAAAAACACAGAAATGAAATTCAATTACTCCATTTTTAATTATTGCCTAAATCAATTATAATTTAAAATGTGTCTACCAAACTCAATCCTTTTATGAGCAAGGAAATACAGGATACATTTTCACATTTCTAAGCTAACAAAGTGAATTTAGAAGCACGAACTAAAAGCAATTCACATTTATGAAGCCTAGAGTGTACCAATAATATTATCCTCATTTTGCTGATGAAGAAGCTGAGGCTTGGAAAGGGCAAGTGATTTGCTTATGGTCATAGTTAATTTTCCTCATATACCACATTCCAATCTGTCTCTCTCCATGTTCTTGTACTGACTGTCACCTATACCTATATGCACTCACTCCTCACCTTTGATTCTTGGAACTCCTGATTTTCTTCAAGATTAAGCTTTCGGGCCAACTTCCACATAAAGTCAAGGCTTCTTGATAACTCCTTCCTTCTCTCCAATGCACTCCCTCCCAAAATTACTTTGTGTTCATTTTCAATGTATTATATATACACTTATTTATGTACATGTTATCATTATGATCTCCTTGAGGTCAGGGACTGGTTCACTTTTGTCTTTGTATCCAAAGTTTGTAGCAGACATCTGAAACATAGTAGGTGTTTAATAAATGTTTGTTGGTCAGTTGATTAAAAATGTCAGATCCAGGATCTGAATCAAGGGATCCTAACCTCAAGGTCATACTTCTACTATGCCTGAGATGCCTATTTAAAAAAAAAACTAAGAAAATAAGTATTTTACATACTTAAATTTTCTCCCAAATTTCCAGATTTGACATCTTCTTTCCAATTAAAAAGAAAAAAACTGCCCTTCTACCCAGGGCCGTAATAACCACACTAGCCCTTCCTCTTCTTTCTGGTCCTATCTTTCAAGTAGTGACAGCAAGGTACCCTCAGACCTATTGTTCTGAAGGCATCAAAAACTACTTTATGACAAATACAATGGTAGACAAGAATAAAAGCTATTTGCTCCCCTATCTGCATTGCTTCAAAAGTTACATACAGTAAGTTACCATTTCTCAGTGGAATGCAGGTTACTCACTGATCAGAGAATTCCAGAACCAAGCCATCTTAGGCTATCATTCCAAGAAACACCTTATGGTCTATGTAAAGGAAGTAACAGTCCAGTTCTGCTTTATTTTGCTCTGGTCAGAACATATTTAGAAAGTTGTCTTCATATCTGTGTACCACATTGTAGGGAAAGCCACTGTAGAAAAGCTGAATGGTAAGAAGAGTGGAGGCCTGCCATAAATAAGCCAGAATGGTGGAAGTTTAGCCTGTAAAAAAGAAATCTTGGGGCAGCTAGGTGGTGCAGTGGATAGAGCACCAGCCCTGGATTCAGGAGGACCTGAGTTCAAATCCGGCCTCAGACACATAACACTTACTAGCTATGTGACCCTGGGCAAGTCACTTAACCCCATTGCCTAACCAAAAAAAAAAAAAGAAAAGAAAAGAAAAGAAATCTTAATCAGGGGGACAAGGTAGCTGTCTTTAAATATTTGAAGGGCTGCCATGTAGAAGGATTAGACTTGTTCTTCTTGAACGTACAAGACTAACAAACATGGGTGCAAGTTATAGAGAGGCAGATTTTAGTTGGATATAAGGAAGATTTCCCCAATAATTAGAATTAGAATTAGAAATAGTGAGGTTCCCATTATTGGAATTCTTCAACCAGAGGCTTTGAATTAAAGAGAAGGTTCCTGCTCAGGTGCAGATTGGAATAGATTAACTGGAGGTCCTAACTCTATGATAGTATGAATATCTAATGTATTTCCCAAGTCTAACCAAGATGAACCCTGAATCTTTCTGTGTACTGTGATTATCAGGTAATGGTTTTCACTTCCAGTAAATCCCAATAAAGAGCTTAAAAAAATTAGTCATGCCAGGCATGGTGGAGCACAACTGTAATCCGTATTGCCAGTAGTCAAAATCTCTTGAGCTGGAAGTTCTGAGCTGCAGTGGGTGAAGCTGATTGAGTGTATTCATTGTTTAGTATTAATACAATAAACCTCTTGGAGTGGAGAGTGGGCAAGGCTAAAGAGGGGTGAACCCCAAGTTGGGGTGAACTGTTGCAGGTCAAAAATGGAGTTGGTCAAAGTTCCCATATTGATCAGAGTGGGGTCAGGTCCTTGAGTGGTCCCTGGACTACTTTATATTTGTCTGTGAAAAATATGGAGACACAGCCTTTAAAAAAGAAATTGGTCTCTCTTTTTTAAGGCTCATCTTCTTAATGCCAATATTCTTCCAGTACTCTATGACTGAAAGTCCTGGAATGATTCGGTCTCTAAGGATCTGTTCTTGGTGGAGTGAGCAAGCTGCAACAATTGCCAATAAGGAAGCAAGAAACAGAAGTTGAGGAAAGACACATCAAAGAAATGTATGAGCAATACAAGATAGTCCAGTCTCAAGAGTGAGGGATAACTGAAAGACAGTGTGGCATAGGATTAGAGTACTGTACTTAGAGTATGGAATATTTGAATTTGAATCCTGCATCAGAAACTTTTTATCTAGGTATCTCTCACAAGTCATTTAAGTTTTCCCAGTCTCAGTTTCCTTAGCTGTAAAATGGGGATAATAATAGTCAGCAAATAGTTATTAAGTGCCTACTGTATGTCAGGCACTATGCTAAGCACTCAGCAGTACATAGAAAAGCAAAATCAGCTCCTGCCCTCAAGGGTTATACATTCTAATAGAGGAAAGAGGAGATAACATGTAAATAACCTACCTACTTTAGAAACCTTAAAGCCCTATGTCAATATTATGGGGCAACCTATGCGCTCCATCGGTATTCTCTCAAAATCAAAAGAGACCAAGGAAGGCACCCATGGCAAACTTACAAAACCTTAACGAGAGCTCCACAGTGTGAACAGAGCCATATTAGTGAGATCACAAATCCTTTCAGGATTTGAGCAAACAGCTTTTGTTCTTGCCTATCATTGTAGCCTTATAGTAAAGGAGTTTGGAGTGCCCTTAAGTCAATAGGCCAGAGAGTGCTTTGCTATGAGCTTGAAAGAAGATGATATAAGAGAGAAGGGGAAGGACTAGTTGGAAGCTTACCATCCCAGGAAGAAGTCAGATGTCTCAGCATAGCCCAGACTCCAGTTTATAATCTGATTAAATCTCTTTTACACCCATTATGACCTAGTACTTGTCAAGGCTCTGAAGAGGATGGGGGAATGGGACCTTGGACAGATCCATTTTGATATCAGGGAGAAAGTAAGGAAAGACTTGAAACATAGGGTATCACAGTCAGATACTGGACAGTCGGAATAACTCGAGGGCCCTGACCTCTGGGAGGGAGACCCTAAAAATTGAGTACAGAGGCTCAAAAAAGGACATGAGAGCTTGACAAAAAGTATACCTCTCATTCCCAGTTTGGCCTAGGACTGGCCCTGGAACTGTTGAGTTATAAGGAGAAAGAGGGTGACTGTTACAGGAAAGGGGTGATGATATCTTGACATTCTGGCAATATTTTCCCTTTTTCATCATATCCTATATCAGAAAATTAAATGAGAAGAATCTGTAGGTATCTTATTTTGTCAGTCAGTCAACAAGCATTTATTAAGTGCAGTGTATGAAAAACAATACAGTAAAGTAGAAAAGAACCCTGGGCTTGTGTTCTAGTTCCAGCTAACTTGCAACATACAATGGGCAATTTCACTTTATTTCTATAGGCCTCAGTTTTACCACCTATAAAAATGAAGGCATTAGCCCAGCTGTTCTCTGAAATTCCTTCCAGAGCTAAAAAAAAAAAAAAAATCATTCTGTCATTCTAGGGAAAGATCTCAATTCCCTCCTTTGCATTCCTGTCAAATCAACAAGTATTTATTACTCACCTACTATGAGCCAGGCACTGTCCTAAGTGCTGAAGAAAAGAAAAGGAAAAAAAAAGTCAGTCCCTCCTCACAATCTAACAGGGAACAAAACATACAACCATTTGCACCTATGTGCAAATGATATATACAGGATGAATTGGAGATAATTTCCAAGGGAAGACACTAAGATTAAGGAGGATCCAGGAAAGGATTCTTTGCAAAGTTGGGGCTTTAGCTGAGATTTGAAGGAAGGCAGGGAAGTCAAGAGGCAGAGATGAAGAGTGATAGCATTCCAGGCATGGAGGACAGTCACTGAAAATGCCTAAAGTTGAGAACATTGTAAACAGTATCCACAACATTGTGTGATGATCAGCCATGAATGACTTAGCCCTTTTCCGCAATACAATGATCCAAGACAATTCCAAAGAACTCATGATGGAAAATGCTATCCACATCCAGAGAGAGAACTATGGAGTCTGGATGCAGATTGAAGCATACTATTTTCACTTTAGTTTTTGTGTTTTTTTTTCTTTTGGTCTGTTTTTCTTTCACAATATGATTAATACGGAAATGTTTTACATGATTGCACATATATAACCAACATCAAATCGCTTATCATCTTAGGGAAGAAAGAGGGGAGGGAGGGAGAAAATTCAGAACTCAAAATTTTTTTAAATGAATGTTGAACAGATGCTTGTAAAACTTTTTTTAAACTTAAAAAAAATAAATATGGGGTAGCTAATTGGCACAGTGGATATAGTACTGGCCCTGGAGTCAGGAGGACCTGAGTTCAAATCCAGCCTCAGATTGCTAGTAAGTACTAGCTGTGTGATACTAGGCAAGTCACTTAACCCCAGTTGCCTCAAAAAAAGAATGTTAGAAATTGTCTTTACATGTAATTGGGAAAAATAAAATGATATTAAAATTAAAAGAAAAAAGAAAGTGTTTGAAGTCAGGAGATGGATTATGCTAACAGAACAAGACAGATGGAACTGTACTGGTGGGATGCAGGTGTAGAGGTCAGAGAAAGGATAAGTGAGAGAGTAAACCACAGCCAAAATACATTAATTTAACAGTATTGACTGAGGGGCTATCACGTGCCAGGCCTTGTGGGCAATACAAAGTTGCATAACGCAATTGATACCTGAGATCCAGAGGGTAGAAATACTTGGCCAAACTCACAAAGCTAGTAAGTGGCTGAGATCCAAGTCTCCTAACTTCTCACTAAGCCACCTGGCTTCCTCTATCTCATAGCCCTGAAGTCTTCCTTCATAAAGTTCTAGCAACCAAGGTATCTTGACATTTTGACAATATTTTTCATTTTCATCATATCCTATATCAGAAAATTAAATAAGGTAGCTTAACTT
>NW_020954648.1:1019723-1084950 GCF_900497805.2 Vombatus ursinus | reverse complement strand
TTTTCATCATATCCTATATCAGAAAATTAAATAAGGTAGCTTAACTTTTTGGCAATATTTTCCCTTTTTCATCATATCCTATATCAGAAAATTAAATAAGGTAGCTTAACTTTTTGGCAATATTTTCCTTTTTTCATCATATCCTATATCAGAAAATTAAACGGGAAGAATCTGTAGGTATCTTATTTAGTCAGTCAGTCAACAAGCATTTATTAAGTGCTTACTGTGTGCCAGGCCTTACGCTAGAGGTTAGGATACAAAGAAGGCAAACACATGATACCTGACCTCAAAGAACTCTCTGGGGGCAGCTAGGTGGCACAGTGGATAGAGCACCAGCCCTGAAGTCAGGAGGACCTGAGCTCAAATCCAGCCTCAGATCAAACACTTGACTCATACTAGCTGTGTGACCTTGGGCAAGTCACTTAACCCCGATTGCCTCACTAAAAAAAAAAAAAAAAAAAACTCTGGCTGTTCCCATTTCCCCTTCTCCCTCCTCTGTTCTGACTACTGGCCTCCCTGTCTTCCTTCAACACCCAACTAAAATCACACCTTCTACAGGAAGTGTTCCCTAACACCTCTTAATTCCAGTGTCTTCCCACTGGTGATTATCTCCTACTTGTCCTATATATAACTTATTTTGTATATATTTGGTTGTATTTTGTTATTGTAAGCTCCTTGAGGGCAAGGACTGTCTTTTGCCTCTTTTTGTTTCCCCAGTGCTTAGTGTAGTTCCTGGCACAGAGTAGGTACTTAAGAAATGTTAATTAATTGATGTAAACAACTTTATATACATACAACAACTGTACTGGTAAACAGGAGCTAATCTCAGAAGAAAGGCATGAGTTGGGCTATGGGGGAGGAACCAGGAAAAAGGCTTCTTGCAGAAAGTAAGATTTGAGTTGAGTCTTGAAAAAAGCCAGTGAGGCCAGGAGGCTGACGTGAGTGGGGTGAGCATTCCAGGCATGAGGGACAAGCCAGAGCAAAGACACAAGAGTCTGGAGACGGAGTATCATGTACAAAGAACAGCTAGGATCCCAGTGTTACTAGATCATAGTATATGTCTGTTGTTGTTAGGTCATTTCAATCATGTCTGATTCTTTGTGACCCCATTTTGGGTTTTCTTTGTAGAGGGGAGTAAAGTGTAAAAAGACTGGAAAGTTAGGAAGGGGTCAAGTTGTGAAAATCTTTTGAAATTCGAATGGAGAGGGGGCAGCAAGGTGGTACAGTGGATAGGGCAATGGCTCTGGAGTCAGGAGGACTTAACACTTACTAACAGATATTAACACTTACTAGCTGTGTGACCCTGGGCAAGTCATTTAACCCCAATTACCTCACCCAAAAAAAAAATTCCAGAGAGTTTTATAGTTAATCCTAGAGGTAATCTGGAGCCACTGGTGTTTATTGAGTTGGGATGAGACATGATTTAGGAAAATCACTTTGGCAGCTGAGAGGAGAATGGACAGGAGTAGGGAGAGATTTGAGGCATGGAGACCAACTGGCAGGCTATTGCAATAGTGCAGGTGTCTTAGAAGAGAGAAGAGGGTATACATGGGAAAGATGTGGTCAATCTCCATCATTGCTGTTGTAGGCACTGGCCCAGGTATTGACAGAGGAGTGAGGCCACCCAGATCTCTGTGACCAAATGCTCTCTCTCATATATTTTAATTTAAGTGGAATAGATAGTTCTGCAAAAGTGGAACTAGTGGGAGTAATAATAGCTTTAACCCTTTAAAGTTTGCAAAGCATTCTGCATACAATATCTCATCTGATCCTCATAACAGTCCTGGAGGTAGGTCATATTATTATTCCCATTTTACAGATGAGAAAACTTGCCTAGGGTCCCATAGCTAATAATTGTCTGAGGCAGGATTTGAACACAGGCTTTCCTGACTCCAAGGTCAATGCTCTATCTGCTATATTATACCTCTTCTTTGGTACCTATACTATAGGATGATAGACTGAGAGTTGAAGAGACTTTGGAGGTCATCTAGTCCAACCTTCCCCATGTAATAGACAAGAAAACAAACAACCTAGAAAAGTAAAAATGACTTGTCCAATGTCATACAAGTAGTAAGGAGAAGAGCTGGAATTTGAACTCAGATCTTCTGACCCCAAATATAACATTTTATACTTCACCCCTCCTACCTCTTAGTGAAATCACATAAGGAATGAAGTACTAAGGGATAGTGAGGTGGTGCAGTGGTTAGAGTACTGGGCTTGGAGTCAGGAAGAACTGAGTTGTAATCCAGCATCAGATACTTACTTATTGTGTGACCTTGGGCAAAGCACTTAACTGCTATCTATCTCAATTTCCTCAACAGTAAAATGAGAATAATAATAACCCCGACCTCTCAGGGTTGTTGTGAGGATCAAATGAGAAACTATTTGTAAAGCATTTAGCACAGTGCCCAGCACATGGCAGGGGCTTAATAAATGCTTGCTACCTTCCTTCCTACTAACATTTTCCCCTAACACACTTACACACACACACACACACACACACACACACACACACACACACACCCCACCAGCAGCAGCACCACCACCACCACCCCCCCATCCTTGGCCCAGTTAGACAGAACATTCTAGGCAGAATTTGGCTCTCAGTACGGACCCAAAGAATATTAGGGGCCAGACCCTTTTTTCTGGGCCTCAGTTTCCTCCTTTCCAGGCAGAGATTGTGATTCCTATCTTACAACTGTCAAGAGAGCCAGAGTCATTTAAATGAAAGAGGTTTAACAAATTCCTAGGCTCCTCACAAATTGTAAAATCTGACATGGCCTCAGAGCCGTACCAGGAGCTGGGGAGAGTCCATTATTCCACTTGAAGCTTCTCTAAACAGCCAGAGTCCCTCACACAAGGCAGCCCCCAGGCCCTGGCCCAGAAGCCAGAGAGGGGTGCCTGCTCTCTTTATCATCCTGTCAGCCAGAAGCTTGTAGCCTAAGCCAAGGGCCATAAACACTGAGAAGGGGGAGGGGGAGGAGCTGCAGCTGATGAGTCTGTTTCTCCTAGGGCAGACAACAGAATCAATTAATAGGAAACGTGAAAGGGCTATTGTGTTATTTCACTTATGCAAGGAATGTAAGCGAGGGGTTATGGTTCCAGGTACGTGGCCAGCAGCTCTCTCCTGCCTTTCCTCCTCTGGACGATAAGGACAGCTAGAGAGGGAGGGAGTGGGATGGAGGGATTATCTTGACCCCTAGTCTTTACAAGGGCTTGCCCAGGCAAAGGCTCTGGTACTGCTGGCCCTGGGAAAAAACTCTAAAATAGAAAGGTTTGATGGGAAAATTTGTATCAAGTAATGAAGAGTGAAATAAGCAGGATATTTTAAATAGTATACGCAATTGTTGCGAGGACAATGTAAATCACTAAAGGATCACTAAAAAGATGCTGAAATTTGAGTAATTGAAAAAGAAATTGAAATGGTCCCTGAGTGAAGATAATGAATGAAAGATACCTCTCTCCTCTTGGCAGAAAAGTTGTGGGGGAAAAGAGGGGGGCCCTACTAGGACAGAATGTGGTAAATATTGTTAGTTGTAGACACTGTATCCAGTTGTTTTTTTCTTTGGATGTTTTTTATCTGTTATAAAAAAAGGATTCAATGTGAGGGGCAGGAAGGGATGAGTTGGGGGGCGGGGGATATGTAGGCATTCCAGAAATTACTGTGATATAATATCAAAAAGCATCAATAAAACTTATTTAAAAAAGAAAGTGTTGGGCAGATCAGAGTCTCCATGCTGCTTCCAAGCTACCCTAAGCCTCCTGACTATAAGATCTCACTCAGCCTACCAAATGCTCAGGACTGTGAGCTAGAAATGTTGGACTTGCAGTCAGGAAGTCTGGATTTGAATTCCGTTTCAACCACTTTTGATTCACATCCTCTGTGACAATGTTATTTAATTTCCCAGAGCCTCAGTTTACTCTTTTGTAATGTAGGGATAATAATACTTGTCACCTGTCTCCAGTTGACACCTTCCACTCTGTGTTCCAAGGGTCTCTATCTCCCCCTACCAAATGGATGTCTTTAAAATTGGCAGGTGAAACATAGTGCTGGTGATAGGATAAGAAAACAAATGAAAGAAAAAGTGTCACTGCAACATTATAAAATAAATAGAGCAGAAGGAAGGTCAGAAGGGGACACAGATATTTTTTAAACCAAGCTATATATAATAGAGTCACAGTTTCATTTTCAGTTCCTATATTGTTCAGGCTCTCTGTCTATTTAGAACTGTCTACTTTTGTTGATGATTTTCTAGCTCATCATAATATTTTAGAAGTTACTGTGACGGCATAATTCACGCCACTTGTTCCGTTAAGATTTTCTAAAGTTTGGCCCGGGTACTTTTGTGAAGCCTAACCCAGGCAGGAAATGGGCTAGAGTCTACCTTTCATTCCAAAGGCTAGGGATGAGTTATGGCCAAGATAATAATGATAACTAACATAACTAACATTAAGGTTTGCAAGATGCTTTACGTGTATTACCTCATTCAACCCTCACAACATCCCTAGGAGGTAGACTCTGTTACTATGCCCTTTTTACCAAGGAGGAAACTGAGATTGAGAGAGGTTACGTGACTTACCCAGAGTCACATGGCTTGAAAGAATCTGGGGCAGAATTAAAATCCTGGTCTTTCTAACTCCAAGTTAAGTTCTCTATCCACCACACCACCTGGTTGTCATCCCTCATTCATCCTTGGGGAAGCACTGTTTTCTAGCTGGATGCCAGGAGATCTATTTCCCTTTGAGTATAGGTGGAAATGGCTGCATGTTAGTCACTACTCCTGGCCACTCTCCTTTGGTCTCTGTCCCTGGCTCTGTTCACAGGCCTTTACTCAGATCCTTAGCTAAATATTTTTTAATTGTCAAAATCTTGGGTCCATTTCACTCCACTTCAGTCGTCGTCTTCTCTACTTTCTCTTTCCAGTTCTGGCCCTTAAAACTTTTCTAGTATAATGAATAACATAGACCATTCCTATGAGATTGGCTCATATTGTATTCTTTCCAGATCTTTTCTTCTCACGTGCCTTTATTAAAAATCTTTCTGTGTCTCAGAATTGCACCTGATTCAACATAGAAACTCAATGTCCCTTCGGACAGATCACCTTCTTCCCTTCTCAGGTAACCCTGATTAGTCGAATAAATATTATCAAAGAATCACAGAATTAGAAGAGAATTCAAAAGTCATTTAGTCAGCAAGACACCAAGTTCAAATCCCACTTTAGGTGCTAACTAGTGATAGGT
This sequence comes from Vombatus ursinus, assembly GCF_900497805.2. NCBI lineage: Eukaryota > Metazoa > Chordata > Mammalia > Diprotodontia > Vombatidae > Vombatus > Vombatus ursinus. Next base: position 1,079,709 of record NW_020954648.1, on the reverse strand, counting down.
GGATTCTTTTAATTTCTATTTTGCCCTCTGGTTCTAAAATAACCGGGCAGTTTTCCTTGATAATTTCTTGAAAGATGATGTCTAGGCTCTTCTTTTTTGATCATGGCTTTCAGACAGTCCAATAATTTTTAAGTTCTCTCTCCTGGATCTATTTTCCAGGTCAGTTGTTTTTCCAGTGAGATATTTCACATTCTCTTCTATTTTTTCATTGTAACAGTGTTACAGTGCCTTGATTTCTCAAATTGTCACTAGCTTCCAATTTCTCCATTCTAATTTTTAAAGAAGTATTTTCTTCACTAAGCTTTTCGATTTGCTTTTCCATTTGGCCAATTTTGCTTTTTAGGGCTTTCTTTTCCTCATTGGGTTTTTGGACCTCTTTTGCCATTTGGATTAGGCTATTTTTAAGGTGTTATTTTCTTCAGTATTTTTTGGGGTCTCCTTTAGCATCACTCTCAGTTTTTTCCTCTACTTCTCTTACTTGCTTCTCAAAATCCTTTTTGAGCTCTTTCATGGCCTGGAACCAATTCATATTTTCCTTGGAGGCTTTGGATGTAGGAGCTTTGGCTTCGTTGTCTTCTTCTGGTTGTGTGTTTAGATCTTCTTTGTCATCAAAGTAAGATAATATAGTCTGACTCTTTTTGCGCTGCTTGCTCATGATCCCAGTCAATTACTTGAGTTGTAAACTCTTTGTCAAGGTAGGGGTCTGTTTCCAGTGTGGAGAATGTACTATCCCAAGCTTCAGGGGGTTTGTGCAGCTGTTTTCAGAGATACTTCAAGGGACCTGTAAATTTTCAGTTCTTCCAAGGTGCTATGATCAAGGGTAAGGTGTTTACTCCTTCCTGGCCTGTGCTCTGGTCTATAAGTGACCACAAGCACTCTTTTCTGTCTTGGAACTGTGAGGATTTCCTCTCCACAGCCACTACAAGCTCCACCACACCAGCGCTCCTCTTCACCCCAGGACTGCCCCTCAGAACTGTGACCCAGATCCAAGCATGGGCAAAGCAAGAGAATCCTACACCAGCAGAGAGATCCCTGCAATTCCCCTATGACCAGCCACTAGATTCCCCCTCAGTCTGTGGGCCAGAAGCTCGGGAGGCAGCCACTGCCCTGGGGCCGAGCTCAGAGAATGGGGCTGGGACCCTGTGCTTCTCTCTCACCGCAGAAACAGACTTTTCCCACTGACCTTCTAAGTTGTCTTTGGCATTCATAGGTTGAGAAGTCTGGAAACTACCACAGCTGCCCATGAATCAGTCCTCTGAGGCCTGCTCCAGGGTCGCTGAAGCCTGCGCTCCCACACCAAGCTTCGCTCCTCTCCCCACCCCTCGAGATATACCTTTCTGATCAACCATCCAGGCTGTCTTTGGCTGGAAATTTGTTTCACTCTGTCTTTTTGTGGGTTTTGCTGCTTTAGAATTTGTTTAGAGCCATTTTTTATAGGTATTTGGAGGAGTTTGGGGGAGAGCTCAAACAAGTCACTGCTTTTACTCTGCCATCTTGGCTCCACCCCCTCAGGTACTAACTAGTGGGGTGACCTTGGGCAAGTCACTTAATTCCTCTAGGTCTCAGTTTCCTTCTATATAAAACAAGGAGGTTGGACTGGCTAGCCTATTAAGCTCAAATCTATGATCCCAGGATTCCTTTACAACATCCCAAGTAAGTGGTCATCTTCTTGTTATTGTTGTTGTTGTTTGCCCTTCATTCTTGAAGAGGACCATGACATCAGGCAGGTGATGCCATGACATGAAAATGAATTGGATTTAAGTGAAGGAGGGCTGTGCAGAGTCACCAGGCTCACTTTCTCATCAGGAGCCATCTGGATCCAGTGGCAAGATATAGATCACAATGACTGGAGAGGGCCCTGGATGCAATGGGAAGCCTTGGACTTTTTAAGCTGAGGTTTTTACAAGTCTTAGTTTGACTGAGGCAACAATCAATCAGTGATTAAGGCTAGGTAAGAAATGAGGCAGAGAATGGCCTTTTTTATTTAGTCAAAAAGAAAAAAGAAAAAATCAATGGAAAAAAATCAATCTGGGAGAGAAAGTAACCTCAGGGTTACTGGCCAAAACAGAAACTATTGCTATTTACATTCACTCTGAGTCAATCAGGGCCAAAATAATGACCAAGTGGGGCTTGGCCTGGGACCTACTGTTGACCAGTCAATGACAGCCAGAAGGACTTGGGTTTAAGGCATGGTCCTTAAGAAAGAAATGTAGCCCATAAATCCCAGGTATCTTGTGATGTTTCAGCAATCAATTTACATACCTTTTGGCAGAGCACCCACAGGTAAGGGTGTGATACCTATGTGGACAGAAGGAAGGGAAGAGAAAGAAGAGCGTAAGTTCGAGAAAGAAACAAGGAAGGAAGGAAGGAAAGAAAAAAAGGAAGAAAGGAAGGGAAGAAAGAAAGGAAGGAAGGAAGAAAGGAAGGAAGGAAGGAAGGAAGGAAGGAAGGAAGGAAGGAAGGAAGGAAGGAAGGAAGGAAGGAAGGAAGGAAGGAAGGAAGGAAGGAAGGAAAGAAAGCTGTTTTGCCCAACTGGCCAGTTCCAGTTGGGTTCCCAGTGGGGCAGTTCTACTACTACTGACAGAGGTTGTTGTTTGTCCTTCATTCTTAAAGAGGACCATGACATCAGGGAGGTGATGCCATGACATGCAAGTGAATTGGATTTAAGTGAGACAAGTGGTCATCTGGCCTCTGCATGAAAACCACATGTTGCCTCTACATGTGGAGGCTAAAATACTTAATGTTTCACTTTTATCCTTTTTATAAAAAAAAATTATTTATTTATTTTTACATTCCTTTTTTAAGATTTTAATTCCAAACTCTCTTCCTCCTTCCCACACTTATTGAGAAGGCATAAAATGTGATATCAGTTATACATCCACATTTACCTTTGATCATTGCCACTTTCTCCTCAATCAGCTTGGTAGAGAAAGGACTGTATCTGCCACAAAGACTTCCATGGGTCCATTTTCCCTCAAGTGTCAGTTTCCTCTGTCAGTTTGCCATGATAACTGATGGAAAGAGGAGACAGGATAACTGCTATATGTTGAAGGGTTAGCAAGTATGGATATGTGGTACCATAATGTAGTTCAGCAAACATTTCCCTCTTTCCCCCTGTGAAAAGATAGATTTAGAATTCAGTTATCTAGCCTCCCCATGGAATGGAAACAGACTGAAAATGTTGGATCTTTGTACAAACAAAAAAAAGAGAGGTGATACAATCATTATATTTTGTATGGGATGAATAGACTTGTTCACCAATAAATATACCAAGTACTTTGTGATCTCATTAATGTGGGTATTCCTTCTAATGAGGCAACTGGCAGATTATGGATTTTGAACTAGAAGAGACCTCAGAAACCACCTAGTTCAACTCTTCTATTATTTTTTGTATCTCTTGCTTTGTTTTGTACTTTTTTCAATTAACAAGCATTTAATTTTCTCTCTGTCATATCTCCCCCCAACTAGAAAAACAAAACCTTTGTAACAAATATGCACAATCAAACAAAACAAATTCTCACTCTGCCCATGTCCAAAAATATATCCCATTCCACATCCTGAATCCATTACTTTTGGTCAGGAGGTGGGTAGTAGCATGTCTTACCATTAGTCTTCTGGAATCATGACTGATCATTACAAAAATCAGAATTCTTAAGTCTTTCAAAATTGTTTGTTTCTATAATTCAACTTCTTTCTTTTTACAGAGGAGGAAACTAAAGCACAGGGAAGGAGGCCAAGTGATTTGTCCAAGAGCACAGAGGGAGCCAACGTCAGAAGCAGGATTTGAACTCAAGTTCTCTGACTCTAGAGCCACTGGTCTTTCCATTGCCCCACACTACCTCCAACAGATCACACTCCATCCAGATGTTCTCATCCACATTCATGTTCCCCTAGAACTCTAGCATAAGCAGACCACCCAACCTGCTTGGAGTCTTCCTCCCATTCTCTTGATACCTTATACCACCATACCACTAATAGATACCATATAAATAGATACTAATGGATCATTAGGACTGCCCGTCCATTATCCCTTCTCCATCCATGTGACTAGCTCATCTTTCTTTTTTCCCAGCCATATTTTCTGATGATGGTCTTCAGGTTGCTTCTTCTGAGAAGCTTGTTCATCTAATACTAGAATATTATAACTAAGGCACCCTTTCCTCTACCCTTATCCCTTAAAACCTGAGAAACCATTATATCATCAAAAAAAAAAGTACCACTTGACATAGTGAATGGTAGTAATAAAAATACTTAGCTAGCACTTTAAGGTTTACAAAGTGCTTTCTTTCCTAACAACAGCCCTTTGAGCTAGATAATAGAAGTATTATGAGCCCCATTTTACTGATAAGGAAATTGAGGATCGGGGAGTTTATATTCAGAGCCATCCAGCTAATATGTGTCTAAAACAGGTGTTCTGACTCCAACCCTGCCCCCCAAGAGAGGTCAAAGACAAGGAACTTTATTGGACTAAAGAGGTAAAATTATTTGTCTAAGGCAAAAATTATAAAAATAATCATGTCCTTTGACCTAATGACTCCATTTAGAGGGAGCATATGCTGATTACGTTATTTTTAAAACCCTGTTCAATTATTTTCTTGGGAGCTTTATACATGACCCCAAGGTCATACACACACACACACACACGCACACAAAGCTGGAAGTAATTGAAATGTCCAACAATACAGGAATGGTTTAATAAATTGTGGCATATTAATGTCACGGAGTACCATAAGATAATTAAAACTGACAATTCAATTAAATTCAGCTCCATTTAATACATATTAATTAAGGGCCTACAATGATCCTACAGATACAAAGCCATCAACCAAAAAGACCCTGTCCTCAAGGAGATTACAACCTATTAGGAGAACACAAAGAAATCTGGGAAGACCTCTGTGAAATGATGCAAAGTGAAAAAAGCAAAACTAGTAAAATGCAAAACACATTGGTTACAAAGCTGGAAGAAACAGAAAACACAAAAATTAACAAAGAATACTGATGAGATTATTAAATTGGAGTCTGTGAGCTTTTTTAATTTAATAATTATATTCCACATAATAGATTTCCTTTTTAATCCTATATGTCTTATTCCATTAGTTTAAAAATTCATTTTTACAAATTTGGTTGCCTCAAGAAGTTCATCGGTATCATATGTCAATTTCATGATGGCATGGTGGCCCAGGTTCTGGATAATGCTCTCATGCTTCCCAGCTACCAATAGAGTGAAACAAGGCTGTGTGCTTGCCTCCATGCTTTTTAGCATGTTTTCAGGAATGTTGTCAGAAGCCTTCAACAGGGGCCAAAACAGCATCAAGTTCATCTACCACACTAATGATAAATTATTTAACTTGAAAAGGCTACAAGCCAAGACTAAAATGGAGGGAGAGCTGGTGTATGATTTTTTTGTCTGCAGATGATTGTGAACTCAATGCAATCTCTGAAGTTGAAATGCAACAAAATATGGATCAATTCCCTGCTGCTTGTGTTCATTTTGGCCTAACAATCAACATAGGTTCTCCACCAGGCAGCACCAACCCATCCATACATGGAACCATTGGTTACAGCAAATGGAGAAATTTTGAATGCTATGGATAAGTTCACTTTGGCAGTATACTTTCAAGGGATGTACACATAGATGACGAGATTGATGCATGCACTTCCAGCCAGCTTGGTGTTTGGGAGGCTCTAAAGGAAAGTGTGGGAAAGAAGAAGTATTAGACTACCTATCAAACTAAAGGTCTGCAGAGCCATTGGGCTGACCTCATTGTTGTATGCCTGTGAAACCTGTACTGTATACTAGTGCCATGCCAGGAAACAGAATCACTTCCATTTGAATTGTCTTAGGAAGATTCTGAAGATCACCTGGCAGGATAAGATACCAAACACTGATGTCATTTCACTAGCTAAACTGTGAAACATTTAAACTCTACTGTAGAGAGCACAATTCCAATGGGCTAGCAAAAGTATGTTTGCCTAAAATACTATTTTTACAGAGAACTCACATAAGGCAGGTGCTCATATGATCAGAAGTGATACAAGGATACTCTCAAGGTTTCTCTGAAGAACTTTGGGATCAATTGTGAGACATGGGAGACACTGACACAGGACTGCCCAGTATGGCTTGCCCACATCAAAGAAGGTACTGTGCTCTATGAGCAAAGCAGAATTGTAGTAGCTCAAAAGAAATGTGAGATGCATAAATTTAGACACATCTTCGCTCCAAATGGTCATACAGACTATTTGTGTCTGAACTGTGGTAGAGCATTCCAAGCTCATATTGGTCTGATCAGCCACAGCTGAACACACTGTACCTTGACTCCAACATAGTGATGTCATTTTGGTCCTCTTCAAGCCCAAAGGACAAAAACTACTATGTGTTTAATTCCATTCATTTAAAAACATTACCCTGAGAAGTGCTCCATTGACTTTATCAGATTGCCTAAGGGGTCCTTGATACCAAAAGGCTTAAGAATTCCTGACTTAAAGGGAGATACTGAAAATGTATTATGAAAATATAATTCAGCTTTATGAGTTGAAAGTACTTGATTTTAATGTAAATTATTACTTAGCAAATTCAGTGAATTGTAGTAAAATTCAATGTTAAATTTTAAACAAAACAATAGCAAAGTATGCAAACAGGTTCAAGGAATCTTAGCTAAATTGATAGATGAGATACACAACGGATTATTAAGATGAGGGACACTGAGGCATAGCCCTAACCTTTGAGGCAGAGGTCACAAAGGTCACAGAGATCAGCCATGCTGTCCTACAGCATACCTCTGGGGACTGCTGTTAGAACACTGGAAAAGATGAGCCCCTGGTCTAACCAATGTGGCTTCTCTTACATCCTTATGAATGCCCTAACCTTCAAACATAATGTGCCCAGACACCTCCCTCTTCCAAAGAGCCCCTGCCAAATTCCTCTCCTGGTCCAGATCATCATGTTTGGGGTGGAGGTTCAAATGGTGGTATTTTTTAATTTAACTCCTCTTTTCTTTCTTTGTTCTTCCCTGGGCCTGGTTATCTAAAAAACGTCTTTAATAACTCAGCAAGACAAGAATATTCCTCCTCTTCTCCCACGATGTGTTTTTTTTCTTCCTCATTTTACTACCTTTGAGCTGAGGAGGTAGGAGGGACTGCCTGAGCCCAGAATCCTGGGCTAAGTTTCTATGATCTGACAGCTGGGCCATTTCCCTACCCTCAGGCACTGGGAGGAAGAGGAGGAGGAGAAGGAGAAGGATGAGGAGGAGTGACTGGGGCCTCCACAGAATTCATTACTGACAAAAAACAAAATTAGAAGGCAGAAAAATAAAAAAGAGCCTTCCTTTCCACCCAAAACACGTCCATACATAGAGTATATTTAAATTCATAGAATCCACTCTTGCCAACTATACTTGAATCAATGTAGCTGGCTATTTTTTGTTTTGTTTTGTTTTATTTGGGGTCTGCTCTGAGGTAGGTCAACAAAGGTGTTGTTAATAGGCTACCAAGACCCCCGTGGACAGGCTGTTACTCATAAAGTGACTCCAGTGGTGGGTTGGATATTTAACTGGTTACCATAGAGCATTTTGCATTTTAGAAAATGTTTCCCAATTATTCAGACCCGACATTATATCCAAGAGGGAGGTTAGTATTAGTCATTCTCTTTGACAAATATGGAAATTGAGGCCCAGAGAAGCTAACTGAATTGCCCAAGGTCATGGAGCTTTATGAGGGTAGGTAGGGGGTTTTATGAAATCACAGAGCATTAAAGCTAGAGGAATCTTTGAGGTCATATGCTCTAACCCTCTTACTTTAGAGATTAGGTCCCTCAGGCTGAGAAAGATGAAGATTATCCTGATGTCTCCCAGTGAGTTAGTAGAAGCACCTGGACTAGATTCAAACTGAATTAGTAGAAGTAAATGAACTAGAATTCTGGTTTCTTGATTCAAAATTACAGGTCCCCAGAACCTCAGAGGGCCATTTAGTACCAACTACCTGAATAAGAATCCTCTCTATGATATGACACAAGTGATCCATCATAGAGCCTTAAAGACTCACTATCTCCCAAGACAGCTCATTCCCCTTCCGGAGAGCTCTAACAGGCAGAACATCTTCCTGATGTCCAGCCTAAATATGCCCCTTTGCCACTTCTGCCCATGACTCCCAATTCTGTCCTATCAGGTCAAGAACAAATCTAATCCCTTTTCCACATGGCAGCCCCGAGAAAACAACAACAACAATAATAACCATTAGTATTATTAGCATTTATAAAGCATTTTAAAATTTGCAAAAATACTTTATACTTTAACTCATTTGATCCTCACAACAACCCTGGAAAGTAGGGTTTATTATATCCCCATTTTAAGGAAACTGAGGCTTAATGATGTGCCGAGAGTCATACAGCTGGTGAAGTGTCTGAGGAAAGATTAGAACTCAGGTCTTCCTGACTCCAGGTACCATACTCTATCCATTGTGCCACCCTTCTCCAACCCTAGACATAATAGGCCTCTCAATGCAGCCTAAATCTGCATTAACTTTTCCACTGCCACATTCTATCACTGACAGGTTAAATTTGCAGTCCACTAAAACCTCCACATCTTTTTCAGGTGAGCTATATTCTAACTACTCTTCTGTCATCTTTTACTTATGAAGTTAATTTTAGCTCAAATGTAAAACTTTATATTTAGCCCTATTAATTTTCATTTCATTATATTCAGGCCAACATTCTAGTCTGGCATTTTTCTGCAGCCCAGAGGCTGTTAGGTGGTGAAGTAGATATAGCACTGGGCCTGGAGTCAGGAGGACAAGAGGTCAAATTCAACCTCAGATACTTACTAGCTGGGTGACTCTGGCCACGTCACTTAACCCCTGTCTGCTTCCTCAACTGTAAAATGGGGATCATAATAGCCCCCACTCCCCAGGGTTACTGGGATAATCAAGTGAGATAATATTAGTAAGGTGCTTATTAACACAGTACCCGGTCTATAATAGGTGCTTGATCAAAGTTTGTTCTCCTCCCCACTTCCCATCCTGAATCTGACATTCAACAGGTCAGCTATACCCCCCAGTTTGTTATCTGCAAAGTTGATAAGGATGCCATCGCTGCCTTTATCCAAGTCATTAATAAATACAGTAAACATCAGAGGCCAAGCAGAGATACCTAAGGGACCTCACTAGAAATTGCCTTCCAAGTTGACACTGAAATAACAACCCTCTGGGTACAGCCAACTCCTTCCCAATTCACTTAACTGCACTATCACCTAGCCCGTGTTCCTCCACCTTTACCAAAGTAGCATGAGAGATTTCAGCAAATGTTTGACTAAATCTAACTATACCCATAGCACTCTCCTAATGTGTCAGGATAACATGCCAATCAAGAAGGGAAATGAGGTTAGTCCAGCATCAACTGAGCTTGATGAAATACAGTTGGCTCTTTGTCATCACTACTTTCTTCTCCAGATGTTGACCATTCATTGCCTTAATAATGTTCTAGAATTTTGCCAGCAATTGGCAAAAAGGAAAGTATATTAGCCCCTATGGTTTGCAGACTCTACCTTTTTCCCTTTTTTGAAAGTCTGGACATACTGCCTTCACTGATCGATCATTCTCAATGATCTTTCAAAGATTGTCCACAGTGGTCGAACAATAACATTAGCCAGTTTTTTCAATGCCCTTGGATGTAGTTGATGTGGGCCTGGTGGTTTAATCTCATTAAGGGTAGCTAGTACTCTCTCATTATTTCTCATTTATCCTGGGTTATCAACTTCCTACTAGCCATTTTTGTTCGGTCAGTCCAAAGATTGTTTTCCTTAGCAGAGAACACAGGAACAAAATAAAAGTTGGATGTTCCTGCCATCTCTCTGTCATCTATGATCATCATTCCATTAACCAGAGCAATCATTGGTCTATCATTTGGTCAATTATTGAGCAATCAGTGGTCCTATCATTTCTTCAATCCTCCTCTTTTCCCTAACATTTTTTAAAAATACTGTCCTTGGATTCCTCACCAGCCTCAGGTATTCCTGGAACTTTATCCCTCCTAACACTAATATAGTACATGTATCTTCTTTTAGCTATCTGCCTTGGCTCTTGAGCTCCCCAAAGTCTTTGTTAATGAATCAATCAGTCAGTCAATAAGCATTTGTTAACATTTATAAACACCTATTATTTGCCAGGCACTGTGCTAAGTGCTGGATATAAAGAAAGGCAAAAGGTAGTCTCTTCCCTTAAGGAGCTCACAATCTTACGTAGGAGCTCATCTAACTCTCCTGAAAGGCAAAGATGAGTATTGTCCCTATTTCCAGAAATATATTGTAGACTATGGAATATATCACACACACACACACACACACACACACTCATAACACACATGACAATATCCAGAATTCTACCTGATTCTATATCACTAAGCCACAGACTTTATGAATTTATGGCTGGGGTACCACCCAAATCAATTTACTTGATAGCACATCTTCATGTCAGTTGAACTGTCAGAATTTTGAGCTGGGAGAAACTAACCAATTCATTTGACAGGTGAGGAGACTGAAGCTGGGAAATATTAGTTCATATTGACTTCAGAGAATGGATTTTAAAGGAAATGGGGGTGTGGAGATAGCCTTCAACTTAATTTAACCTGTGGGGAAAGTACCAGGAGGTAATATCACTTATCCTTATAATTACTACAGAAATCTTTTAGCAACTCACCTTCCCCAAGAAAGCTATAACTATAATGAGGGTACTAATTGTCTCCTTTGAAAATGAAGACCAGATAGATTTCAAAAATATTTATGCTTCCAAACCTTAAATTGAAATTAAAATGAGTAATAACAAACTCTGGAAATATTTGCTCATTTTTTAACATGTAAAGGCTTATATTCCTTTAAAAAAAGAATTATATAGTTATGAAACTCCATCTTGCAGTTTTTTTATATACATTATAGGGAGAAGGACTTTATGCTTAAAGATATTTGTAACAATTGTTAGTATAAATTGTGACATCTCTTGGTATTTTCCTCAGGCTGAATCAAGTTATGATGACCTTAGAAGTCACCTAGGCCAGCCCCCTCATTTTATAAAGACCACAGAGCCCCATAGAATGATTTGCCAAAGGTCACACAAATAATAAGACACAGAGGAGAGATTCAAACCCAAGTTCTCTGACTCCAGATCCAGTATACTTTCTACCACACCAAGCTCCCTGACCATGGAATGAAGTCACAATTACAGAAAACTAAATAGCACTTTCTCTGTTTCCCTGTGGAGAATCTATGTATATGGAAGAAACTATATGCTTTCAGGGATGGTGAGGAAAGCCCCCTCCTCCAAGCCTTTTTATTGACTTCTTGATGCCTGGACTTGCACCATGTGATTGCCATCTCTGTAGCCTAAGGCTTCCCTACCTGTTAAAAGACATTTAGTCCTGTAATATGGAAATGTTTTGCATGACTGCACATGCGTAATCTATATCAAATTGCTTGACTCCTCAAGAGCAGGATGGGAAAGTGAAGGAGGTAAAGAATGTAGAACTCAAAATTTTTAAAAAAAAGAATGTTAAAAAAAACTTTGTACGTAATTGAGAAAAAAATAAAAATTCAATGAAAAAAATACATTTAGATCTGGTAGGCGTTTTAATCAGTCATTGACACCACAGTGTAAATGAGTTTCAGATTCTTTCTTTTTTTAATTTTATATAATATTTTATTTTTCCCCAGTTACATGTTAAAACAACTTTTAAATATATTTTTTTAAGTTTTGAGTCCCAAATTTTATCCCTCTCTCCCCTCCTCTCCCCTCTCCCTGGGAGGGTAAGAAATCTGATATAGTTCCTACATGTGCAATCATCAATTCTTATGGCTGGTGCTTAATGAAAGGAGAGAGATCATAAAAGCACTAAGCTGAGGGGAAAGGAAAAGAGTAAGGAGGGAGAAAAGCCACAAATAGTGTAAAGCCCCTCCTATGCACCAGCCACTGTGCTAAGCTCTGAGGATACAAAAAGAGGCAAAAGACAGACCATGTCCTCAAAGAACTCACAGTCTAATGGGGAGACAAGCAAACACATATGTATTAAAATTATGTACAGTATGAATATGAAATAATTAAGAAAGGGAATGTACTAGAATTAAGAGGGGTTGAGAAAGGCCTCCTATAGAAGATAAAATGTTAATTGGGACTTAAAGGAAGCCAGAGAAGTCAGGAGGCAGAAATAAGAAGGAAGAGCATTCTAGGCATGAGGAACAGCCAGAGAAAATGCCCAGAGCTTAGAGACAGAAGGTCTTATACTCAGAATAGTAAAGAGCCAGTTTCACTGGATGGAAGAGCACATGGAGGGGGCTAGGTTGTCAAGGGGTTTTGAACTCCAAAAGGAGGGTTTTTTAATGTTTTCTTGTAGGCAATAGAGAGCCCCTGCAATTTATTGAGTAATTGAGTTTCATAGTCACACCTGTGCCTTAGGAAAATCACTTTGATGGCTAAATGGAGGATGAATTGGAATAAGAAGATATATTGCAATAGTCCAGGCATGAAGTGAGAGGGGTCTGAACCAGAGTGGTGGCTGTGTCAGAGCAGAGAAAGGGGTGTATTGGAGAGATGTTGCAAAGATGAAATCAACAGCCCTTGGCAACAGAATGTATATGGAGGGCGGGGCAGTGGTAAGAGATGGTGAGGAGTCAAGGATGGCTCCTAGGTTGTAACCCTGAGGGACTGGGAGGATGGTATTGCCCTCTACAGTAATAGTGAAGGTAGAAGGTGAAGAGGGTTTAGGAGAAAAGACAATGAGCTCTGTTTTGGACATGTTAGGTTAAGATGTCTACTGGACATCAAGTTTGAGATGTCTGAAAGGCAGTTGGGGATGTGTGATTGGAAGAAGATAGACATAATACATTTGTGAGTGATGGTGAGATCAAAGGTATGACCATCTATATGTATGGCTGAGGTGGGGTGGAGGAGAAGTCATGGAAAAAGAGTAAATTGAGAAACTTAAAGGTTAGGGTATTTGAGGAACAGTCAATGTATATACTGAAGTCCTCTAGGAGAAAAAAATGAAGGTACAAACTTTGCCTACCTGACAACTTTGATGAAAGCCATATCTGGATGTGCCTCTTTTTCTAGATGTGTTTCTATCCCTCCTGTGTCTCTTTCTTTCCCTTCTCATGTCTCTCTCTGTCCATTTCTCTTGCTCCTCTTTCTCTCTTCCCAGTGTTTCCACCTCAGCCTTCTCTACTATATATTGTTCCCCTTAACTAGCACTGGTACAAAACAAATGTTTTGAAAAATATTTATAGCATCTTTTAAAAAATATTTTTTTATTTTGTCTTTATAATACCCACATTTCCCAAGACAACCTTCCCATTTCTTCTCCCAGAGAGATCCATTGCTTATAACAAAGAAAAAAGATTTTTAAAAACCCGGTTCAGAAAAACTATCCAATACATTGAAAAAGTCTGACCTTATATAATATTTCATGGCATTTTAAAGCAGGAAAAGGCCTTAGAAATCATCTAGTCTCTCCCCCCTCATTCTACAGAGGAGGAAGCTAAGCCCCAGGAGGCCCTGACTGGCCAGAGGACACATAACTAGCTAATTAGTCCTGGAGCTAGAAATGAGATCCCCAGTCTACAGTCTCTCAGTATAGTCTCTTTCTACTCACAGTAAGCTGCATTTACACAGCAGAAATTTATGATTTTTGATTTTAATTTTAAAAGTGGTTAAGAACTCTAAAAAGAAAATTATTCATGTTCCATAAGAAGTGATGAGTAGGCAGACTTGAGAAAAACCTGGAAAGACTTGCATGAATTGATGCTGAGTGAAATGAGCAGAACCAGGAGAACATTGTACAGTAACAGCCACCTTGTGCAATGACTGACTTTGAAAGACTTAGCTCTTCTCAGCAATGCAAGGATCTAAGACATCTCCAAAAATCTCATGATGGAAAATGTGATCCATATGCCAATAAAGAACTGGAGTCTGAATGCAGATGGAAGCGTACTATTTGCTCTCTTTTGTTGTTGTTGCCTCTTCTTTCTCACGGCTTCTCCTATTGGTTCTAATTCTTCTTTAAAATATGATTAATGTGAAAATATGTTTAATATGACTCTGTATGTATAGTCTACATCAGACTGCACATTGTCTTGGGGTACAGAGTGGAAGAAGGGGGAGGAAATTTAGAACTCCAAATCTTATGGAAGTGAATGTTGAAAACTCAAAATAAATAAACAAATAAATGAATTTTGGGGGAAAAAAAGGAAAATTATTTGTGTGTTACTTGCTTAAAATTTTTGCTACATTTAGTGGTCCTCCCAATCAGGGATATGTTTGTAAATGTTTAATAATTGATTCTGATTGGCAGAGAGGGGGAATGTACCCACATCACACTTCTAAGTTTAATCTGCATTATTACCATTTTCTCCATCACTTTTAAAAGTCTAAACAATCAACAAAACAATAAATCAAGTACTGATTTGTAGGTTTGTTGATTTAGAGGTATAAATGGTCATGAAGGAAATTTAACAATCAGCTGGAGCCGCCATGAGCTGGCTCCAGAACACCTCTGCCCCAGGTAGAAAAGAAAAAAAAGATTCCCTTCACCTGGACAGCAGCATTAATCAAGGTAGCAATTTCTAAAGCTTAGCATCCTGAGAAATGTCACCCACAAAATCTTCTATCCAAATACAGCAAAACTATATTCTAACCCTGGAGAAAGGAAGAAACATTTGCGTTATAAGATGTTAGAGGGAGAGAAACACTCATCATCAATATAGTTAGAGACAGGTAGATGGCATGGTGGAGAGACTGCAAAAATATCCGAGTTCAAATCCAGCCTCAGAGCCTTACAGAAATTCTTCTAGCTGTGTGACTCTAGGCAAGTCACTTAAACTCCACCTAAATTTTCTCATCTGAAAAATGGGAAATAACAATAACGCCTACCTCCTAGAGTTGTTGTAAGGATAAAATGAGATACCATTTGTAAAGTGCTTTTCAAACCCTAAAGTGCCATATAACTGCTAGCTATTATCCATTTATCTATAGGGGCACAATTCGATTTGCAATATGATGAATTCTAAGTATAGTGAATTGTTCCATAACTAGATTTTAGTGTACAATTGTCAGGGTTTTAATGATGGGAAAAACATGGGCCCTTTCTCTTCTTTCCTCTCATCCATTCCTTCTGCAAATGGCTACCCAAGAATGCCTGTAACCTACATTACAGCACTGTTGAGGTGACCAAATAAGAAGTTGGAAGCATAGACATTATTTAAAATTTTAACGTGTGCAAAGATAAAGAAACAAGACCAGTAGGAATGTAGCAGAATTCACAGAATTTAAAGCTAAAAGGAGAACTCTATAATCCAACCTCCCTCATTTTATAGAGAACTGAAGCCCCAGAAAATCAGTCAGTCAACAAGCATTTATTAAATGTTCCCATTTGCTAGTTATGACAAGGAAAAACAAAAAATTAGTCTTTGCCCTCAAGGAACATACCTTTTAATGGAGGAGCCGACGTGTAAAAACTAAGGGAAGGCATGGGGTGGGGAAGGAAGGCCTTCTGCAGAAGGTGAGGTTTTACTTAAGATTTGAAGGAAGCCAGGGAAACAAAGTGGTAGTGAGAAAGGGGCAAAAAACTTCTAGCGTGTGGGACAATCACTGCAAAAATACAGAGAGAAGGGATGGAGAGTCTTGTTCAGGAACTGAAAGAAGACTTAATGAAGTTGGAACCTAGAAGTGGTTAAGTGATTTACCCAATGTCCCACAGGTGGTAAGTGACACAGAAGGTATTTGAACACAGGTCCTCCAACTCAACAATGATTGCTATTTTCATTCTAGGACACTGCCTTATCCTGTCTAAGCTATGCACCCTGTCTCTTCTTGCCACTTAGCTCAGCATCCTTTCAATTCAAACACATTTGTTTGAGGTCCCCACCATGCCTACTACAGTGCTTAGCACAGAGCGAGTATTCAGGCAATGCTTGGTGAATTTGTACCTAACTAAAAAGAGAGCACAGAACCTGAGATCTTGACTGTTTCAATTTCTAAAAACAAGAAGGGATAAGGAAAAATAAACGGCCATCAATATCTAAAGTAGGTCACCTTCTCTGACTCGAAAATCAATGTCTCTCCTGAGATCCAGGGTCCCATGGCCAGTGGTCTGCTGGACACCCCCACTTTGATATCTCATCAGCATCTCAAATTCGGCACATCCACAACAGACCTTGTTATATTTCTTTTGGGTGTGTGCCTTTTGTTTTTACATTTCATTCATTTCTGAAAAATATCCCTTCTTCTCCTCCCTAGTGAGCCTTCCTTTGTAACAAAGATTAAGAAGGAAAAAGAAAAAAATAAGAAGTTATTATCTTTTCCCCCTAAGCCTATCTCCCCTCCAAACTCCCCCATTTCTGTTGAGGACACTGACATCCTTCACATCACACAAGTTCCAACTCCTGGAGTCATCATTAAGACATCCTCACCGCCACCACCACCCCTACCCGTACACCCCACCTACAATCAGTTGCCAACTCTTGCCAATTCTATCTTTACCAGGACTCTTGGAATTAATCCAGTCACTTCCCTATTTGAGGCCCACTTTTTTTTGAACCATTACAATAATCTGTTGTTTGGTCTCCCTGCTTCTAGTCTTCCCCTTCTTCCTCTCTTCATCCTATACACAGCTACCAAAATAATTTTCATAAGGCACAGGTCTAACTAAGTCACTCCCCTGCTCAGAAGGTTCTATTGGTTCCCTATGGCCACATGGATTTGGAGGGTGTTTAAGATCCTCCCAAATCCAGTTCCCACCTCCCTTTCCAGCCTTATCTCCTTCTATATTCCAAACTGGACTACTAGCTGTGCCCAGAACTTCATATATCTTCCAGCTCCATTCATTTGCATGAATGGAGGCTCAGAATGTACTTCCCCAACTCTGTCTCTCATAATCCTTGTCTTCTCTTTAAGGTTCATCTCAGGTGTCACCACTCCATGAAACCTTTCCTGATTCCCTCTCCTCCCCCCCCAATTGCTAATACTTTCTCCCTCCTCAAATTTCTTTGCATTTACCTATATCCCCATATGTTGTTTCCCCTTCAGTGGAATAGGAAGTGTTGGAAGACAGGAATGTATTCTCTCCTCATCACTACCAATTTTAGTTTCCTTTGAGGCTTGGATAGATCTTGTGCCCTTCCTACCAATCACACAGGTTGTTAGTGTCTCTCCTTTAAATTATCTTGTATTTACTTATCTATTTACAGACTATATCTGACCTCACCCCCATCTCAATGGAAGGTAAACTCCTTAGGTTTTTTTTGCGCTTCTCTTTCTATGCTGAGAGCCTGACATGAGCTCAGCAATGAGAGCTTTCAGCACATTGAATGGATTCCTTATGGTGAACTTAAAGGAGGGAATGGCATGAGTAGCACTGAATGGGCAGAAACAGATGGACCTCAACCACTATGTAGCATTAGAGGAAACAACCAAGTGGGTGAGATCTTGGATCATTCTGAGTATTTAAGTGTCCTGAGAACCCAGCACAGTGCCTTGCCCATAATAATCAGTCAATCAATAAACATCTATGAAACACCTACTATGTGCGAGATGCTGTGCTAAGTCTAGGGATACAAAGAAAGGCAGAAGAGTCCTTGCTCTTAAGGAGCTCACAGTCGAATGAGAGGGATAACATGCAAACAACTATATACATACAAGCTATATACAAGGTTTATGGGAAATAATCAACAGAGGGAAGGCATTAGCATTAAAGAGGATCAGGAAGGGTTTTCTATAGAAAATAGGATTTTAGCTGGAACTTGAAGGAAGCCAGAGAAGCAAGGAGATGGAGATGAGGAGGGAGAGTATTCCAGGCATGGAGAACAGCCAAAGAAAATTCCAGGCATGGAGTCAGAGATGGAATGTCTTATTAAAGGAACATTGAGGAGGCCTAGGTCACTTGATTGGGGTGGGTTGGGGGTGGGGTATAAGGTATAAGGGCAACTAGGTGGTGCAGTGGATAGAGTGCCTGGCCCTGGAGTTGAAAAGACTCATCTTCCTAAGTTCAAATTTGGTTTCAGACACTTACTAGCTGTGTGACCACAGGCAAGTCACTTACTCCTGTATGCCTCAGTTTCCTCACCTGTAAAATGAGTTGGAGAAGGAAATGGAAAACCAGTCCAATATCTTTGCCAAGAAAACCCCATATGATGGCACAAAGAGTCAGATGTGACTGAACAACAATAACAACAAAATGCCTATTACATTGAACTGAACTGAATTGAAGTAAATCTGTACTTCTAGGGATTTACATTTAAGTTTTATATTTCTTTGAGCCAGCTTTAGCCTCAGTACACCCAACACTGATCTCCACACATGATGGGCACCAAGGCTAGCTGGCTAACTGGTTCTATCGATACACAGACACGGAATGTCCTGAGAGGACATGGGGGTCTGGTTGGAGTTTTTTGTTGTTATTTGTTTCCAACAAAGTTATCAGTAACTGTTGAGTTCTTGAGATAACTCCATTGGTTATAAATGAGTCACTTCCCAGGAAGTATTTCAATGGGAGAAAGTCTGGAAGGGAAGTTACTGAGGGGATCAGCAGAAAATGGGTCTCTGAAAGAGCCCCTGCCAGGAGTGAGGGGACAGATCAACACCCACACCCACCCCATTCCCTCAGGCTTGTGAATAGCACAGGACATCAGCCCAGTTTGATCCAAACCCAGCTGTTTGCAGAACAACAGCTGGGGCCCGCCCCTGCAGCAGGGGAGGCAAAGCAAAACAAAAGTCTGAATGATGTCAGGGAAATTAAATTCTCTTTCCCTCCCCTCCCCTCCCCTCTCCTCCACAGCCAAAGAGCTTCCTATGAAATAATAATAGCTCACACATTTTTTAGCCCTTTTCCTCACAATAATCCTGTTAGGAAAGCTATATCAGGACCACTTGAAAGATGAGGAAGTTGAGGCTTCTAAAGAGGCTGAATGACTTGCCCAAAGACCACAATCATTAATTGGCAGGAGTGAGGACCGAGTTTCTAATCCACTGATCTTTCTACCACACCAGGCTGCTGCTTACCCCCAAAACTATTGCAGAGGCCATAATAGGATGCTGTGAAGTGAAGTCACTTGGGTGACTTCTGTGTGTGAAGTTTAGGTTAGAGCAGATGATCTCTGAGGTTTCCTCCAGCAGTAACACTCTGGGATGCTGGTCCAACCCACTAGTTTTACAAATGAAGAAATGGAAGCCCAAAGATAGTGACTTGACCAGGATAGTCGCATTGTGTCTTTGTGAATCCAGGTCCCCTGATTCCACGGGGACCTCTGAGATTATCTGGTCCATGCCATACCAGAACAGGAATCCCTCTATAGCATTCCTGACAAGCCTTTATCCAGGTCCTCCTTGAAGTCAGGGAACTCGTTACCATACAAGGCAGCCCATTCCACTCCTAGGTGACCCTAATTAAGTAGGAAGTTTTTCCTTGTATCAAACTGGAATTGACTTCTCTGTGATTCCTGATGTTTGCTCTTGCCTACTGGGATCAAGCAGAATATATATACTTTCTTCTACATGAAAGTCCTTCAAATTCTTGAATATAACCAGTGGTGTAAATGTTTAACAACTGGCTTGGAGAGGGGGGAGGAAGGGGGCAGGGAAATGTACCTATGACATACTTTTAAACTATTAACATTTTCACATCACTTTCTTAGTCTAGACTAGAGGTATAAAAAAATTGATGCCTAAAAATCTCAAGTGAACCAGATTAAAACATGTTAATTTGTGGTTTTTAAAGTCAATATGGAGCCCATCAGGATCCCTTTCTAGTTGAGTTGACACCACTCATCTAGACAATCAACAAAATAGTAAATCAAACTATGATTTGTAGTATTTACCAATTTCCAGAAGAGTAAATCAAAGCTATGGTTTTTCCAGTAGGAATGCATGGCTGTGAGAGTTGGGCTATAAGGAAAGCTGAGCACCACGGAATCAATGCTTTCAAATTGTGGTGCTGGAGAAGACTTTTGAGATTCCCTTGAACTGCAAGGAGATCAAATCAGTCAATACTTAAAGAAATTAGTTCAGGCCATTCACTGGAAGGTCAAATGCTGAAGCTGAAGCTTAAATACTTTGGCCACCTAATGAGAAGACGGGACTCTTTAGACTCTGATGTTGGGAAAGATTGAAGGCAAAAGGAGAACGGGAGATGAAATAGATAGCATTGAGGAAGCAATAAACTTGGACAGACTTCAGGCAACAGTGGAGGATAGAAGGGTCCGCCATGTGCTGTGGTCCATAGGGTCATGAGGAAGAGTCAGGCACACCTGAACAACAGCAAAGAAATGTAAATACTTACACTAAAAATTTAACAATCGGCTCTTGGGAGATGGTATGAGCTGGTTCCAACACAACCCCTGAGATACAGCTGTCACATCTCCTCCAAGTCTCATTTCATACAAACTAAGCATTCCTCCTTACTCCAAACAATCCTCAATGCATGATGTCCAGCCCATTCACCATCCTCCATACCTTTCTGTGTATGGCTTTCCAATCTATTACTATATTTCCATAACTGTGGAGCACACTTCTCAGAAGAGAGGCTGGGGACTACCAGGGTGAAATGTTGTTTACATTGTCCCAAGCTGAGGGTGTGTCCATTACTTTTTGCTTAACTGTTTTTCTTTGTTAAGAGGGAGAGTTCAATGGCGGGGAGGGGAGGCAAAATTTCTGGAAATGACTGAAATATAAAAACAAAAGGCACCAATAAAACTTTTTTTAAATGATTTTTCTTTTTTAAAGTGCCCAGAACTGAACACAATATTCCAGATGTGACGTAATCAGGACAAAGAACAGCAGAATTTCTGTGTACCTCATACTTAGAGATGTATTGACAAGCATTTAACAACCTGCTTTAAAAATTTTCTTTTTAAAAAAGACTAGTCAAAGGATCACAAACCAGGCAATTTATTATTTTCAAAAATCCAAATATTCAGGGGCAATGGTGCAGGCACACAGTGGGATGTGTACCCCATTTGAGAGCTCAGGGCTCTGTATCATTTTCCTTACAACTGATTCTTGTTACCCAGCAGATTCATAGGGACCAAATGGGAGGGAGGGCCTTAAGAGCAGGTGATCTGGACTGTTGCCCTTTTATTGAGGACATTGTGATTAGGAAAGTTTGCTAACCTTGCACAGATGGATTAGAGGAAATTTGCTAAACTGATTACAATCAGGAAAGTCTTTCAGTCCTTGCCTAAATGAAGCTGACTGAACAAATTACTGGATACATAGGAGTTTTCTAGTACATAGGAACTTCTCTTTTCATAAGTAGGTCAATCAGTGGTCAAACATGGAGTCACTTCTGTCAGAAAGAGCCTAGGGATGGGCCAATCCTCATAAGCACGGAGAGAAGAAGCCTAAAAGAGGCCCAAGAATGGCCCTGTGCTGTCTTAGATTTTAATCAATGAAGGCTGAAAGTCAGACTTATCAATTTTGCAAATGACAAGAAACTGGGAGGGACAGCTAACATGTTGCATGACAGAGTCAAGATCCAAAATATCTCAATACTCTAGAGTGAACAAGGCACTAAATCTAATAAGATGAATCCAATATTGTGGTTAGTGATCTAGAGCCAGATATCTTGGAGAATGAAGTCAAGGCGGCCATAGGAAGCATTGCTAACAATAAGGCTAGTAGAAGTGACAGAATTATAGCTGGGCTATTTAAAATCCTAAAATGTGTTAAAGTGCTGCACTCAATATGCCAGCAAATTTTGAAAATACAACAGTGGCCACTGGATTGAAAAAGATCAGTTTACATCCCAGTCCTAAAGAAGGGCAATTCTAAGCAATGTTCAAATTACCAAACAATTGAGCTCATTTCAGATGCCAGCAAGGTCATGCTTAAGATTCTACAAGCTAGGCTTCAGCAATATGTGAACAGAGAATTACCAGAAGAGCAGGTGATTTTCAAAGAGGCAGAGGAACTAGAGACCAAATTGTCAACATTTCTTGGATTATGGAAAAAGCAAGTGAGTTCCAGAAAAAACATCTACTTCTGCATTATCAACAACACTAAAGCCTTTTTCTGTGTGGATCACAAAATATGGCAAGTCCTCAAAGAGATGGGAGTAGCAGATCATCTTACCTGTTACCTGAGGAACCTGTATTCAGGCCAAGAAGCAACAGTTAGAACTTAATGTGGAAAGACTGGTTTCAAATTGGAAAAGGAGTACATCAAGGCTGCATATTATCACCTTATTTATTTAACTTACATGCAAAATACATCATTTGAAATGCCAAGCAGGATAAATCAAAAGCCAGAATTAAGGTTGCCAGGAGAAATATCAACAATCTCAGATTTGTAGATGATATTACTCTGATGGCAGAAAATGAAGAAGAATTAAGAAGCCTCTTGATGAGAGTAAAAGAGGAGAATGTAAAAGCTGTCTTAAAGATTAACATAAAAAAAACCAAGATTATGGCAACTAGTTCCATCACTTTCTGGTAAATAGAGAGAGAAGAAATGGAAGCAGTGTCGGATTCTTGGGCTCAAAGATTATTGTAGATGGCAACTGCAGATTAAAAGACAGCAGGGGCAGATAGGTGGATAGAGTATGGTTCCTGAAGTCAGGAAGACCCTGAGTTCAAATCTGGCCTCAGACACTTGCTAGCTGTGTGACCTAGGGCAAGTCACTTAACCCTGATTACCTCAAAAAAAAAAAAAAGACACTTGATCCTTGGAAGGAAAGCTATGTCAAATCTGGACAGCATACTAAAAAGCAGAGACATTACCCTGCTGACAAAGGTTCTCATAGTCAAAGCTATGGTTTTCCCAGTAGCAATGTATGGCTGTCAGAGTTGGACTGTAAGGAAAGCTGAATGCTGCTTTCTAGTACATAGGAATATTGTGGTACTGGAGAAGACTTTTGAGAGTCCCTTGAACTGCAAGGAAGTCAAATCATTCAATACTTATAGACATTAATTCAGGCTATTCACTGGAAGGTCAAATATGGAAGCTAAAGCTTAAATATTTTGGCCACATAATAAGACAAGACTCACTGGAAAAGATTAAAGTCAAAAGGAAAAGGGAATGGCAGATGATAAGATAGCATCATGGAAACAACGAACATGAACTTGGACAGACATTGAGAGATAGATAGTAGAGGATAGGAAGGCTTGGCATGCTATGGGCCATGGGGGCCGGACACAACTGAACTACTGAACAACAACAATATTGGACAAAGGTTTAAAAAATCAAATTCACAGGTTCAAGATAGGGAAGGGATGGCAAGACAATCAATAGGCCATAAGAAAATGATTTCCAGGTTTTAGTGGATTACAAGTTCGACATGAATCATGATTTTTAAAAAAAATGCAACTTTATACTCCGTTAATAGAAACGTAATATCCAGAATGAAAAAGATGGCCATTTTTCTGGGTATGTTGCCCTGCGTCAGACCATATTTAGAGTCATTCCACCAATAAATCAATCAATAAACAAGCATTTATTAAGTGCCTACTAGGTGCCAGACACTATGTTAGATACTGAGGAAACAGACAAAAATGAAGCAGTGCCTGCCCTCAATGAGTTTTCATCCTACTTAGGGAAAAACAAGATGTACATAGGTAACACAAAATATACCCATTGTGTTTAGTCCTGGGAGCCTTTTTTTTAAAGGAAGGACATTAACAAGCTGAAGATGACCAAGTGGAAGATGACGAAGATGGTGACAGAACTTCATGTCCGTCAGCCAACAGCCAACAAGCATTTATTACGCACCTATTATATACCAGATATATCTTGATAAACCAGGGATATGTTAGCCTAAAAAAGGAAGAATAGGGAAATAAGACAGCTTTCTCCATGCGCTTGAAGGGAATCAATTTATTCAGCTTAACCCCAGAAGGCAGAAATAAGAGCAATGGGTGAGTCTTACGAGAGGCAGATTTCAGGTTGATTTAAGAAACAAATTTCCTAGCAGTTAGAGCTGCCTCAAAGAGTAATGGGCTGCTTTTAGAGATAGTAGGATTACCCTTCAGCAGAGATCTTCCAGCCAACGTTGAATGACTGCTTACTAAGCATACTCCATAGAAGAGTCTGGTATTTAATGGCCCTTGAGGTCTTTTCCAACACTAAGGTTCTATGAATCATTGGTATCCAGGTCTATTCCTTTATTTAAACAGACATTTGGATCCAATTTTAGGAGACTAATGATAGGGATAGGGACTAGAGTTGTGATTTCACTGATGTGGGGAATTCCCAGATGAGGAAAGTACCTCTACCACTGCAGGTCAGCTCCTTCTTTGCATCATATCATATATAGACTTGGAGAGTTGTCTAGAGCTCTGAGAATCGGTCTCATAGTCAGTATATGTCAGGAGGCAGGATATGAATTCAGATCTTTGTGACTCTGAGGCGACCTCTCTATCTACTTCATCATGCTAGCTTTTCAATAGATACAACTCTATAGCCCTTAATTTGTTTGATCCCTGAATCAATCAGTTCATTCAAAGGGCCAGCTTGATTTGGAGACTTAACTACATTTGTGTTTTCTCAAGTTAAGGGTCATAAGCAGGGGTCCAGACATGCAGCCAGTTCCAAAATGGAAGTTATGTGGGAAAAGGTACTCCTTGCTGGGAAAATACATGTAGCTTATTCACTCACTTCCCAGGGCACATCAACTCCTAAATGAGAAGTAGATATGAGGAGAACCAGCTGGGCTTCTCTGGGCTTTGGGAACTGACCTTGGCCTCTGGCATCAGCAAATTACACTGGGAAGTTTAATCAGAAAGGAGTGACAGCTGCCCAGCATTATCCTAATTAAAAAAAAACACGGAACCCACTGAAGTCAGCTTTCTTCTGCTACCCCTAAACAGAGGTTACATTCCCAGTGGACTACAAGACCCCTCTGTGGGAACAGAGGTCACTGATATGGTGGGGCTAATCCCACATTTTCTGAGGCAGGTTCCTACGGCCTGATGGCCTAAAGGTTAGCCAAATAACACTTGAATCTTGGTGGAGTGGTTGAGGTATTTCTGCACTTACATCAGAGGCAAAGGAAGGAAAGACATTTGGGCAGAATGGTATCAGCTTGTTATGTTCCAGGAAGGGGCATTAGGAAACCCTCCCATGTAAGATAAGTAGAGTCAATGGGCTCACTAGCCAGAACATCTCTCCTTAAGAAGCAAAGACCTACACCTAATCACTCTTTTCATAATCCTTTGTATAACACAAATGTAGTTAAGTCTCCAAATCAAGCTGGCCCTTTGAATGAAATGATTCAGGGATCAAACAAATTAAGGGCTATAGAGTTGTATCTATTGAAAAGGTATATACTACACCCTCAATAGAGAGTAGTAGTAGTAGTAGTAGCGGTAGTAGTAGTAGTAGTAGTAGTAGTAGTAGTAGTAGTAGTAGTAGTAGTAGTAATAGCATTTTACATATGTTACTTCATTTCTTTTCTGTTATCCTAACAGTGGGAGTGGTATGCATAAAACCACTTACACTCTTTTCCACCAGACCAAAAAACATAGATGTACAGGGCAACTGGCTGATCAGGTGAGGAAATTAAATTCTAAATTTAGAGTGGGGAAAAGACCTTAAATGTGTTCTATCTCCTTTATTTTTCAAAATAATTTTTATTTATAGTTATTGTTTTTACATTACCTAAATTTCCCCCTATAACTAACTCTTCCACCATCCCTTATAACGAAGAATGTTTTGACCCTTCATTTACAGATGAAGAAAATGAGGTTCAGTGACACAGATACCATTCTAGTTCATCATCTTCCTCATCTCCTGCCTAGACTATTGTATTTGTTGTTCAGTTGTTTCAGTCATATCCAGCTCTCTGTGATCCCATTTGGGGTTTTCCTGGCAGAGACACTGGAGTGATTTGCCACTTCCTTCTCCAGCTCATTTTACAGGTGAGGAAACTGAGGCAAACAGGATTAAGTGACTTATCCAGGGTCACATAGCTGGTAAGTGTCTGAAGCTGGTTTTAAACTCAGGTCCTCCTGACTCCAGGCCCAATGCTCTATCCACTTCACCACCTAGCTGACCTATTAAAAGCCCCCTAATTGGGCTATGGAGGTCATAGGATCATAGATTTTAGAGCTAGATGGGACCTTTAAGGTCATCTGGTTCAAGTTCTCTCTCTCTTGCTCCACTTTACGGAGAGGAAAATTGAGAGACTAAGTGATTTGCCCAAGGGGCAGCTAGGTGGCACAGTGGATAGAGTGCCAGGG
This sequence comes from Vombatus ursinus, assembly GCF_900497805.2. Taxonomy (NCBI): domain Eukaryota; kingdom Metazoa; phylum Chordata; class Mammalia; order Diprotodontia; family Vombatidae; genus Vombatus; species Vombatus ursinus. The sequence continues at coordinate 1,053,511 of NW_020954648.1, read as the reverse complement.
CCTGGAGTCAGAAGACTCATCTTCCTGAGATCAAATCCAGCCTCTGACACTTACTAGCTGTGTGACCCTGGGCAAGTCACTTAACCCTGTTTGCCTCAGTTTTCTCATCTGGAAAATGAGCTAGAGAAGGAAATGGCGAACCACTCCAGTGTCTTTGCCAAGAAAACCCCAAATGGGGTCAGGAAGAGTTGGACAGGACCGAAGAACATCATACAGCTTTAAGCAGTAAGGCTAAGACTTGAATGAATCTGGCTGCTTTGACTTCAAGTCCAGGATTCTTTCCACCTAACTAACTATGCCAGTCTCTTATTCTGCCTCCTCTTTACTACCTCAGCCCCACCCCAGACCAAAGCAGCTAAAAAAAGCTTTCCTTCTTCCTTTTGGCTGTGGATGTGGTTCTCAATGCAGAGCACTTGGGTAAACACACTCAGAAGGAGGAAAGTTTCACCCATTAGGTCACCTACAGAACAGTATGTATCAGCCAGGACTGGCCAGTGCTGAAGAGGTTAACCAGGGCTCTGAGTCACCCTTAGATTTTAAGGAAACTCTTCAAAAACCTTAACCAATGGCTCCAAAGAACTAGGGAGAGGAAAGGAGGAAGGAGTCGGGACAGTGGGTGGGGGGAGGGGTACCGGTTAAGTTATCCCTTTCCTATTGTCTACAATATATTTGGGGCTGAAAGGCAACACCCTTCGCCCTTTCCCTGGACTAGATAGTCATCTCCTGGGGTTACCTCAGCCAAAGGAAGAAACTGTCCACGCACACCCCGGCAGGGCTCCCCAGTCAAGCACCAGCTGAGTACGCTAGGGAGGAGTTTCCGTTTTGGGGGCTGCTGCTAGCAGAGAACTGGGGGCGGTAAACAGCCCTGACACTGACTCACTTTGGGGTCCCTGGGCCGAGTCAATTCCCCTATGGAACCTCTCCTTCCCCATCTGCCACAACCCCTTTGTCCATTCAGGAGCTCTGAGGAAGGACAGCCTGTGAAGAATACGGACGTCATGAAGTTTCATCGCTCATGAGAAACGTGATGGCCCTAATTTCCCTTCCTGGCTTTGTGCTAGAGTCTCTTCACATTACTCCTTGTATCTCAACTTTCTAGCTATTTCCTAACGTAGCAGTAGATGGCCTAGTGGATATAGAACTGAACACAGAGTCTGGAGGCCATGGGTTCAGATCCAGCCTCAGATGCTTTCTAGCCATGTGACCCTGGGCAAGTCATTTAACCTGCCTGCCTCAGTTTCCCCATTTGTAAAATGAGGATAATAATAGCACAGTGTTGTTGTGAAAATCAAATGTCAAAACGTGTAAAGGACCCGGGCAACCATAAAGTGCTATATAAACACTAGCTGCTGTTCTTTTCAGTGTCATTCTGGAAGTGATTCCCTAATCTAGTGCTGGTTGCCTGAGTTGGTACTCTGATCATCCTTCAGGCCTCCCCCTTCATCTCTTTCTGCAGAAATCCTTCTCTTAGGAGTCACTTCCTCAGTCTGAACTGATCCAACCACAGGGGTCTGCCTGCCCAAATTTTCCTAGAGCACTTTGGACCTCTGTCCTCTCTCTGTCTTCCTGCCTCTCTATCTTTTATTGATCAATTTGGCACATCCTCTCCCCCCCAAAAAAATCTCTTGAAGACAGAGACTGGTTCCTTTTTTTTTAAAGTGTCTTCTAGGTAGATAGTTAATAAGTGTTTGCTTTGACTGAATTTTCCTCTTTAAGCCCCCACCAGAACTGGGAGCAGAAATCTCTGACAACCCCAGGATGGGTGGGACACAGAAAGGCTAGGTGGATATATACAACTTTATCAAATAGGAAATGCTGCATTAGTTGCAATGGGTGAGGGATAAGAAAGCAGAGAAACCACCAGGACAAGCCCTCAGGGGCAACTCTCTGTCCCCCTCTCTCCCCTTATGTCCTTCCTCCTCTCCCTGCTCCCCATCGTACCACACCCACACCCCTACTAGAGAAAGTAGTCATCCCAGGCAGAAGTCATTTAACTATGAAATCATTCTAATTACCTGATAAGGTTGTGACGAACACTTGAGATAGTATACAAAAAGTGCTTTCCAAACCCTGTCTAAAGAAATGCCTATCATCATCATCATCATCATCATCATCATCATTATTATGTACTTCTGTGATTTGAAAAGAAAACTCCAGTCTGCCATCTTACTTCCCTCTTCTGGCTTATGTGGAGGCAGCTGGTGATACAGTAGATAGTGCCGTGGGCCTAGAGTCAAGAAGACCTGAGTTCAAATCTAGTCTTGGATACTTCATAGCTGTGTGAGTCCTGAGCAAGTCACTTAACCACTGTTTGCCTCAGTTTCCTCATCTGTAAAATGGGGATAATAATAGCACCTACCTCCCAGGATTGTTGTGAGGATCAAATGAGATAATATTTGTGCAATGCTCGGTACGTAATAGGCTCTGTATAAATGCTTATTCCCTTCCCCTCTCTTAGACAGCAGCTGAAAGCTCTGGCCTTTTCTAGACACATCCTCAATGAATGTTGCTCATTCTCCCACCTCTATCTCTAGCCTAATCTTCCACACTGGAAAACAGTCTATATGTTATCAAATGTTTAGGACTATCAACCTCATTTATACAGTCCCATTTATCCAGAGCTCTGGATTGTCGAAACCAGTTCACCCTAAAAACTTAGCCACTTTCTGGCTAGAAATCCATATATTTCCTCTGATACAATCTGTAGGGCAAAAAAGACATATAATGGAACAGGAGGGAAGAGACCAGGGTTCTTGCCCCAGGACATGGCTTTGATCACAGTTCTGGGTCTAGTTTTTTCTTCTATAAAATAACAAGATTTTACTCATCTCCAAAGTCTCTTCAATCTCCAAACTTCTTTTCTGCTCTGTTTCTATTCATTTCTGTTCCACTGTAATTAGGAAACTCTAACCCAAATGCCTCCAGTTTCCAAGCACTAGTTGAGAAAAAGAATTCCCCATTCACTTAGCCAATGGGCCAAGAAACACTGCAGTCTCCCTATGTAGACTCCATATAAGGTACTAGGTTGTTTGCTTTAGAGAGGAGGGAGACTAAATAAATCCTATTCTCAAGGAGTTTATAATCTAGTTGAGAAAGTAGAATATCACTCAGGAAATAATACAAGCCCATATGAAATAAAACTAAAAAACTTTGAGTAGTAGTACTAGTCTGCAGGTCCTTCAATTCTAAGCAAAGGGAATCACTCACTAGGAATGACATGACCAAATTTATGCCTCACTCCCAAAAAAAGATTATTCTGGAAGTTGTAGGAGGGACAGACTAAAGAAGGAAGACAGTGAAGTCAACATCTTAACTGAGAAAGAAGTAGTGAGTGCTTATAAAACATAATGGCAGTGGAAATGGAGGGAAGGGAACAGATTTGAGAGATGATGAGGAAATACAGTCTCTAGTGTCCTTTTCTAGACTTAACATTCTAGGAATTTATGCACTAGATAGAATGTAAGTCCCTTGAGGGCAGGAGATGTTTCTTTTTTGTCTTTGTATCATTAGGCACATAGTAGGTGCTTCTAAAATGAATTTTTTTTTTAAATTTTTACTGGTATAATAAGTCCTTGGGGTATGTGTGTGTGTGTGTGCACGTGAGCATGCGCGCACGCGTGTGTAATCCTACTGATGGAAATTTCTTCACTCAGCTGGATAGTGTAGTAGTTAAGAATGTTGGATCTGGAGACAGGAAGAACTGAAATCAAATCCTGCCTTGAACATTTATTTATACATGTGACCCTAAGCAAGTCACTAGCCTCTCAGTCTCAAATTTCTCATCTATAAAAGGGAGCTAATGACAGCACCTCCCTTTACAGGCTTGTTCAATATGGATATAAAATGGTTCACAAAATTGGAAGCCTTATATAAATGCTAGCTGCTGTTGTTATTATTATTATCATTGTTATTATTATTCACTCCACACTTTTACTGAATCTTCTGGAGTTGCTGAGCAAAAAAATCAAATCAAATCAAATCATGACAACTCAGCCAACCTTCTGATAATGAGCCTTTCTGAACTTAGCACAACCCAGGCCAAAAGGCCCCTCTCCAGCTTCCCAGTTGGAGCTGTCAAAGCTTGGACGCTGCTGGCACAGCCTCTGAAAATCCAGGGCCACTTCTTTCCCCAGGGAGGGGACTTTTGGGAGAAGTAACATAATGTAGATGCAGAATGAGACAGGCATTTCAAGACCACCAATACAACACAAATCTGTTTTGTTCAACTAGAACTATTTGTTATGTGTATGTATATGTATATATGTTATATGTACATATATGTTATATGTATATTTGTTATATATATATAACCAGAATTATTTGTTATAATAATAATTGACATTTATATAATGCCTTGAGGTTTGCAAAATGCTTTTACACATATTATTTCATTTGATCCTCATAACAACCCTTTGAGATAGATACTATTATTCTTCCTATTTACATATGAGTAAATGGGCTGAGAGAGGAATAAGCGACTAGCCAGGGTCTCAAAGTTGGTGTCTGAAGCAGGATTCAAATTCAGTTTTTCCTGACTCTAAATTCAGCACTCTATCCACTCCACCTAGGGAGGTTTTGATTAGGGGAGGGTGAGAGAGAGAGACAGACAGACAGAGAGACAGAGAAGGAGGGAGGAAGAAGTTGAGAAAGAAAGCAGGGAGGGAAGAATGTCAATGAAAATAATTTTAAATCCACAGTAGAAAGGAAGTTCAAAAGGGGCATTGATAAGGAGCATAGTATTGATACTCCATATTAAGTTTAATATACACTTTAAAGTAGTTATACATAATAGATACATGATTTCAGATATATATATATATATATTTGCCTTTGCATATAAAAGTGTCTATGTTTATCTATTATTGTCAAGTTCATTTTATATACATATACATACATAAGTATGTGTATGTATATATATATACATATATGTGTATATGTGTATATACATATATGTGTGTGTATATATGATACATATATAAAAAATGCCCTTTTACAAAAAGTCTAAATAGATATAGATAGATAGGTAGATAGATAGAGATAGATAGATATATTTTTTAGACTTTTTGTAGAAGGACATTACTCAGGGAACTCTTTTCAAAGGAGGTGTTTCAAGTCAGGTTTTGAAACCCACCAAACCGTTCCAAGATGAGCATCCTCAATTATGTCCCTTTCTCCCTGTGCCCTCCTAAACCCCACCCCTACCCCATGCTATTCTAATTATTTTGTCCAGGGCTCCTTATCTGCTTAACCTGGCTCTCTTGACAGCTCTGATTCATGCCACTCAGGCCCTGCCCTGGGCATGATAAGCAACCCCACTGCCATATCCCTGGTCCTCAGGGATACCCAGACACCTGGGCAGGACTAAGCTTGGACAGATAAGAGAAGATATTGTTAGTACAGCTGTGCTCTGCACCTCCCCCTTCTTTTTTTTTTAGAACTGATGTATGTATGGAAACTTGGGTGGGGAAGTGTTGCTCTATCCACCCATTTTCAGATCTGGTCTTGGTTACCAAAAGAAAAAAAAATAGGAAACTCATAGTTTTCCCCAGATTCAAAGACAAAAATAGAGTGAAAATGGGAAATCCAAAAGTCACAGTAGAGTGCCAGGTTTAGGCTAAGCCATCAGGGTGTCTGGAGAAATGCACTCCCTGGCCACAATTTCCTAACCGTGAGACATCATTCTCATTCTCTTCATGTTCCTCATCTCCATCCCATCAGAACCTGGGCTCTGCTACTAGAATGATGGTGGTCTCTCATAGGTGAGCTTTTTCCTTGTTTTTAACTCATTAGAATGAGAGATCCACTTCACTTCTGAGCCACCATTTTCAAGCCATGCTGCCCCTCTTTCCAGCCCCACTATATGTGTTATCTTCCTTCATTAGAATATAAACTCCTTGAGGGCAGGGATTCTGTTGCTTTCTTATATTCATATCCCCACCACTTAGTACAATTAGGCCATTAATAAATGCTTAATAAATGCTCCACCTTTCTATCTCTACCTAGTTCTCATCTCTGTATCTTTGTTCACATCATCCTCAATGGACTCTACCTGTTTCCTCTCCACCCCATCCTCACTTAATCAAAGTTGTCTTATAAGTTCATAGTCCTAACTCCTCCTCCTAACCAGCAAGTCCAATGAAAACATTCGTTCTTCCTATACAGATGTGGGAGACTATGACTGTGGAACACTGACTATACCCTCAGGATCAGATGATGAGTTTAGTTTTGCTGAACAGCTTCCCACCATCTCTTTCTTTTTATTTTTTATTATAAGTATGCTAAAGCCAACTCAACAGGCTGTCTGGATCCAGTTGTTAAATTTTCAGTGTGAACATTTACATCTTGGAAATCAGCTACAAATCAGGGCTAGATTTACTATTTTGTTGATTTTCTAGACTTAAGAAAGTGTTGGAGAAAAAGTTAATGCAGATTAAATTTAAAAGGCCTTCCTGCTTACATTTTTTTTTGAGAGCTGGTTGTTAAACATCTACCAACACATCCCTAATTATGTGTGTGTGTGTGTGTGTGTGTGTAAATTAAATAAGAGTTAGCTCTCTGTGTAAGGCAGAAAGGAGAAATATATTCAGTAATGCAAATGATGTTTTAAAAAAAAGTCATCAATAACAAAAGAAAAAAAATTTGAGGCAATTAGGGTTAAGTAACTTGCCCAAGGTCACACAGCTAGTAAGGACCTGAGGTTGGATTTGAACTCAGGTCCTCCTGACTCCAGGACCAGTGCTATGTCCACTGACCCACCTAGCTGCCCCCCAATTACCAAAAAAATTAAATTAAATTAAATCAAATTAAAGAAAATATAAGCCAAAGAGATAACTTACTGAGTCCAGCCATTCGATGCCACCCTCTGACAAAGCCTCTTTTCCCTCCCTCCAACTCCTCTCATTCAACTAAAAGCCCTCTATAGCTCAATGCTACTGGGAAGCTTTTTTTCCTGACATCTTTAAGGAGTGAGTACAGTAGGGCAGGGATTCTTCCTATTTAACAGATCAACCTGAGTCCACATGAAATAAAGAGACTTGACCCAGATCACCGAGTATGCCAGGAACAAGCCATCCAAGAGCACACCTAGCTCTAAATCCACAGTCCTGAAATCCAATCAACCCACAGAACCTCCAGCCTTGACAGAGATGGACCTTAGGGGCTGAATAGAATTCAGAGAATTCAAGTCACCAGTGAACAAGAGGTGAAAAATGAATGGCTTTAAAAGAATCCAGAAAGCACAAGACAGGTGTGAGTGGTGGGATTCATGAGCAGGCTCTTTTTTCTCTCTTTTTGGGCAAAGAAATAGCTGAGATAACACTAACTTGAACTCATAATGTGCTTTTCCAGTCACTACATGCTTTACCCACATTATCTCATTACTCATGAGTAAACTAAAGATCAGAGAAGGGAAGTCCTTTGCCCAGGGTCACACAGCTAATAAGGCAGAATTAAACCCAGATCTATCAAGTCCCATCCTCTGCTATACTATAACTATAAATCACAAAAGGGGAAGGTTTTTTTGGAGGGGAGAGTATTTAAATCCTATAGGTATTTATTTTATTATAGTATCAGCATTATCATCAACATCATCATCATCATCGTAGCTCTCAGGCAGGTTCTGGAAATAGATAGATAGGAGATGATCCCAGACCAGCACCCTTATCTCACCCTAATCCACTCTCTGGCCTGATTGAAAGGGGAGTTGAAAGGGTTCTTCATCTCTGCTCTCTCCCCCAGCCCTAGTTCATATCCTTCTACCACCCAGTTTGAGAGGGCTTTGGTGTTGAAACACCCTGTCCCAGTCAGTACCAGCCTCACTACTCCCCTCCCACCCTTACCCCACAAGTGAGGTTAGAGCTCAGGGGGCTCTCCTCTCCCCCCCCCACTCCCCCTCACATTCCTTCCTACCACCTCACCCTAATCTCCCGTAATAGCCACTCCCCAGAGTCTCCTCGTGCCTGGTTGAGTCAGGAGTGTGTTCCTGTGTTGAGGTCGGAGGGGAGGGCTGGAAGGAGGGGAGGAAAGGGTGGCACAATAGCTGTACCTGTTGACCAATGCTGAGAAGTGGCACAAATAAGGGTGCAGGATGGTTTGTGAATTATTCCATTGGGGAAATACAGGACAAATTTTTTCCCAAGCACCATTTTTTCGGGCAAGAACTTTCTTAGGGTGTCAGAATCTTGTCACTGAAGCACAGAATCTTGCAATCACAGCGCTTCAGAGTTGAAGGTGATTTTAAGGGTCATCTAGGCAATCTGCGCCTGAACAAGGGTCCCTTCAACAGCATCCCTCAACAAGTGTTTATTTAGTGTCTGCTCTAAGACCTCCTATCTGGTAAAATCAGTGACCCTCCTAGGCAGCTCTAACTGCTAGGATTTTTCTTCTTAAATCTATGGAAATCTGTCTCCCTGGACCACCTTCTATCCTTTGTTCCTAGTTTAGCTCTCAGGGGCCAAGCTGAAACCAGTCTAATTTCTCTTCCATAAAAACGCCTTTCAGATGATTAAAAACAGGGCTTCAAGTCTTTTCTGCCTTGGAAGCCCTCACAAGAAAGTCAGAAGAAGCAATACAAGGACACTCTCAAGGTCTCTCTAAAGAACTTTGGGATTCATTGTGAGATATAGGAGACAATGGTCAGGACCACCCAGCATGGCATGCCCACGTCAGAAAAGGTGCTGTCCTCTATGAGCAAAGCAGAATTGAAGTAACTCAAAAGAAACTTGACATATGCAAATTTAGAGACATCTCCACTCCAAACGTCCATATGGACTATTTGTGCCTGATTTGTGGGAGAGCCCTCTGAGCTGGTGTTCGTCTGATCAGCCATAGTCAGACACAATGTACGTTGACTCTGACATAGAGATGTCATTTTGGTCCTCTTTGAGCACAAATGACAACAACCAACTAATGTTCAGCTAAACATCCTCAATTCTCCAAAAGACATGGTCTCCAACCCAAGTATAGGCACAAGAGAGTCAGCAGAGTGGAGGCTTATTAGCCTGGTTAGGCTCTCCATAGCCAGAACAATTCTGCTTTCTCCATAGGATAACAGCAGCTTTCATCATCAAGTGCCTACCATTCCCAAAGAAGGCAGATCCTATGACCCAAGATAAGGGTGTTCATTTCATCCAAAGAATCAAGGGTCACAATTGTGAGGGACCTTTAAAGTCCTTTAGCCCAGCCTCCCACTAATGGAAATCCCCTTTAGATAACTGGTGCTCATCCAGACTCATGTAACATTTCCACTGATGAGGAACTCACTACCTCCTACATGTGAGTCTCCTTAGCAATAAAATGGGGATAATAATGCATATATTACAAATGGGGGTGGTAACATATATGTTACCAACTGCATAACATTGGTATAAGAAAAGAGCTATACAAACTGTAAAGTACTATACATATAATTACAGTACTATGTCCTAGATTATCCATTTAGAGACCTTTGGCTCTATGAGAAGCAGCTTAGGTATAGAGGATAGAGTCTAGATTTGGAGTCAGGAAGACCACCCAGGAACACTGACCTAAATACTGCCTCAAGCTTAAAAGAAAGGAAATTCAGTACAGTGGAAAGAGGATTGGCTCTAAAGTCAGAGAACCTGGGTTCAAATACTGCCTCTGTCATACATTACCTATATTTTTCTGGGTTTCAGGTTTCTCATCTGTAAAATGAAAGAGTTGGAATAGATGTCCTCTGAGGTTCCCTGTACCTCTAAATCAGTAATCCTTTGACCTCCATAGCTTTGATTCTGTCTTATTGGGAAGGAGAAAGGAATCATTTATATAGAGCCTACTATGTGCTAGGAACTGTGCTGAGCAACTTACAAATATTATCTCATTTCATCCTTACAACAATCCTAGGAGGTAGATACTGTTACCCTCATTTTACAGATGAGGAAACTGAGGCAAAGAGGGTTGAGGGACTTGCCTAGGTCACATAGCTAGCAAGCATCTTAGGCCGAATTTGAACTCAGGTCTTCCTGACTCCAGGTCCAGCACTCTAGCTAGCTACCTAACTACTGCAGATCTCATTCTGCAGAGAAAGAATTTCTTTGGAGATGGCTGGAAAACTTGGAAGGAGGTAACAGAGAAAGAGAAGGGTGAATTGTTGAATGGCTACGAAGGCAGCTTGGGAATGCAGACTTGTAGGTAACCAGGTGTTAGGATGTCCCTTGACTTTCAGTGCTTGCAACCCCAAAGACTACAGGTCCCCAGGTCCAGATTGTTCTTTATATCCTTTGTGAACTGAGATCTTATCTTGCTCCCAGCTAAAGAACTCCTGTAATCTTAGGGATTGTCTGGTCTATTCTAATCTCTATAACTTCTCAGATTTCTGTTTACTGCTTACTTTGACTGAGAAGTTTTCTAAATATTCCAGATGGTCAGGATGTGGCCCTCTAGGTCCCTAAGAGTAGCCCTTTGACTAAATCAAGTTCGCATTCAAAGGGCCACTCTTAAGGACCAAAGGGCCACAAGTGGCCTGGAAGCCAAAGGTTTCCCACACCTGGTCTGGATGGTCTTTTTTTTTTATTTAACTTTTCTAACCTTACAGTATTTCTTAAATTTTATTTATTTTATTTTTAATTTATGGACTAAAACAAGCATTTCCACAACAATATAATAAAAAATGACTGCACGTGAAACTGCAAATATACAACTTGCTATTCCTTTTGAAAATATAATAAAGTTATCATGTAAATTTCTTTTATTTCTTCCCTCCCTCCTCCCCCACCTCAGATGGCTAGCATTAGACACAGATATGTATATAAGTAAAATCATTTTATATGTACTTCTACTTATCAGTCCTTTCTCTGGATGCAGATAGCGCCTTCCTTCATATGTCCTTTGTATTTATAGTAGTCAAAATAACTTATTTGCTCAAAGATGATCTTTAATTAGCTTTTGGTGGAAAGAATCTAAGCTGGTAAGTATATGTGAAGTATCAAGAAAAGCAGCATTGATTCTGCCCCAAACATACACACACAAATTATTTTCTCCCTAGACTATAAATATTTGAGGAGTGTTAGAATTCTGGTCCATTGCTAGAAGAAAGGTCACCCAGACAAAGAGGTCCTAGACCCTGCCTGCCTCTCTCCAACTAGTCTGCTGGCCCTCCTCCTACTCCACAAAGCAACGACAGAAATCAGTCTCCTTTGAGAGGGAGTGAGATCCCTGATCATGTATGTATCCGTGTCCCATATTTCTATCTTTATTTATTAACCAACACATGTGTACTGGAATCATAGAATTAGAGCTGGAAAGGACCTTAGAGGCTCATTTAGTCCAACTCCCTAATTTTATAAATGAGGAAACTAAGGCCTAAAGAGATGAATTGACTTTACCAAGGTCACACAGGTTATAAATGACAGATGGAGGATTTGAACCCCAAAGACAGTGCTCTTTCCACTGTTCCACGCTGTACCGTGTGACCTCTTTTGTCTAACCCTCAGAGGGTTTGAAATCAAAGAATCTCGATTAAAAATCTAGTTCTGCTACCTATGTGACTTTGAATCAGTTACTGCTCTCTGAGCCTCAGTTTCCTCCTCTGTTACCAGTCAAACAAGGAAGTCTATGTGATGGCTGAGATCCCTTTAGGGTCTCCATCCTACGATCCTCTGGGTCTCACTTATAGCTGCAGAGGGAGATCTTTTGCAGCCAGAGCTGGGAGGCAGGATGCCTGGACCTTTTGGACGGCTTTCTACATGCCCTTTTCTCTGAGCAGTTCCAACTGTTCCATGTGTGAACCAGGAAATTGAAAAACCCACCTAGGGGGTGAAAATGGGGTGGGCCCCTCAGTTTGGCTAACACACTCCATGCCCAGGGCTGTCTCCGCCACTGCCTTCAGGAGCCTGCTGAGACTGGCTCCAGCAGCAGAAGAGCTGGCCGGCTTTGATGTGTTTCCAAATGACATTTCCCCTCTGCTGATGATAAACATGCTAGGCCCGCTAGCTCACAGCAAACAGCCGAGGCAGGCGGCCAGATCAGGCTGCCCAGGAGCTCCTGGGCAGTGTGGGCTGCCCGCTCCGATTGGTTCAGAGATCTAACGACAACAAACCTCCAAGGGCTTGGAGGACCCTGGTTTTCTGTGGTGTCAGAACCCCTTACACTGATGCATACCATGCTCCCCTTGTGCCTTGGTATGTGATTTCTGGAACTGCCGAGGACAAAAATCATTTGTGACCTAATGACCAGCCTTCTGAATTTAACTACATGGGTCTTCAGGCTCTAAATGCATAGGTAGGGATGAGGCAGTATTAGGTACAGTGTGGAAAGAGGTCCAAATTTAGAGTTACAGGACCTGAGTTCTAATTCTCACCCTGCCACTTACTACTACTTGTCTGACCTCAGGCAAATGAGGCCTTAGTTTCCTCATCTGTAAAATGGGCATATTTGAACATGGATAATGTGAGAAATTGCTTTGCTTGACTATGCATAGTAGTTACAAGAGTTTCGTTTTTCATTTATTTCTCAGTGGAGGGAAAGGGGTTATGGGGACAGAAAATAGTCAATAATAAGTCAACAAGTGTTTATTAAGCACTTACTATGTTCCAGAAAAACCAAGTTAAATTACAACTTAGTGCATACCCATTGACCCAGCAATAGCACTTCTAAGTATGTATCCCAAAGAGATCATAAAAATGAGAAAAGGACCCACATGTACAAAAATATTTATAGCAACTTTCTCTGGTGGCAAAGAATTAGAAATTGAGGGGATGCCCATCAATTGAGGAATGGCTGAACAAGTTGTGGTATATGAATGTAATGGAATGGAATGAGCAGGCAGACTTCAGAAAAACATGGAAAGACTTGTATGGACTGATGTTGAGTGAAATAAGCCAAACTAGGAGAATGTTGTACACAGTAATAGCCGTGTTGTGCAATGACTAACTTTGATACACTTAGCTCTTTTCAGCAATGTAAGAATTTAAGACATCTCTAAAATCTCCATCTCTGGAGGGATTTGAGATCTTTCCATCTCATGATGAAAAATGCTATTCACATCCAGAGAAAGAACTATGGAGTCTGAATGCTGATTGAAGTATACTATTTGCTCTTTTTTTTTCTTCTGTTTTGTTTCTTCTTTCTTGTAGTTCCTCCTATTGGTTCTAATTCTTCTTTACAACATGACTAATGTGAAAATATGTTTAATAGGAATGTATATGTAGATCCTATATTAAATTACATACCATCTTGGGGAGGGAGGAGGGCAGGGAGGGGGAGAAAATTTAAAACTCAAAAGCTTATGGAAATGATTGTAGAAAACAAAATTAATTAATTAATAAAAAATAAATAAATTACAAATTAAATGAGGGAGTTATACTAGATGAACTTCCTTCCAGGTCTAAAACTGATTTATCTAACTGATACTGTGACCCAGCTTCTGTACCAACCTGTGTTTCTGCTCCACAGGCATAGGCTTTTTTTCTCTTTTCTTATTATACAATTAAAATCATCCACAGATATGAACATTTTAGTATGCAAAAGAGAATTTTTAAAAAGAGGATGGTTTGCAAAACTTCTATTATGCATAGCACAGATGTCAAGAAGTCAGGGTCACATGTAGCCAGAGTAAGATTTTGATGGAAGGTTAGGCAGTTCAGAGACTAGCTTTTCACTCACAGACAAGAGGGTCACAGGTTCAAATCTCAGGAAGAAAGAAAAGGGAAAAGAATTGTGAGTGACCTTATAGCAGTCTATCAATCAATCAATCAATTTGCATTCCAGTTTCCAAATCACTTTCCCATAAATAACCTCCTTAAAACTTCACAACAATCTTGTTAGGCTGGTGTGGCTAGTAAATTAATGGGACACTCATGGAATCACAGATTTAGAGCTAAAAGGGACCTTGCCTTAGGGGCCACATGACAACATCTTCTCATCTTATAAATGAAAAAATTGATGCCTAAAGAGATGAAATCAATCTTAAGGAACAGGAATTTGAAACCGGTTCCCCTGACTCCAAATCTACCATTCTTTACATCATCTCTTCTTACCACAAATGAGAAAAAAAAATTAAATCATTGGCAATTTTTGAAAAAGAAATTTCAGTGAGGTAGTGGGGAAAGAAGCCAGAATGTAAAGTGACTGAGAAAGGAGTAGATGATGACACTATGGAACCACAAAGGATAGATAAATTTCTACCATTCATTCATTAACTCAATACACATTTATTAAGTGCCTACTGTGTGCCGGGCAAGCATTCTGCTAGACTCTAGGGAAAACAAAAACAAGAATCCCTATGCTCAAGGAATTAGATTTTACTGGACTCAACTCAAAAGCCACAAACTATATGAGCCCTTTCCTGATCTCCTGAGCTGCCTGAAATCCTCTCCCCTGCCTGCTGGTTCCCCTGATAGAATTTAACTTCCTTGAAAGCAGGAGCTATTTCTCCCCTTCCCCCAAAGATTTAAAAAATATAAATATAGTTTATTTTGTTTACTAATTTTACTAGTTGAAATAGTTATGGATTAGACTATAATTCATTCCCTCTCCCCATCAAGAAAATAACACACAAATTAATTTATTATAATAGTTAATGGAAGTGGTTTATATTCTCCCATTAAAACAATTATAGGATGGATCAAGTAATAAAAATAACCAACATGCCATTTATTGTAAACACATTAAATGCAAAATGACAGAATTAAACTGATGCTAGTCTAAACTATTTTATGCAACTGGAATTTTTTTTAAAGTATTCATGTTTACCATTATCAGATACCATTGTCAGTACCATTATCACATAATGGTACCTGATAAAGTGGATTTCAACTTATATTTTTTTTAAATTTAAAGAAACAAATATAGACCTTATAATAATGGTGAAAGGAAAATGAATAATAAAGTTTTTACAGTTCTCAGTTTATACACACCAACTAGTCAACAGTTAAATTCATAAAAAGGAAGATGAAATTTTGAATGAATTTTGTTATTTTGTTTTGCTCTGTAAAGTATCCCTTTGTTAGTTTTATTGCTGTAGCACTAAATCAAACAGGAGCTGTTTTATTTTTGGTTTTATATCCCTAGCACCTAGCACAGTGATTAACAAATGCTTGTTGATGGGTTTATTGATTATTGCAATAGATTCGTCATTTGATTCTCAAATCAATCCCTTCCCAGGACTGTGGTGAATAATAGCTAATAAGTAAACATAAAAATGTCAATAAAACAGTGAATTTGGTTTGGAACAAGAGAAACTAGACTCAGATCTGGAATCTCTTATTTGCTGTGTGGCCTTGAGCAAATAACTTCCTTCTCTGTACTCACAAAATTGCAGAATCTGTCATAAGGAACCTCGGAAACCATCCAATCTGTCCTCTATCTGGACAGACAGCCCTTCTACAGTACCCTAAAAAACTGGTCATCTACTCTTTGCTTAAAGACCTCAAGTGAAAGAAACCCATGCCTCTTGAGGTAGTCCATTCTAATTTTGGATGGCTCCAATCCTTAAGAAGATTTTCCTAACATTTAACCTAAAGTTGCCTTTCCTTTGTTATTGTTCAGTCTTTCCATTGTGTCCAATGCTTCACGACCCCACTTGGGGTTTTCTTGGCAAAGATACTGGAGTGGTTTGCCATTTTCTTCGCCAGCCCATTTTATAGATGAGGAAACTAAGGCAAACAGGGTTAAGTGACTTGCCCAGGGTCACAGAGCTATTAAGTGTCTAAGGCCACATATGAAATCAGGTCTTCCTGACTCTAGGCCAGGCACTCTAACCACTGCACCACACAGCTGCCCCTGCCAAATGTTCCAGGTTCTGACCTCTGGAGCCAAGAAGACTAAATCTAATCACTCTTCCACAGGACAGCCTTTCAAGTACTTGAAGACAGGTATTATATCCCTTTAGTCTTCTCCAGGCTAAGCATTCCCAGTTTCTTTAACAGATACCCAATGGCCTGGTTTCTAGGTTCTTCTTCATTCTAGTTATGCCTTCAGTAATTCAATGTGACAGAGTGGTCTGTAGTAGAATACTCTATGTGAAAATTCAACTATATCCTTCTCTTACCTTCATCAAGGAAATCTTAAATACACATGTAATCCATGCCTTTCTTTTTTTTTTTTTTCGTTCTTTCTTTCTTTCTTAAACCAAGACCTGTTGAAGACCTTAGCTTAAAAAAGGCCAAGGTCTCCCACTGCATCCTGGGCCATCTCCAGTCGTCCTGATCTATATCTCACCACTGGACCCAGATGTCTCCAGAGGAAAAAGTGAGGCTGGTGACCTTGCACAGCCCTCCTTCACTTAAATCCTTGCATGTCATGGCATCACTTTCCTAAAGTCACAGTCCTCTTTTTCTTTTTACATTAACAAAGATTCTTATTAAATTTTATTTCAATTTCAAGGGCACAGACAAGAAGCGCGGTTCCCAGTTATACATAATAATAGGCCTGAGTACAGTTACTGGGTTGGATGGCTCTAGTTAGATTGTGGACATATTCTAGAGTGCCAAGAGCTAGCTAGTTTGCCAGTTTTCTCCACTCATCATTCAAATGTTCTTATCTTCTCACAGTCCTCTTCAGGAATGAAGAACAAACAACAACAACAACCCATGCCTTAGTGTCCCAAGCTCTAGACTTATGTGGACTAGATTCAACCCTGAGGCTCCCCACCAAGTTATATATCATTAGCTTGTTTTGTTCCTACCCAGCATTTCTTCTAGGAACTTCCGATAGAGCTCACTGTCGGGTTTCCACAGATGGGGGTCAAAGGGCCCTAGTGCCAATATAAGTGCTCAAGGTAACAGCTCATATGAGGTACAGGATTGTCTTTTATTTCACTTCAAAGAAAAAGCATGGCGATAGAATGGACTGACCCATAAATAGCCTATAAATTGCTGATGCAATGTTCTTCTCCTTTCCAATAACTTTTACCTTTACTAACCTCAGGGGATCTCTAACAGTACCGCAGCTTTACAATTCTACCATAAGGGCTCAGACTCACCTCAGAAGAGTTATAAACTTGAAGTTGGTAAAGAGGCAATCCCTTTTTCCATCAGACCTTCTGAATAATTTATAATAATGTTAGAGGGCAAAGTCCAGGTTCTTGTTTTTTGTTTTTTTTCCAATTCCTAGTTCAATTCTTTGCTATTCCTCCAGCTACATATCAGATCCTCAGGCCAGCAATACTAGCCATTCCTCTAGAAAAGTGGGGTTCAAGAATTACCACCACTCAGTCACATGGTTCCCCTCTCCAGAGATGCCATTTTTTCAGGTGGAAAGGTTATGCCACTGTCTTTCCATGGCTGGGCTTAGAAACCAAGGAGGCTGAGTCACATAATCGCTGTCCCCTCTTGAGCCTTTTGGGGCAAGTATTTAAAAACAAAAAGCGTATTTGTCCCAGAGATGCCATTAGTGACTTCATCTAAACCCACTTCCACCTTTCCCTGCTAGTCTTTTCTCAGCTTCCTCTAGGTCTTTCCCAAAAAAAACTTTCTAGGACTAGGTAAACAAAACCATAACTAATCAACCATAGAAGCACAGTGTTCAATAGGCCTAAGGACACTAACTTTACATGGGAGCAAAAAGAAGAAGGACTCCCTGTTTAATAAAAATAACTACTGGAAAAACTAGAAAGCTATCGGGCAGAAATTCATATTAGACCAACACTTTGTACCACATACCAAAATAAACTCCAAATAGATACATGACCTGCATCTAAAAGGTCATTTTTTAAAAATAGAAGTGAATGGAAGGAAATAGCTTTCACAACTCTGGTTAAGGAAAAAAATCTTCCCTAAACAAAGGAGGAAAGTGATCACAAAAGATAAAATGGATAATTCCATTACATAAAACCAAAAAGGTTTTGCATCAGCAAAACAAATGCAGTCAAAAGAGAAATAACTGGGGGGGTGGGTAATCATTGCAGCAAATTCCCTGATAAAGATCTGATATCCAAGATATATCAATAAAGAATAGATTTCAACATATAAGAGCCAAAAGACTCTGTGGGTCTCCAGCTCCCCTTTGTAGACGTAGCACAAAGAGGTAGCTTGAAATAGCCCAATCATCCTTAATTGCTAAGAACTGGTCTCTTGTCCTCAATAAAACATAAATAGATTAATGAGTTTCCAGGCTCAGAAGATAAGCAACCCTCTCAATGGCCATGTCCATACTTTCCAGAGGGAGAAATAATTAGAGTTCCAAGGAAAGAGTCACGTTAGTAAAACCCACCAAGCTGATTAAATTCTGTGATCATGTTTTTATACAAGTATGTTATTATAAAAAAAATTGTGGAGATATGTTGTTGTATAGCTGGGAGAAATGGAGCACAACAGTCCCAGAAGAAATAAAAATGAGTACTCACAGAAAGGACAATAGAGAAATATGTTGTTGTTGAATCATGTCCGACTCTTTGTGACACCATTTGGGGTTTTCTTGGCAAAGATACTGGAGTGGTTGCCATTTGCTTCTCCAGCTCATTTTCCAGATAAGGAAACTGAGGAAAACAAGGTTAAGTGACTTGTCCAGGGTCACAAAGCTACTAAGTGTTTAAAGCCAGATTTGAACTCAGGTCTTCTTTACTCCAGATCCAGCACTCCATCCACTGCACCACCCAGCTGCCCCAATCATTTGATCCTTACAATAAGTCTGTAAGGTAGGGACTAATATTAATATTATCCCCATTTTATGGTTGTGGAAAATTAGGCTCTTTGAGATTATGTGACTTTCCTAGGGCCACACAGCTATCTGAGGCAGGGTTCTTCCTCAGGTCTTCAACCAACAGGAACTCAAAAGTTCAACTAACTGGAACTCAGGTCTTCCTACCTGCAGTGCAGCACTCAAACTACTGAACCTTGTAGATGCCTCAAGAAAAGAATGACCTACTTCTTCATGACTGTAGAGGAAACAAGATAATTGAAGAAAGCTGCTTCCTCCAGAACATCATAGCACCCATATTACTTATCAGTTACATGGTAGTTAATGGGTTGAAATAAGAAGTTATATTATTGGGGGAATTTTCAGTTTGCAGTGGGTGTTAGGTGGCAAAATGGATAGAGCATTCATTTTCTTGAGTTCAAATCCAGTCTCAGGATAGTTACTAACGGGACCCTGGATAAGTCACTTAACCCTGTTTGCCTCAGTTTCCTCACCTGCAAAATCAGCTGGAGAAGGAAATGGCAAACTACTCTAGTATCTTTACCAAGAAAACCAAAAAAAAGGGGTGATGGAGTCAGACACAACCAAAAAGACACAACAACAACAACAACCAGTGGGTGTTTGGCATGACAAACAGTCCAATTTCACATACTCTGTTCTAACCTTTTTCATGAGGATGGAACTACAAACAGCCTGGCTATATACAGAGAGGCTCGTCACCAGACTAGCCATGGGATGGTGAGCTTTTCTGCCACAGGCAATCTGAAAAGTCATTTATAAAGTCATGGATAGAAGCGATATTCACACCAAAGAAATCACAAGCTCTTTTCAGCAAATAGTAACTGAATGAATCGTCAGGAGTCATTACCATACAAATCTGTACAAGTCACCAAGAATGGAGAGCCACAAAAGATGCTGCATCCCAAATGGAAGAAATAGGGTTAGTTATGAAAAATACAAGCACTGTGCAGAGAGGGATTGACTGTGATACAATGAAAAGAACTCTGGACTTGGCAGCCAGAAGACCTAAGTCAAAGTTCCCACTGCTTGATTCATACTAATTGTGTGACTCTTGGCAATCACCAGACTCCCAATTAGGAAAGGTCTGGGTTTGAATTTTGCCTCTGACACTTACTAGCTATGTGAACCTAGACAAGTCATTTAAATTTTTAGTTTTAGTTTTCCTCATCTGTAAAATGGAGGTAAGAGTTCTTACACTATCAAACTTACCTCATAGGGTTGTACCACTTTGTAAAGAGCTTTCTAAATGTAAACTATTGTGTATGCGTGTGGTCTGTGCAGCCCAGTAGCAGGAGGTGAGGACTGGTATAGGTGTAGGTTTTTTCCCCTTTGTCCAGCAAGGTTACTTGTGCTAATATAAAATTCACACACACACACACACACACACACACACACACACACACACAATTATGATTGCAAAGCAAAGTTGGCTAAACTTCGGACTACATTTTGGTTTGGTGAATATGATGATACACATTAACAGGTCTCATTTGCAGAGAGTGAAAGGACAGGATTATAATAGCTAATATAGTCAACCCTCAGCTTTTATGGGGCAATGTTCCTAGAAAACAGCACAAAAGTAAAAAATTGCAAATGTTGATACATTGAACCTATGGGACAGAAGGGGTTAGGTTCCTGCAACCACCTCAAACTGTAATCTTTTGCTAGCAATTGCTGAAAATACACTTTGCTACATACAATCCTTTATAACAAAATATTAATTCTGATTATATGCCCTTTTCTAACACAATAACCATGAAATAACCCATAAAATGCAGTACATGAAATAAAATTGGTAACATGCAAAACATTTTTTCTGACTAGTAGTTCCTTAGAATTCTGTGACATGCTAATGTCTCAATTTTAAAAATTGATTTCAAACTATTGAGTCTGAATGCAGATGGAAGCATACTATTTGCTCTCCTTTTCTTCTGTTGTTTTGTTTTATTTCTTCTTTCTCGCGTTTCCTCCCATTACTTCTAGTTCTTCTTTACATCATGACTAATGTGAAAATATGCTTAATATGAATGTATAAGTGGAGCCTATATCAGATTGCATGCCATCTTGGGAAGGGAGGAGGAGAGGAAGAGGGAGAAAATTTAAAACTCAAAATCTAATGGAAGTGAATGTTGAAAACTAAAAATAAATAAATTATTAAAAAGCTTATTTCAGACAATATTTACTTTTCATAACACATGAAATCTACAGTACCACAAATACTCTACAGAAAATAAAATTCTTAAAACTAAAACATGTTTTAACCTGAATCTTACCTTCCACTGTATCAGATGGCGGTGTGAGGGTATTGTGCTGTATACTTACTATACTGCTGTATACCTCTCTGCATTGGCCACCCTCTGAAAACCAGGGGAGAGGTTACTCACACGTTAGCTGCTGCTGTTGGGAGACACATAGAGACTGACTAGCAAGGTCCCAATATCACCTCCAACACTCTGTCCTTCATGGCTGGTGGATAGTGTCGGATATTGTGAAGGACAAACCAGCTTGAAATGTATTCCTTCTTTTCATGGATATACAGAATCATCTATTCGTTAACCCCAAACTTGCTGAGACATTCCAGCATGAAGTTAATCTAATGCCTTTTTTTTCTCACTAAGCTGCATCGCTGACTTTGCACTCTTGGATTTAAAGCCCAAAGGACTTGCACTAAGTTTTGGGGGCATAACTGCAATACCAAACTTGAATTTTAAAAGGAAACAATGAAAACGTGCAAAGAATGCTCTGGTGCTCTTTACAAACCTAGGGTGAACAAAACCAGTGTTTTTCCTACTGTGCATAACTGCAAATGTGTGGGTTGCCAAAGTGAAAGTGAAAATTAGTTTACTAAAAAAATCACCCGAATGCTTGGAGGTCCAAAAGTTAAAAGGGAGAATATTGTGGATTGACCATATTTATAGAGAGCGTCTTATAAAGGTTATCTCACTTGATCCTTTCTACAAACCTGTGAGACAGGTGCTGTTACTCCATTTTAAAGATGAGAAAACTGAGGTTTAGAGGGTAAGTGACTTGACCTTGATTGGAATGGGATTCAAACTCAGATCTTCCTCACTCCAGGAGCACTCTATCTACTTTACCACCTAGCTGCTAAAAATCACACAGCTTTTACTTTCAAAGTCTCTCCTAACAGGGGACAAGGTGGAGGTGCTTTGAGATTCCTTCTTAATCCTTGCTTTGCTAGTCCTAAGACTCCACAGGTGTATAGGGAAGGATAGGCACTAGCATTTGAGGGCTCAGGAAGTGCCTGAGCTGAGTGTTGCAGTACATAGAGGGTTGCAATAGAGGGTTCCAAAAAGTAAAAGTGAGGGGTTAGGGGGACTCTGAGATTGCAGAGCCTTACATTCTAGGCACAGGGGACAGGCAATGTAAAGAGGAAAGGGAGAAGAGAGAAGAAAAACCGTGAGAAAGTGATATCACTGATTGGGGCAAAGGCTGCCTGCCACACATAGTCACCTCAGGGAAACTATAGGACCCTTCTTTTTCAACTGCCTCCTCTGTAACTTTGGCGAATGAAGACATTGCTGCAGCAGCCCCAAATCCCCCAGTCCCTTAGCCCCCAGTCCTACTTCAGGATTCTGGGTGCTCTGTTTCCATGCTCCCACTCCATTCAAACAGATATGCCTCGGAGACAGGGATAGAGAGAGAGGGCAAAAAACTCAGGGCCATGGAAAGTCTGAGGGTCTGGTGTGGATGGTGGAAATCCAAACAGAGCAAACTATGTTCCCTAAGTAGCCTGAGGGGGGAAGTGATGAGATGCTCACATGTAGAGACAACACGTAACAGCCTTTTTGCCCTAAATCTAAAGGCCCAGAGACAAGCAGCTGTCATTTGGGGAGCACTGGGGCTGGCACGACCTTGGAGACTGTCTGGCTTTCCCAGGTCTGCCTGCCCAAGCTCAAAGGCTTGTCAATGAGCCCAGGAAAAAAGAACTTCAGGGAGAAGGATGAGTCATCAGAGCTCAGCCGTCTGTGGCAGCCAGTAATTAAGGCTGCTCTCCAATGTTGAGCATGGCTGGCCCCAAGCCTTCCATTCTGGCAGCTCTGTGGGGTCAAGGGGGTGGGGGAGACCCTGAGACTGCAGAGCCCTCCTTTTCCTGTGCAAAGTAACTTTGGCCAATAACTTGCCAAATGTGCCTGGGCCTTGCAGTCTGCAAAATGAAGCAAGTACTCTGCATGCCCCTCAATACCTAGAGCCAGAATAGATTTGAAAACTGCATTGTTCCTCTACCCTGCCAACTCCCCTCATCTGAAAAATCTTGCATTTTACATTACATTGAAGGCTTGGAGCCTTCACTCTCACATATTTAAGTTGTTGTTGTTGAGTCATTTCAGTCATGCTCAACTCTTTGTTGGTTTTGGGGGTTTTCTTGGCATTTGGGGTTTTCTTGGCAAAGATAACTCAACTAGACTGGGAGAACGCTGTACACAGTAACAGCCACAATGTTCAATGACTAATTTTGATAGACTTAACTCTTCTTAGCAATGCAAGGATCCAAGACAACTCCAAAGGACTCATGATGGAAAATGCCGTCCATATCCAGAAAAAGAACTATGGAGTCTGAATGTAGATTGAAGCATATTATTTGCTTTCTCTCTCCTTTTTTTTGGTTTCTCCTTTCTCGTGGTTTCTCCTATTGGTTCTAATTCTTCTTTACAACATGACTAATGTGAAAATATGTTCAATATGAATATATATGTAGAGCCTATATTAAATTGTACCATCTTGGGATAGGGGGAGGGGAGAGATGGGAAGAAAATTGGGTACTCAAAATCTTATGGAAGTGAATGTTGAAAACTAAAAATAAATAAATTAATTTTTAAAATATCAACTTGGCAAAAAGAATGGGATTTTCTGACATTAAAAATATGCATTTTTAGGACTAACATTATGTCCCTCCCCCAATCTTTTCTAACCATGACTTAATCTGCCAAGGTCTCCCCTAGCATTTGGAGAGGGAAATGAGAATTTTTCAAAAAGGAAGTAATAATAATTGATGACATTTATACGACACTTTAAAGGCTTACAAAACACTTTATGTGCATTCTTATCTAATTCTCAGAACTGTATTGTGAGGTAGGTAACACAAGTATGATTAGCTCCATTTTACAGAGGAATTAACTGATTCTCAGAGAGGTTAATTGGCTTACCCAAGGTTACACAACTAATAAGGCACAGAGTTAGGCTTCAAATGAAGATCCTCTAACCTCTGACCCCAAGTCCAAGTCTATTCCATGTCTCTTGGGACATATCCTCAAAGACATCTTATTTAATTTCCCTGAGCCTCATGCAAATTTATGCACACAGTAGCTTCTAAGAACAACCAGAATTTTTTTCTTTAAAAAAAGTTTACATTGATATGTTTTAATATCATTGTATTTTCCCCAAATATCCCTTTCTACCCACCCTCTAAGAGAGCCATCACATATAACAATATTTTAGACAGAAAAAGAAGAGGGAGAAAAAACAGCATAACTAATCAATACATGGGAAAAGTCTGAAAACATGTACAGTGTACCATATTCACAGACCACCTACCTTTGCAAAGGGGTGGGGTGGGCAGTCAGAACTTTTTCATCATCTGATAATGATAATTGAATCATTTTAGCTAAACACATCTATGTCCTAGGCTTAGGTTGAGATTTGTCCCTACCAAGAAGATGGCTGGACTTTGAGGAGATGTGGGACAGCCTACCCTTTGAGCATTTTCCAAGAGAAAGTGAGGGAAGGGAGAAAGAATTCTGAATTTCTCTTATACAGGAGTGCTCTGTATAGTAGCTATTTTAAAGACATAAGTATCTCCTCCATTATATTCTACAACCTGATCCCAACCTACCTTTCTAGTCTAATCCCACTCTACTTTCCCTTTACTCATCCTACCTTCAGCCAAACTCAATTGCTCACTATTCCAAGGAATCAGGTCTCTGTGTCTTGGCTTACACAATTCCATAGGCCTAGGAATGTCTTCTCCCCATGGTTCTCCCATTGTAAGTCCTAACTGAAATGGTAACTTTCCATGAAAACTTCCTGTCCTCCCTTCTTCCTTTCTTTTTTCCTTCCCTTCCCTTCTCTAAACTCTCCAAACGCTTTCTTTGTACCATTCTAATGCTTGGACCTCATTATCCCTTACATTATCTTTTCTCCCCTAATTTAAGAAATATTTATTAAGCACCTACTATGTTCTAGACAATGTTCTAGACACTAGGGATGCAAAAACACAAAAAAATAATGAACAGTTCCTGCTGTCATGGTCCTTAAAATCTACTATGATTTGTTTCTATACTTACCATTACTGGACATTTGCCATGTATTCCTTTTGTTTGTTTCTCTTTTATTTTTTTCCATTAGAGATGAAAAGAACCTAATCCAACCCCCTCATTTTTATTTTATTTTTATTTTTCATTGTTACTGATTTTTTTTGTTTGTTTTTATATCATAGTCATCTCTGTATATCCACTGTTACCTTACCCAGTGAACTTTTCCATGTAGCAAAGAAAAAGTTAAGCAAAAACCAATATATGTGTCTCTTCTAACAACATAAACATCAGTCTGCACTCATAGTCCTCTCACCTTTCCAACAAAAGAAGGAATTTGTACTTCTATATCTCCTCTCTGGGGCTAAAATTGGCCCTTAGAGACTATAGGGCTTAATTTCAGTGTTGGTTTTACATACATTATTGCAATCATTGTATATTACATTTTGTTTTCTCGGTGCAAGATAGTTTTACTTTGTGTCAATTCATACAAAGTCTTCCCATGATTTTTGGCACTCTTCATATTCATCATTCCTTATTCGGTAATACTATTCCATTACATTAATAAACTACTATCATATCTATTTGAATAAATTAATAAAGAAGCATTTATTAAGCACTTACTCTGTGCCAGACACTATACTAATTGCTGAGGATATAAACACATAAAGTAAGATAGTCCTCACATTTTAATGGGGGAAGACAGACTATTTGGGGAAGTGGTAGCCAGGAAAGGCAATTTTGGGATGAAGAGTCATAGGGAGAGTAAGGTGATCCAAAGATCAGTCAATTGACGTACACTTTCCTTTGGTTTGATTACTGTGCTCAGCGTTAGAGGTGGATGCAAGCAAGCAGATGGCAAGGTGGTCTAGGCAGATGGTTTGATGGTATATAAAGGTAGTCTGATCTGGGGTCTGAGGCCAGCAAGATATAATGGACTAGGTAATTCACTCATTCACCAATCATATGGCTGAGCCTAGGACTTCCAAAGATGGATGGGCTAATTTCCAAAGAGACTAGGGACATGGATTCTGGAGGTCCAGTGTAGAGATTTGGTCTGGAGGGTACTGGTCCAGGTGTGAAGAAATATGGCAGCAGTGGAAGGGAGATGGCAAGATGGCCTTAGTGAATGGATAAATGTGATATGAAAGTGAATCCTAATCCAGGTGCCATAGGTTTTGTGGCATAGATGTTTAGTTTTTTACTAAGTGATTTCAACAAACGTACCCAGTGGCTAGCTCTTGAAAAATAAATACACCTGGGTGGGGGACATCATGAGCCAAAATTTTGGAGTGCCTACCTACCAAGTACCTTGAACCTGTAAATTTATCTTGTATACACTGTAGGCTACAATTATTTCTAAACTTGAAGGCAGGAATTTTGTCTTCTCTCTCTCTGGACCCTTTTTACTATAGACTATTAATAAACTGTTTGCTGAATTAATTAACATTTATTAAGAACCTACTATGTGCCAGGCACTGTGCTAAGCACTAGGGATATGAAAAGAGGCAAAAGACAGTCCCTGCCCTCAAGATTCTTACAATCTAGTGGAGGACTTTACAATCTAATGGGAATTTACCATCTAATTTGAAATAAACTGAATCAGCAACTAGAGGCTAGAAGAACACGTACATCTTTGTATCTACCCCAACTTAGTTCTGTGCCTTGCATAAAGGAAGTAGATGATGTGTGTGAGTGTGTGTGTGTATAGAATGAAGTTTTTTTTAAATCCACAGATAAGCCCAAAATTTCATTTTAGTAAATCCTACCCCTCCCCCACACTCTAAAATTTTTATCAGAGCTAACCTAGACGTTAATGAGTAATAAAGCAATTAGAAGATGAGCAAAGACAGGTAGGGAAACTTGTATTATATATTCACCTCTGAATAAGTAAGAGTTGACTTTAAGCAATAAACCCTTCAGGATATAGGCGGGGGAGCCCTCGGGCAGAGTTTCCATGAGCTTCTGCTCCTTCTAGGATCTTGTATAAAAGAAGTAGCTGACATTCATATAGTTTCAATGTTTGTAAAGTTTTACACACATTGTCCCATTTGATCCTCATAATCCTGGAAGACAAAATATAAGGGTGTCATTATTATTATTATTATTCCCATTTTATAGCTGAGGAAAATGAGACTCAGAAAGCCAACATGACTTGCCTATAGTCACATAGCTGGTAAATGTGAGAAGCAGGATTTGAATCCAGGTGTCCCCTAATTTCAACTCCAGAGCTCTATCCGTTAGAGGATGTTCATCTAGCACTCTTAAGTTCCATAGCAGGGCAAATGCCTGTTAACTCCCTGCGTACATCTGGTCCTGGGTGAGAGTCTCCAAAAGATGTTTCAGCAAGATAGCTTCACCAATAGAAGGCACTTTGCCTTCGTAACACCTCAAAGAGGGTTGAGATTATAGCTCCATTTTATAGGTTAGGTCCATCTAGGATTCACAACACTGTATCCTCAATGTATCTGTCCCCTGGCCAGACACATTCCTGTACATCTATCCTGGACACATTCATGTTAAGCAGGCACATACCAGTTAAGCACACATGTATATATTATGGTTCTATAAGATTATTTATATTCTATATTACCATTCCTCAAAGGATTCTGCAGATTGCCACTACATGATCCTTGGAGTCCCCAGAACAGAAGAGGTTCCCTGGTTTGGGGGAAGGGAGGAAGGATAAGCTGGTGATGTCTCAACGGAGGCCACGCGTCAACCAGACTCTGTGTCCGGGAGCCACCAGTCACCCTCAACGGAGCCTCTGTTGTGTATCTCCCTCATGAAAAGTGCCTGTGTTGTGGGACAGGGTTCTGTTGAGGCTTGTATTACAAGGTCCCCTTTCATGCCAAGCACGCCGCACTTGGCTATAGAAGCAGCCTTCACTCCCTGACGGGAATAGGCGAGGGGAGTGGGGAAGGGAGGAAGGTTCTCCTCTCCCTCCCTCCACACCAATAAACAGTCATGCTGACACCGTCTGCATTCCCTTCCTTCCCCCGTGCCTCCTTCAGCTGCTCTCACCTTCTCCTGGGAAACCCTGACAAGGGACAGATCAATATGACAGAGGGATAAACCCCAGCTAGTCAATCCTTAGGGAGCCCAGACCCTTTCTGTCAACAATCATCCAAGCTCCTGTCTGCCAAAACATGCCAATTAACTGCAGAACACAAACGAAGCAAACAGAAGGTATCTTTTCCCCCAAGTAGTCAAAAGAGAAATGTCTAAAAGATGCCAATCTGATAGATTGTATAGATAACCAAGCTTGGAGAATCATTTAAATAGTATAGATGGTAACTAGCTAACCAGCAAAGCATTTATTGAACACATACTATGTACACACCATAAATATAAAATCAGAAGTTCTTAACCTGGTGTCCACAGAACCACCACCACCACCAGCACCATCTCCCTTCCAAGGAGTCTATGAATAGATTTCAGAGTGTCTGTGAACTTGGATGGGGGGAAATAATCTTTATTTTCACTAAATCTGGCATTTCCTTTCAATATGATTTTAAAAACCAACAAAATTATTCTGAGAAGGAGTTCATAGACTGCCAAAGAGGTCCATGACAGAGAAGGCTAGATGATGTGAGGGGAACAAAAAAAGAGAGAACAGAGCCCCCCAAACTAGATTAGGATAGGGACAGTCTCTGCCCTCAAGAATTTACAAGCTCCTAGCAGGAAAGATGGAGATGCGTGCATACATACTGACCAAAAATAATTACAATTACAATTGCATTTTCACTGACCATCTCACATGCCTGGAATTCCCTCTCTCATCCTCTCCATCTTCTGGTTTCCCTGGCTTCCTTCAAACCCCAGCTAAAATCCTACCTTCATTAGACTGTGAGCTCCTTGAGAGCGCAGACTAATTTTTGCCTGTCTTTGTATACTCAGCATTTAGTGCAGTGCCTGACACATAGTTGGTGCTTAATAAATGCTGGTTGCTTTGACTTAACATAACAATATATAATAAATAATATGATAAATAGTAATATATTACTCTCTCCAATAATCTTTATCTTCTTGAGCATTTAGGTGACAAAGTCTATGATGCGAGATCTGAGTTCAAATTCAGCCTCAGATACTTGACACTATCTGTGTGACCCTGGGCAAGTCACTTAAGGGGCACGTTGCCTAGAAAAAAAAATAACAAAAAAATAATATTTGTAGTGCTTTACAAACCTTAAATGCTAGAGCTATTATCATTTTTCTCATTATAATAATCCCAATTATGAGGCACTCTACAGATTAAAAAGCACATTTTTCATATTAACCCTGTAAAGAAGGTAATGGCATTATTTAACTACTCAATCAATAAGCTAAAAAACACCTAATATATGCCAGGCACTGTGCCAGGCATTGAGGTTACAAATACAAAGAATGAAACAATCTCTTGGGGACATATACATATATACATATATACGTATATATATATACATATATATATAATATATGGGTATATATTCCAAAAGGTAGATATTCAAAGAAGGTGCATTCTTGGCATCAAGGGCAGCTGGTACAAAGGTGTGGAGATAGAAGATGAAGCTTTTAGTGATGGAGCAGCAAGGAAGTCAGTATGACTCAATCTCAGAATGTGAAAGGAGGAGAAATATATAAGATCGGAAAAGCAGGAATACGACAGATTGGGAAGAGCTTTATATGGGAAACAGAGTTTATATTTGATTCTAGAGGCAATAAGTAACCAGTAGGCTATGTTGAGTAGAGGGGCTGATACAGTCAGACTACACTCTAAGAAAATCTCTTTGGCAGGAGGTAAAGGATGGACTAGAGTGGACAGAACAATGAAGAGGTCATTGAAATAATCTAGATGATGGATGATGAGGGTCTGAATAAGATCAGAGATGTGTAATTGTGATACCCTTACAAAATGAGAGGAAGTTCAGGGAAATGAAGTGACTTGGTCATAGTTCCTCAGACCAGGGCAGCTAGGTGGTGCAGTGGATAGAGCACTGGCCCTGAAGTCAGCAGGACCTGAGTTCAAATCCAGCCTCAGACCAAACACTTGACACGTATTAGCTGTGTGACCTTGGGCAAGTCACTTAACCCCGATTGCCTCACTTAAAAAAAAAAAAACAGTTCCTCAGACCCTGGACAAGAACACAGGTTTTATGATGTCGGATTAATGATACAAAGGAGATTGAACATAGAAGAGTTGTGGGGACAGAGAGTAAAAGAAACCCAAAACCGGTAAAGAGAAGGCTTCCCAGAGAAGGTAGATTTTGAGCTAGGTCTTGAAGAATGTGATGAAAGTAGAGGAGGAAGAAAATATTTTAGAACAAGAGAGAGACAGAGATAGAGGAAGGGAGGGAGGGAAGGAAGGAGAGAGAGAGAGAGAGCGAGAGAGAGAGAGAGAGAGAATGATATGTATCAAGTTATAGAAATAAGTAAGAAGTGCCGAAGCATATAACCTCCCTGGGCCTCTGTTTCCTCACCTTTAAAATGAGGGAGTTAGATTAGAGAGAAGCTGAGGTCCCTTCCACCTCTCGATCTATGAACTCTATGTACAGAGGGATGATAAACATATTGATTTGGCGGCAGTGCAAGGACCAATTGGCAGCAGGGCAAAGGGCATATTGGTGGTAAGATTGAAGGGGCTCCTGGGGAAAGGGTGAAGAAGCTAACAGAGGATCTTGAAGGCCAAGCTGAGGAATCTGGATTTGATAACAGTTGAGAATAGCAAGCTGCTATGTGGCCAAGAACAGATGAATGATGTAGTGGTCACTTGGGTTCTAGCTCTAACTATGCTATGGGACTATTTCATTTCTTGGGGAATCCAGTCCAATTCAAATCCAACAAGCATTGGTTAAGTGCCTAAGGCATTGTGGTAGGCTAGTTGATACAAAGACCAAACAAACAAACAAAAATACCCCTGCCCTCAAGGAGTTTTTCTACTGAACTGTGGATATGGGTTCTCTCCCCCCATCTCGAATATGAGAGGTTGAGTTAAATGATCTCTTTTCCTCTCTATTAATCTATGAGTCCATATGCCTATAAAACTAATGATTATGGAAAGTCCTGATGCCTGAATTAGAAGAAGGAGAAGCTGGACATTGAAAGACCAACCAGCTATTCATACTTCCTCCCACCACCCTCTATTTACTGATGAAAATATCCAGGCATCAACATGGTTGGGAGGTCAGAAGGAATTCATAAAATCATTCCCAAAGAATTTGTACATAATCATTAGAAGCTAACATAGACAGGAAGTGCTATTAAGTGCTGATATCACTACAGTAATGTTTAGCTTAAGATGTTTCCTCTCAAAATGCTTTTGGACTGATTGATTCTCTGTTCTTTGTTCCTTCTCACCCACCTTCAAACTCAAGCCTTAAAGTATGCTATAAGAGGGAGCAGCTACTCAGAATGAGGGAGACCAGGAATAATAGCAAGCAACAGTAGACATTTCACTCCCTGACTTCCAATGGCCCATTTAGCATCCCACAGCTGTACTTCCTCCTCCTCTTCTTCAGGATCTATGATCATGGGCTCCTAGAATAACTTTTCTAAGCCTGGCAGTCAGAAAGTCCTTTCTTGACTCACTATCTCCTACTTCAATGGAAATCCATTTCTTCTTGCTCTACTCCTAATGGAGATGGAGAAAACATGAAACCTGGACTAGAGGTAAATCTCCCCATCAAGACCAGTTTAGTTCAACACAGAGACGTAGTCCAAACACCAAAAACAACAGCTTAAGTTTATATAGCAACTTTTATGTTATAAAAATCCTTACATTCACCGTCTCATTTGATCCTCACAAAAGCCTTTCAAAGTAGGCAGTGAGTGTTTTATTACCCCCTTTTTATAGAGAAGGAAACTACGGTTCTAACAAATTGCCCCAAATCACACAATTAGTAAGTAGTAGAGTTGGAACTCAAAGACATTTTCCTTTCTTCTGAAAATAAAATTTTTATTGATAACTTCTATTGCTGTGTTTTTTTTACAATGCTAACATTTTTCCCAGCATCCCTCCTCCTCCCTCCCTCCCTCCCAGAGAGCCAAAAAATATAACAAATATTTTTTAAAGAAAAAGAAGAGAAAAAAAATCAGTAAAACTGGTCAACACATCAAAAAAAAAAGTTTAAAAACATGTACAATGTACCACAAGTGCAGACCTCCCACCTTTGCAAGAGTCAGGTGGGGATATCTTCCCATATCTCTTCTTTGTAGTCATCATCACTCTTTGTCATTCAAAGCCACTTTCTACTGACTCCTAAGCCAATGTTCTTTTCGCTAACTAATCTTCTCTTGCTGTCTTGCTTGTCAATGTAGGCTTTTAATCACTCCTGGGGCTACAAAAGACTCAGTGCTCCTTGACTCAACTACTGGGAAACCACTCAAAATACGTTGCCTTACTACCTGTCCGTCTATAGCAACACTGTCACTCATGTCACATTAAACTGAGAGAAGAGCCCCATTCGAACATCCTGGCTTGGGTACCACCTGTCAGGCCTTGGGGAGAAGGGGGTTAACTATGTGTTGAAGGGCAGCCTGGACGGCATATAGATAAGCTTCCATTCCCACCCTCAGAGCAGAGGGCTAAGGAGCTAAACTGGAGGGGTGGGGGAGAAGCTGTTTGAAGGAGGCCCTTTGGAAATTCCTTAGATTTTTCTGCCTTTGTCTCTGGGCACTGAGTCAAAAAAAAAAAAAAAAAGAGAGACCTGCAGACCCACTCTGCTAATGTCGCCAAAGGCTTAGGGCTTCTCTCTCCCTGGAATATCAAAGGAAGACTCAGGCTAGGAGCAAATACAGTATTTTGTGAGTTTCCCATCCATGTTTCACCTACCTACCAGCGACAAATTTTGTTATTGGTGTTGGAGAAATAGAAATTTTTTTTCTTCTTTGTAGTTTTAGCGTATTTTCATTCTAACATCCCATGACTTGCCAAGCCTTAAACCTTCAGCATCCTTTGTCATTCATTCATTCATTCATTCATTTAACATTATGAAATAATTTTTAAGTACTGTCCACTCTGTGCTAAGGGAATACAGAAAATACAAAGTTGAGTAACACATTGTTTCTGCTTTCAAAGGGATTACAATTCACTGAGGAAAACAGGACATGAACACAGATAAACGTAATATGAATTACTGCTATAAAATAAGAGGAGGGAAAAATTGCTTCTGGTTTAAGAAATCAGGAAAGGTTTCCTGGAGGTGACCTAGGGTATTGTGGAAAAAGCATTGATGATGGAGTCAGAGCATCTGGGTTCAAATATATACCTCTGACATTTACTACCTGTGACCTTGAGCAAGTCACTGTAAAATGAAAGGACTGAACTATATGGCCTCTGAGGTCCCTTCCAGTCCTAGATCTATGATTAATAATCGCAGATTTATAGGTTGCATGGGCAGGTGGATAGTGAAGTAGATGGAGCGCCAGCCATCAGGAGAACCCAAATTCAAATCTGGCCTCAGACGCTTACTAGCTGTGTGACCCTGGGCAAGGCACTTAACCCTGTTTGCCTCAGTTTCCTCATTTGTAAAATGAGCTGGAAAAGGAAATGGCAAACCACTCTAGTATCTAGATGCCAAGAAAACCCCAAAAAGGGCTTCGAGTCAGATGCAACTGAAAACAACAGGATATCAACAGGCTGAGACACGTGGAGGAGAGATTGGGGAGGGGCCTGATGACACCGTCACTCCAGGTGTAGAATACAGAGAATAATATGTGCCAAGACATCAAGGTGAGAAGGTATAGGGAGTATTCAAGAGATGGAGACTGAGAGTTTGGCCAGAGAACAGTCTGTGAACAGGAATCATAATGTGAGATCAGGCTGGATCCAGACTTTGAAGAGCCTTGGGAGATGGATAGATAGATAGATAAATAGATAGATAGATAGATAGATAGATAGATAGATAGATAGATAGATAGATAGAT